>NW_028225185.1:44437958-44765782 GCF_052327205.1 Somniosus microcephalus
GGCTCTCTCTCTCTCCCCCCCCCCGCGATTTCCCGAGGCTCTCTCTCCCCCCCCCCCCGCGATTTCCCGAGGCTCTCTCCCCCCCCCCCCCGCGATTTCCCGAGGCTCTCTCCCCCCCCCCCGCGATTTCCCGAGGCTCTCTCCCCCCCCCCCGCGATTTCCCGAGGCTCTCTCCCCCGCCCCCCCCGCGATTTCCCGAGGCTCTCTCCCCCCCCCCCCCCCGATTTCCCGAGGCTCTCTCCCCCCCCCCCCCGCGATTTCCCGAGGCTCTCTCTCTCTCCCCCCCCCCGCGATTTCCCGAGGCTCTCTCTCTCTCCCCCCCCCGCGATTTCCCGAGGCTCTCTCTCTCTCCCCCCCCCCCGCGATTTCCCGAGGCTCTCTCTCTCTCCCCCCCCCCGATTTCCCGAGGCTCTCTCTCTCTCCCCCCCCCCCCCCCGATTTCCCGAGGCTCTCTCCCCCCGCCCCCCGCGATTTCCCGAGGCTCTCTCTCTCCCCCCCCCCGCGATTTCCCGAGGCTGTGTGTGGCGTCACGGGGGCCGTGCGCATGCGTGCCGGCGTCAAGGCGGCTGCGCAACGGCCGTGCGCATGCGTGGTTGCCGTTTAAAAAAAAGCCAGAGCGGGCTCTCGCGGGCGGGCGGCGCATGCGCGGCGGCCCGCGGGGAGTAGGCAGGGAAACCCCGCGGGCTGGCGGCCGTTAGAGCGGCTCACTTCGGGCCCCGACACCGTCAAACCTGAGAGGGGGGAAGTAGAGAGAGACAGAGAGGGAAGAGGAGAAGGAGAGAGAGGAAGAGGAGAAGGGAGAGAGAGAGAGGGAAGAGAGAGAGATAGAGAAATTTTTGGAGCTCCAGGCCTGCCTGCAGCGGGCCTGGAGACCAGCACCGAGTCCCCCCTGCGCGAGGGTGAGGAGGAGGGAGGGGGGGTTGCTAAACACAATATAAAACTGAAATAAATTGTTAATTAATTCCCTAACACATAATTCAAATATTTACCTTAGTTCCCTAACACACAGAAAGTGTGGGGGAAAAAATAGTGAAAAATCAAGATGGCGGCCACTCACCTCGGTTCAGAAGGATAAGGCCCGCCCACACACGCACCGATTGGTCGACAGGTCAGGTCACCGAAGCGTAGGATTGTCAATGGTCGAGTCACTCGACACTCACTGTAGGAAGACCTCGACGTCAGACGGTCGCTAATGAGAGCGGAACGCTGAACGTTTTTGGGATACCGCAGGCGGGATTTTGTCCGGCCGAAACGTAAATAGGCCTATAACCGGTCCGAATCGCAAGCTTTCTTTTGAGGCGACGCGCGCGTTGGTACGCACTGTAACTTCCAAACGCATCGAGACCAGGCGGACGGACAGACAGACAGACAGACAGACAGACAGACGGAAGAGCGCTTTATATATATAGATATGCCTATAGAAGACTTTTGGATTACCTTTCATGTTGGTTGCCATTCTATTCTCATACCTCTCTTTGCCCCTCTTATTTTCCTTTTTCACTTCTCCTCTGACCTTTCTATATATAGCCTGATTCTCAGATGTATTTGCAACCTGACATCTGTCATACGCGCTCTTTTTCTGCTTCATTGTATTCTCTATCTGTTTCGTCATCCGGGGAGCCTGACTTTAGTTGCTGTGCCTTTCCCCCGAGTGGGAATGTACCTGACCTATTTCCTCTTTAAAGGCAGCCCAATGTTGGATTACAGTTTTCCTGCCAATCTTTGATTCCAGTTTACCCGGGCCAGATCCGTTCTCATCCACTGAAATTGGCCTTCCCCCTGTTAAACATTTTTACTCTGCATTGCTCCCTGTCCTTTTCCATAGCTAACCTAAACCTTATGATACTATGATCACTGTTCCCTAAATGTTCCCCCTACTGACACTTGCTCCACTTGACCCACCTCATTCTCCAGAACCAGATCCAGCAATGCCTCCTCCCTCATCGGCCAGAAACATACTGATCAGAAAGTTCTCCTGAACACACTTCAGAAATTCTCCCCCTTCTCTGTCCTTTATACTATTACGATCCCAGTCTACATTAGTATAGTTGAAGTCCTCCATTATAGTACTCTGCAATTTCCCTGTTAATTTGCTCCTCCACATCCTTCCCACTAGTTGGTGGTCTATAGAATACACCTAGTAGTGTAATGACACCTCTATTATTTCTGAACTCTAGCCATATAGATTCTGTTCTTGCCCCTCCAGGACATCCTCCCTCTCCAGCACTGTAATATTCTCCTTAGCCAATACTGCCACCCCACCTCCTATCTTTCCTTCCCTATCTTTCTTGAACACCTTATATCCAGGAATGTTTAATACCCAATCCTGCCCTTTTTTGAGCCAGGTCTCAGTTTTGCCACAAAATCATATTCGCATGTGGCTATCTGTGCCTGCAGCTCACTTACCTTGTTGACTACGCTTTGTGCGTTCACATACATACACTGTAAACCCATCATAGACCATCCTGTATTCTCTCTTAGTTTGGCCCAACCTAATACCTTACCATTTCTTACTTTAGTGTTCTCTGCCTCTCCCAATCCTTTGAGCACTTTATTTCACCTTTCTAATGTTACATCCTGGTGCCAATCTCCCTGCCAAATTAGTTTAACCCCTCCCCAACAGCACGAGCAAACCTCCCCATGAAGATATTGGAGGTGAAACCCGTCTGGCCTGTACATGTCCCACCTCCCCAAGAATCGGCCCCAATGTCCCAGGAATCTGAAGCCCTCTCTCCTGCACCATCTCTCCAGCCACGCATTCATCTGCTCTATCCTCCTATTTCTATACTCACTCACGCTTGGCCCGCAGAGGGATCCAGAGAATACTACCTTTGAGATCCTGCTTTTTAATCTCTTTCCCTGCTCCATAAAATCTGCCTGCAGGACCTCATCTCTCTTTCTACCTATGTCGTTGGTACCAACATGGACGACAAGCTCTAGCTGTTCACCCTCCCACCTCAGAGATGTTCTGCAGCCGCTCAGAGACATCCTGAACCCTGTCGTGTAGATGCCAGTGTTGTAGCTGTACTGGAACAGCTTGGCTAGAGGCGTGGCTTGTTCTGGAGCACGATAGCCGGGATGTTGAACACCACTTGGAAGAAGCACTGAGAGTAGCAAGGGCACAGAATGTACTCAGGGTGGGGGACTTCAATGTCCATCACCAACAGAGGCTCGGTAGCACCACTACTAACCGAGCTGGCTGAGTCCTGAAGGACATAGCTGCCATTCTGGGTCTGCGACAGGTGGTGAGAGAACCAACACAAGGGAAAAACCTACTTGAGCTCGTCCTCACCAATCTGCCTGTTGCAGAGGCATCTGTCCATGACAGTATTGGTAGCAGTGACCATCGCACGGTCCTTGTGGAGACGAAGTCCTGTCTTCATGCTGAGGACACCCTCCATCATGTTGTCTGGCACTACCACCATGCTAAATGGGATAGATTCAGAACAGATCTAGCAGATCAAAACAGGGCATGCATGAGGCGCTGTGGGCCATCAGCAGCAGCAGAATTGTATTCCACCACAATCTGTAACCTCATGGCCCGGCATGTCCCTCACTCTACCATTACCATCAAGCCAGGGGACCAGTGTAGAAGAGCATGCCAGGAGCAGCACCAGTTGTACCAAAAATGAGGTGCCAACCTGGGGAAGCTGCAACACAGAACTACATGCTTGCTAAAAAACGAAAGCAGCAAGCTGTAGACAGAGCTAAGCGATCCCACAATCAACAAATCAGATCAAAGCTCTTCAGTCCTGCCACATCCAGTCGGGAATGGTGGTAGACCATCAAACACTAATGGGAGGAGGAGGCTCCATGAATATCCCCATCCTCAATTATGGTGGAGCCCAGCACGTGAGTGCAAAAGACAAGGCTGAAGCATTTGCAACCATCTTCAGCCAGAAGTGCCGAGTGGATGATCCATATTGTTGTGGTGGTTGAAGGTCAATCATCACAGCCCCAGGACGTCGTTGCAGGAGTTCCTCAGCGCAGTGTCCTAGGCCCAACCATCTTCAGCTGCTTCATCAATGACCTTCCCTACAACATAAGGTCAGAAATGGGGATGTTCGCTGATGACTGCACAGTGTTCAGTGCCATTCACAACTCCTCCGATAATGAAGCAGTCCATGCCCGCATGCAACAAGACCTGGAGAACATTCAGGCTTGGGCTGATAAGTGGCAGGTAACATTCGCGCCACACAAGTGCCAGGCAATGACTATCTCCAACAAGTGAGAGTCTAACCACCGCCCCTTGACATTCAACGGCATTACCATCGTTGAATCCCCACCATCAACATCCTGGGGGTCACCACTGACCAGAAACTTAACTGGACCAGCCACATAAATACTGTGGCAACAACAGCAGGTCAGAGGCTGGGTATTCTGTGGTGAGTGTCTCACCTCTCGACTCCCCAAAGCCTTTCCACCATCTACAAGGCACAAGTCAGGAGTGTGATGGAATACTCTCCACTTGCCTGGACGAGTGCAGCTCCAACAACACTCAAGAAGCTCGACACCAATCAGGACAAAGCAGTCCATTTGATTGGCACCCCATCCAGCACCTTAAACATTCACCCCCTGCACCGTGGCTGCAGTGTGTACCATCTACAAGATGCACTGCAGCAACTCGCCAAGGCTTCTTCGGCAGCACCTCCCAAACCCGCAACCTCTACCACCTAGAAGGACAAGGGCAGCAGGCGCATGGGAACACCACCACCTCCAAGTTCCCCTCTGAGCCACACACCATCCTGACTTGGAAATATATCGCCGTTCCTTCATCGTCGCTGGGTCAAAATCCTGGAACTCCCTCCCTAACAGCGCTGTGGGAGCACCTTCTCCACACGGACTGCAGCGGTTCAAGAAGGCGGCTCACCTCCACCTTCTCAAGGGCAATTAGGGATGGGCAATAAATGTTCACCTTAGCAGCGACACCCAGATCCCATTAGCGAATTAATAAAAATCAGCCTCCTCCTGAGGTCCCCACCATCACAAAGCCAGTCTTCAGCCAATTCGATTCACTCCACGTGATAGCAAGAAATGGCTGAGCGCACTGGATTCAGCAAAGGCTATGGGCCCCGACAACATCACGGGTGTCGTGCTGACGACTTGTGCTCCAGATCTAGCTGCGCCTCTAGCCAAGCTGTTCCAGTACAGCTACAACACTGGCATCTATCCGACAATGTGGAAAACTGCCCCAGAAAATGCAGGACATATCCAATCCAGCAAATTACAGCCCCATCAGTCTACTCTCAATCATCAGCAAAGTGATGGAAGGTGTCGTCGACAGTGCTATCAAGTGACACTTACTTACCAATAACCTGCTCACTGATGTCCAGTTTGGGTTCCGCCAAGACCACACAGCTCCCGACCTCATTTCAGCCTTGGTCCAAACATGGACAAAGGAGCTGAATTCCAGAGATGAGGTGAGAGTGACTGCCCTTGACATCAAGGCAGCATGTGACCGAGCGTGGCATCAAGGCGCCCAAGGAACACTCAAGTCAATGGGAATCAGGGGGAAAACTCTCCACTGGCTGGTGTCGTACCTGGCACAAAGGAAAATGGTTGTGGTGGTTGAAGGTCAATCATCACAGCCCCAGGACATCGCTGCAGGAGTTCCTCAGGGCAGTGTCCTAAGCCCAACCATCTTCAGCTGCTTCATCATTCCTTCCAACATAAGGTCAGAAATGGGGATGTTCGCTGATGACTGCACAGTGTTCAGTGCCATTCACAACTCCTCAGATAATGAAGCAGTCCATGCCCGCATGTTACAAGACCTGGACGACATTCATGCTTTGGCTGATAAGTGGCAGGTAACATTCGTGCCACACAAGTGCCAGGCAATGACTATCTCCAACAAGCGAGTGTCTAACCACCGCCCCTTGGCATTCAATTGCATTACCATCGCTGAATCTCCCACCATCAACATCCTGGAGGTCACCGTTGGTCAGGAACTTAACTGGACCAGCCACATAAATACTGTGGCAACAAGAGCAGGTCAGAGGCTGGGTATGCTGCGGTGAGTGTCTCACCTCCTGACTCCCCAAAGCCTTTCCACCATCTACAAGGCACAAGTCAGGAGTGTGATGGAATACTCTCCACTGGCCTGGCTGAGTGCAGCTCCAACACTCAGTAAACTTGACACCATCCAGGACAAAGCAGCCCGCTTGATCAGCACGCCATCCAGCACCTTAAACATTCACTCCCTCCACCACCGGCGCACCGTGGCTGCAGTGTGCACCATCTACAAGATGCACTGCAGCAACTCGCCAAGGCTTCTTCGGCAAACCAGCGACCTCTACCGCCTAGAAGGACAAGGGCAGCAGGTGCATGGGAACACCACCACCTCCAAGTTCCCCTCCAAGCGGGCCTTTGTTCACTGGTACATGGGAGAGGGGCTGGAGGAAGGGGAGTTCCAGGACGCACAGGAGAATATAGCCTCACTCGAGAAGGATTAAAAGAGGTGGGGGTCGATTCTTCCTCGCTGGACAGAAAGGCGGAGGAGGAAGAATACTATTTATTAATTTAATGGCCCAGAAATTCAGGTCGGAGGCTTCCAGCGGGTGCAAGCCCCCAACCTGGACTTACCTAGCGTGCCAGCCATTGAGCTGTGGGCCCCCGTGGAATTGCGATCCTGGGCCTCCTCCAACTGCCGGCGCGCAGTGCTTGTGTATCCCAGGGGCGCAGTTAGTTTGATGCGTCCCCTGGGATCACGTGGGCCATGGAGAGCCAATGGTAGCAGGGAATGCTTCATTCATAAGTTTGACAGGAAGAGCTGTCAAACCTATAAATACTACAAGCCCCAAAACATCACTAAATCTTCAAATAAATTTTAAAAAACTATCACATTTTTAAAATAAAATATAAATGACATGAAATAACTATTCTAAACAATAATTTAAATTTTTGAAAAAATTAATTACATTTTCTAACAGGGCTAAAAATAAACTTACCTTGCTTTAAAGTATTTAAAAATAATAAACCTGTGGAAAAAATGTTTTAATTTGAATTAATTCACCACTTACCTTGTAAAAAGCAGGCCTTGCGACTACTTTTTACATGTCTAACTTCTGGAGACTTACCCTCCCGGGAAAACCTGCAAAAAAAGCGTAAGTTCGATGCGCACGCGCTGCCTCTGCGGCGCACGCGTTCCACCTCTCAACCCCTTCTTTCAGGGGAACGGAAGTGCCGGTTTCCCGCGCGTGCGCAGTGCATGCAGGAAACTGGCACTTCCATTGGGCTTACGGGTGAGTACCCCGTGCGTACTCACCAGTGGGGACCCGAATTTCTGGGCCAATAAGTAAAAAGAGTATAACTTCAATTCACATTGATGTTATAATTTATAATTAAGGAAATAAATGTATTTTGAAATGATTTTGGAGTTGTGTTGATTTAAAACCCACCAATGCCTGACAAGGGATTGAGAAACATGGTGTAAGAGAAGAAGGTTGAAGTTAGAAGAGGATCGATGGACCTAATACAGGGGATAATCCAAATCCACAGGGCTGCAGACCTGGCGTCACACTGCACTTCCATCTTTAAAGTACTGTCCACTGATAGAGCTCGTTCAGATTGACGAAGGATCTTATAGATATGGGTCTGATTGATGAGAATCCGGTTGCTGGAGTTGATTGGGATCTGCTGGGTGGGAATCTGTTTAATGGGGGTCTGAAAGCTGGGGTCTCATTGATGCGTGTCTGATGGGTGGCAAGCTGAGTTATGGGGGTCTGATCGCTGTAGTCTGATGAGGACATGAATGATCGGGGTCTGATTGATGGGTGTGTGAGTGTTGTGGTATGCTGGACAAGGGTCTCAGTTCTGGGACTAACATCTGATATATATAGTTCTAGATGAGCTTTTGATTGACTGGTGTGTGATTGTTGGGAGTATGATTGACAGTGGGCTGATTGCTCGGAATACGATTGATGGGGGTCTGATTGAGGTGGATTTGTTTAATATGGGTCTGATGGGCGTGTGATTGGCAGGGCTCTCATTAGCGGGCTCGGATAGATGAGTGTCAGGTTGATGATCACCAACTGATTGAAAATTGGGGTCTGGTTGATGGGGCTATGATTCAGGTGGGGTTCATAGATGAGGGTCTGATGCTGCGAGTCTGATCGAAGTTGATCTGATAGATGAGATTCCGATTGATAGGAGTTTGATAGATGGGGTCTGATTGATGGTAATCTGACAGATGGGCTGATTGTTGGGGGTCTGACAGATGGCTGTCTGGTCGCTGTGGTTTGATTGTCGATAGCCATCTATCAGGTTCGTGTCAAACATCCACTATAAGCACACTGACTCCCACAGCTCCCTGGACTACTCTTCCTCCCCCCCCCCCACTCCTCCAAGGACCCTATTCCAATCTCCCAGTTTCTCCCTCTCTGTCGCAACTGTTCTGACGATGCCAACTTCCATACCAGTGCTTCCGATATGTCTTCCAATTTCCTCAACCGAGGTTTCCCCGCTACCGTGGTTGACATGGGCCTCGATCATGCCCGTTCCATTTCCCGCACTGCCGCCCTCACCTTACTCCCAGAACCATGATAGGGTTCCCCTTGTCCTTACCTTAAGTGAGCACTGATGATTCAATGGTAGAATTCTTGCCTGATCCGGGTTCAATTTCCGGCCAATGCAGGACCTTTACAAACCTAAAATATTCAGTTGATCCTGATAAATTAATCTAGAGAGTGGGCTGCACAGATGAGTGATCCTAAACGGAGGGCTTACAGAGTGCTAAATTGGGAATTTGGAGAGAGTGGGAATTCGGAAAACAGTGCGAGAGGAGCAACCGGAGAAAAAGGTAGGCCTGAGAGCCTTGAGGGAGTGCAAGTGTCAAGGAGTGAGGTAAGCGATGTCACACAAGAGAAGGAGCGGAACAGGAAAAATAAACGAGCTGGTGATTGTTCTTTTTTAAGTCTTGAGTTTAGTTCTGTTAAATTAGTTAATAATCTATTAAGTAGAGGCATGGCAGGGCACCTCAGTCCTGTGGAATGCACATCATGTGCCGTGTGGGAACTCCAGAATGCTTCCAGTGTCCTGGACAACTAAGGGTGCAGGAAGTGTCGTCAGCTGGAGGAGCTCAAGCTCCAGGACTTTGAGCTTGGTCACCAGCTGGGGTCACTGCGGTGCATCCGTGAGGCTGAGAGCTACGTGGATAGCACGTTTCAGGAGGTGGTCACCGGGCAGCATTACGATATGCAGGCAGAGTGGAAATGGGTGACCACCAGACAGACAAGGAGGACCAGGCAGGTAGTGCAGAAGTTCCCTGAGTGCATCTTGCTCTCTAACCAGGTGAGGACGATGGTTCCTCTGGGGTGTACAGCCAAAGCCAAGTCCACGGCACTATGGGTGGCTCAGCTGTACATGGGGTGGGGGGAGGAGGAAGATTGGGCAAACAATTGTGGTAGGGGATTCAATAGTTAGTGGAACAGACAGCTGCTTCTGTGGTCGTAAACAGGATTCCAGGATGATATGTTGCCTCCCTGGTGTCAGGGTCAAGGATGTCACTGAGCAGCTGTAGAACATTCTGAGGGAGGAGGGTGAACAGTCAGAGATTGTGGTCCACATCGGTTCCAACGACATAGGTAGAAAGAGGGATGAGGTCCTGCAGGCAGATTTCAGGGAGTTAGTAAAGCAGGACATCAAAGCTAGTAATCTGTGGATTACTCCCGGTGCCACGAGCTAGTGAGTATAGAAATAGGAGGATAGAGCAGATGAATGCGTGGCTGGAGAGATGGTGCAGGAGGGAGGGCTTCCGATTCCTGGGACATTGGGACAGGTTCCGGGGGAGGTGGGACCTGTGCAGGCCAGATGGGAAGCACCTCAACAGAGCCGGTACCAATATCCTCGTGTGGCGGGGGCGGGGGTGGTTGCTAGTCTGTTTGGTGAGGGTTTAAACTAATTTGGCAGGGGAACGAGCACCAGGACGTAGTATTAGAAAGGAGATTTTAAAAAGTGCACAAAGGATTGGGAGAGACAGATAGTGTTATGAATCTTATGATCCATGAAGAAAGACTCATGAAATAACACTGGACAGCCAGCTGGTGGCGCCGTCCAAGGAGTATAAATACTCGGGCGTGGGCCCAGCTTGCCCAGGACATTTTGTAAACAGGAACTAGTGAAAGATAACTAGACCTCCATGTTTTGAAACAAGTTGATTAAAGCCTTGCTTTATACTCGAACCAAGTGCGTAGTGAGTTTTATTACATCAGATAGCACTAGAGTAAGAAATAGCAAGGTATTAGCTGGGGTCAGACAAAGAGAGAATAAAAGGTCTGATAGGTTTACAGTGCATGTGTGTAAATGCACGAATCATAGTACAGGAAACTCTCGATTTACCAGCACCCAAACAACCGGAAATCTCAGTTAACCGGCAAAATTCAGGAGTAGGTTCAGTTAAGCTTTTCTTCATATTAGTGGCCGTTTATTGATTCTTGGCTGTGTAATCGGAGGTTCCTCCACTTGTTGCTAAGCAACAGGGACGCTTGGTCTGTGGTCGGGCTTCTTGCACATGTTGCTAAGCAACAGGGAAGCCTGGATTTGTTGCTGTGTACGAGCTCTCGTACCTTTCAACTAAAGCTCTCTGCAATCCAGACTTTTTGATAAACCGGCACCACGCCGGTCCCGTCTGTGCCGGGTAAAAAAGAGTTTCCTGTAAATAAGGTTGGTGAGCTGCAGGCGCAAATAACCACATGGGAATATGATGTTGTGGCGATAACGGAGACATGGCTCAAAAAAGGGCAGGATTGGTTTTTAAACATTCCTGGATAGAAGGCGTTCAGCAAAGAGAGGGAAGGAAAGAAAGGAGGTGATGTGACAGTATTGGTTAAGGAGAATGTTACAGTGCAGGAGGGAGAGGATGTCCTGGAGGGGTCAAGGACAGAATCTATTTGGTTAGAGTTACAAAATAATAGAGGTGCCATCACACTACTAGGTGTATTGCATAGGCCACCAACTAATGGGAAAAATACAGAGGAGCAAATTTGCAGGGAATTTCCAGAGGGTTGCAAGAACCATAGTGCAGTGATAATGGGGACTTCAATTATATATATTAATTAATGACTTGGACTTGGGTGTACAGGGCATGATTCCAAAATGTGCAGATGACACAAAACTTGGAAGTATAGTGAACAGTGAGGATAGCGATAGATTTCAAGAAGACTTGAAATTTAACAAAGAAAAGTGTGAAGTGATACATTCTGGTAGGAAGAATGAGGAGAGGGAATTTAAAGTGAAGGGTACAATCCGAACGGGGATGCATGGACAGAGAGACCGAGGGGTATATGTGCACAAATTGTTGAAGGTGGCAGGGCAGGTTGAGAAAGCGGTTAAAAATGGATACGGGATCCTGGGCTTCATAAATAGAGGCATAGGGTACAAAAGCAAGGAAGTTATAATGAATCTTTATTAAAAAAAACTTGTTTGGCCTCAACTGGAGTATTGTGTCCAATTCTGGGCACCGCACTTTAGGAAGGATGTGAAGGCTTTAGAGAGGGTGCAGAAAAGATTTACGAGAATGGTTCCAGGGATGAGGGACTTCAGTTACGTAGATAGACTGGAGAAGCTGGGGTTACATAGAAACATAGAAACTAGGAGCAGGAGTAGGCCATTCGGCCCTTCGAGCCTGCTCCGCCATTCAACGAGATCATGGCTGATCATCCAAACCCTAGCACCCGGTCCCTACACTGACAGCCATCCCACCCAAGCCCTATCCCCGTAACCCCGTAACCCCACATATTTAATCCCCCCTAACACTAAGGGCCAATTTTTTTTTTATCATGGCCGTTCAACCTAACCCGCACATCTTTGGACTGTGGGAGGAAACTGGAGCACCCGGAGGAAACCCACGCAAACACGGGGAGAATGTGCAAACTCCACACAGACAGTCACCCGAGGCCGGATTTGAACCCGGGTCCCTGGCGCTGTGAGGCAACAGTGCTAACCACTATGCCACCGTGCATAAGGTTGTTCTCCTTAGAGCCGAGAGGATTTGATAGAGGTGTTCAAAATCACGAGGGGTCGGGACAGAGTAGATGGAGAGAAACTGTTCCCATTGGCGGAATGGTCGATAACCAGAGGACACAGATTTAAGGTGATTGGCAAAAGACTCAAAGGCGACATGAGGGAAAACTTTTTTACTCAGCGAGTGGTTAGGATCTGGAATGCACTGCCTGAGAGGGCGGTGGAGGCAGACTCAATCGTGGCTTTCAAAAGGGAGTTGGATAAGTACCTGAAGGAAAAATAAATGCAGGGCTACGGGGAAAGTGCGGGGAAGTGGGACTGGCTGAAGTGCTCCTGGAGAGTGCCGGCTCGATGGGCCGAATGGCCTCCTTCTGTGCTGGAACCATTCTACCCACCAGCCTCCACATTCAACGGATCATTCTCCGCCATCTCCAGCGTAATCCCACCAAACACATCTTCCCCTCCCCCTCCAGCAGTCCGAAGGGACCGCTCCCTCCGCGACACCCTGGTCCACTCCTCAATCACCCCCAACAGCCCCTCCACTTCCCAGGGCACCTTCCCGTGCAAGCGCAGGAGATACAACACCTGCCCTTTTACCTCCTCCCTTCCCACCGTGCTGTGCCCCAAACACTCCTTCCGGGTGAAACAGCGATTTACTTGTACTTCTTCCAATTTAGTAGACTGTATTCGCTGCTCGCGATGCGGTCTCCTGTACATTGGGGAGACCAAACGCAGATTGGGTGACCGCTTTGCGGGACACCTCCATTCAGTCCGCAAGCATGCTTCAGGTCATGCCTGTCACTCTAATTCTCAGCTCCACGCCCACTCTGACCTCGAACACTGTTCCAACGAAGCTCAATATAAGCTCGAGAAACACCACATCTTTCTCAGACACTTTACAGCCTCTGGACTCAACATCATGTTCAACAATTTCACACCATAACCTCTGCTCCTATCTTTTTGGATGGCAGCTGTTGATGATTCTGCTATACCCATGTAAGATTCGCAAAATTGATATTGTATTAATAAGGGTCGAATGGCAGAAGGGGCCATGATTTTAAAGACTGTTTTAAAAGAAGCCCAGGAAAAAGGGGCATTCAAATTGGCCACCAGACTTTAACGTACATATAGATTGGATGCAGATCCAACCAGCCCGCCAAAATTAAAACAAAAGACTAACCTGATTTGGCACGAGATAAGGGCTTCTGATGAGAAGTATAATTGGGAGACACCCGGGGTAGCGAAAGAAGTTCGGGAGTTGGAGTTGGCTTGAGCTTCATCTTAGAGAATCTTCATAGGACCTTCGGTAATAGCCGTTACCTTCGATAGCAGCTGGAGTTCGGAGAAGAAGACGGTTCGAGCCGGCGTCCCGCCCCGGGGTAAAACATCGGGAGATCATCGACCAACCCCGGGCCGTTGACGAAACGGGAGGGTAGTAAAACTACAGAAGAATCCTATATGAAAGCCGGTTAGGGGCTTCCAACCGTGGTCAAGCAGATGATCTCGGCCGACATCCAGGCCCGTCAGTGTCCAGCCTGTCCGTGACCTTCACCTCGAGAGAGAGAGAGAGAGAGGGAGAGGTGTGGCGCAGCCCGCTGTGGTTCCACTGACCACGAGGAAACAGGACGCCTGAGGGGATCAAAACGCAGACCTGTTCCAAAACTCTAAGGCCTAGAAATTGGGTTTTGGCGCAGCGACGGCTTTAGCGCCGGAAGTTAGTGCCGGAGCTAAGTCGCGCTGGGCGGGCCAAAAATTCACTACTTCTGCGCCCAAACGGCTGCCGGCGCTGCTGAAAGCTGTTAGCGCCTGAAAACTGGCGCTATGCGCTGAATTTCGGCGCTATTCCGGCGCTGCGGCGCCCGCTGTGGTGCGGCAGGTTCGGGAAGTGCAGGCCTCCTCCTTCCCTTAAGGAGGAGCTGCCTGCACCCGGCCGCGGCCCGCGATAATCTTTTTAAAAATGAGCCCGGCACCTCGGACAAGTGCCGGGCTTGCTTCTGTTCCGGGGGGGGGTGGGGGGAAGTCCGGGGAGGGAGCTGCGGCCAGGCGGGCGGCGGGAAAGCGGCCGGCCGCCGCGGGGCCTTTAATGCGCCGGCGCAACGTTCTGTAAGGCACCTCTGCCAGAACGTTGCTTGCGGCTGCCACGGGCGAGGCGGCCGCAACTCAATTTCCGAGTTCGGGCGGGTTACCATGGCAACCGGGACGCTGCACACACCGATGACGTCATCGGTGCCGGCGCAGCGCTACCGGCCTAACGCCGATTTAGGGCCCCTGTCAATTTCAAAACTGGCCATAACTTCGCCGCTAGGCCCTCTAGCGCCTCAAAAGCGGCGCTAAGGCCAGTGAATTTCTAGGCCTATATTTTTCCAACTGGATTGGTGAGCATGTTTCTGGCCCTTCATAATCGGATCTAGATAGGTTAAAGGGGGTGGTCATTTTGGGTATAATTAACATGAGTTGTTGTCTCTCGATGTTCCGTGTGTTTCCCCATTTCATGATGACTTTTGTAAAGTATAATATGCCTGTATCTATTTTAGTTAGTACTGTATTGTTATGATTTGTTTTTCCCTCCCATGTACCCTCTCATTTGCTTGCGTTTGATTTGTTTTTCCTTATGCAATAAAATTCCATTTTGATTCATTAAACTTGGTCTATAAGAGTCTTCACTGCATTGTAGTTCCTGCACCTAAGTCCAGTGTCGAGAATCTAAGGGGTGAGTGGGTCGAACCACTCAAGGTTTTACTGTGCAAAAGAGAGAGAGAGGCCTCTGGCGAGAGAAACCTCTGCGACCTTGGAGAGAAAACCCCTTACACCCATTTACACCTCCTCTAGACTGATCTTTTGTTTCTTTACTTGTCCCATTACCAGCTCCTTTTGCTTTGTACAATCACAGCGTTAGTCATTTAATCTCTCCTGCCTTCCACCCTATCACAGACCTTCCCTTTTGATCTTTCCTCCCCTCCCCGCCCCCCTATCCCTGCCTTGCCCCACTTGCTTAAAATCTGTTATATCTCTAACTTTTTCCAGTTCTGACGAAAGGTCACCGACCTGAAACGTTCACTGTTTCTCTCCCCACAGATGCTGCCTGACCAGCTAAGTAGTTCCACTATTTTTTGTTTTTATATCTGATAGATGGCATCTGATGCTGAGTGTAGTATTGATAGGGTCTGAATGATATGAGTTTTATTGGTGGGTGTCCGTTAGATAAGGGTCTGCAGCGAAGATTCACCAGACTGATACCTGGGATGGCAGGAATGACGTATGAGGAGAGATTGGGTCGATTGGGCTTGTACTTGCTGGAGTTTAGAAGAATGAGAGGGGATCTCATTGTAACTTATAAAATTCTAATAGGACTAGACAGACTAGATGCAGGAAGGATGTTCCCGATGGCGGGGGGAGTCCAGAACCAGGGGTCACAGTCTAAAGATAAGGGGTAAGCCATTTAGGACAGAGATGAGGAGGAATTTCTTCACCCAGAGAGTGGTGAACCTGTGGAATTCTCTACCACAAAAGGCCGTTGAGGCCAATTCATTAAATATATTCAAGAAGGAGTTAGATATATTTCTTAAGGCTAAAGGGATCAAGGGATATGGGGAGAAGGCAGGGAATTTGGATGATCAGCCATGATCTCATTGAATGGCGGAGCAGGCTCGAGGGGCCGAATGGCCTACTCCTGCTCCTATCTTCTATGTTTCTAGGTTGAAGTCCGATTGATGGGTGTGATTGATTGAAGTCTGATTGATGGGGTGATTGGTTCGGGTCCGATTGATGGGGGTGTGATTGTGTTAGATCCGTGTATCTTGATGTTGTGTGTCCTTCAATAATTAGACAAGAGACTGCAGGGAACAATCAACAGGTGTTTACTGGATGAGGGTTACTCTAAAACTAATTGTACAGATCCCTACTCAGGGTTTATATACAGGTGTGGTCACTGCCGGTACTACAGTATACAGGAGCTGTAAAAAATAGTTCTCCCCTTAAAGGTACATACACTACAATTCCTCCCCTTTTAGATTAACAGTACCATAACATTCATTTAACAATTAAACATCAACTAATTACAATTAACACTTTTAACATGCAACATTAACTGACAATAGTCTATTTATAAATTCAGTCTTTGGGGAGGCTTCCTGATCCTTTCTGGATAGCGCCTTTCCTGAGTGTCTTGCTCTTGGTGCGGAGGCGATTCTGGCCCCCTGTCGTCGGTTGGTTCATCAGCTTCCGATGCTACTGTTTCTGGGGTAGATGCTACCTGTATGTCGGGTTCATCACCAGGTACGCGAGACATGGGGTTGATTCGTTCCTGTGACTCTAGGATCTGGTCAACATGGCCTCTCACTATGTTCTCCCCAACATCCACTGTGTACATTAGTGGCCCCTGCCGTGTGCATATCGTTCCTGGTTGCCATTTCTCTGTTCGGTAGTCGCGGGCCAAGACTGGTTGCCCTACATTGAAGCTCCTTGTCGGCTTCTCATTGATGTGCTGGAATTGCTTATTCTCAACATCTCTTCGTACATTTGGCCTGAGCAAATCCAGACGAGATCTCAACCTTCGGTTAAAGAACATCATGGCCGGGGTCTGGTTGGTGACTGCATGTGTCGCATTTCTGTAGGCTAACAGGAAATTGTCCACCTTATGCTGCAGTGGAATGTCGTCATCACACATGGCCCTTACTGCCTTTTTAAAGGTTTGTACGAACCTCTCAGCCAATCCATTTGTGGCTGGATGATACGGGGCGGATGTGTAATGCCTTACCCCATTCCTTTTCATAAATCTCCGAAACTCTTCGGACACAAACTGTGGTCCGTTATCAGAGCAAATCTGCTCTGGCAAGCCATTCCTGGCAAAAATGGTCCGTAGGACTGCAATAGTTTTCTCCGTGGTGGTGGAGGACATTTTGATCACCTCAGGCCATTTCGAGTGCGCATCCACGGCTATTAAAAACACTGAGTCCATGAATGGACCAGCAAAATCAATATACACCCGTTGCCATGGAGATGAGGGCCACTCCCATGGGTGTAGAGGGGCACGTGGTGGTGCATTTTGGACCTTCTGGCATCCTGAGCAGCTCTTTGTCAGGTCCTCGATTTGTTGATCGATTCCCGGCCACCACACATAAGCCCTAGCAAGGATTTTCATTTTCACCCCTCCCAGATGGCCTTCGTGAAGCTCATTGAGCACTCTCTCCCTTAACTTGGGTGGAATTACCACTCGGGATCCACACATCAAGGTCCCCTGGCATACTGACAGCTGTTCTCTTCTGGATGAGAATGCTGGCAACAGTGAGTCGCCATGTGTTGGCCATCCCTTCACCGTCAAGTCATATACCCGAGACAGTGTCGGGTCATTTCGGGTCTCCTTCTCTATATCAGCGTTAGTTACTGGCAAGCGTTCAATTATAGTCGAATAAAATATTTCGACAGGGTCCACTGCTGGTGCTTCCTCCGCAGTAGGCAGTAGCAGGCGTGATAGCCCATCAGCGTTTCCATGCTGTTTCGTGCCCTTATACTCGATTTCATATTGGTTCACCCCTAGAAAAAGGGACCATCTTTGTAGCCATTGCGCAGTCATCACCGGAACGCCCTTCTTTGGATTAAAGATGGAGACAAGTGGTTGGTGGTCAGTCAGCAAGGTGAACTTCTGCCCGTGCAGATAGTGGTTGAACTTTTTCACTCCCCACACTAGGCTGAGGGCCTCACTGTCAATCTGGGCATAGTTACGCTCGGCTGAGGTTAGTGACCGAGACGCAAAGGCTACTGGCCTCTCCGAGCCGTCCGGGAATTTGTGCGACAGCACCGCTCCAATGCCATAGGGTGATGTATCACATGCCAACCGAATTGGTAGTGCTGGGTTGAAATGAGCCAACACCTCTTTTGATGTGATCAATTCTTCGCACTTCTGGAAAGCTCGTTTACATTTGTCATTCCACTTCCATGGTACCCCCGTTTGCAGTAGGGTGTTCAGTGAGTGTAGTACTGTAGATAAATTCGGCAAGAACTTATGGTAGTAGTTCACCAGCCCGAGGAACGACCTCAGTTGTGACACATTTTCCGGTGCTGGAGCCTTGACTACTGCCTCAATCTTTTCAGGGGACTTATGTAACCCCTCTTCATCAATAACGTGGCCACAATACGAGATCCGCTTCTGGAAAAACTCTCATTTGTGGCGATTAGCTCGGAGCCCATATTCCTTCAATCTAGTGAGCACCTGCTCCAGGTTAGCGAGGTGATCACTGTCATTTTCGCCCGTGACCAGGATGTCGTCCAAATAACACTGAGTCCCTGGAATCCCTTGCAGGACTTGATCCATTGCCCTTTGCCAAATAGCCAGAGCTGATGTTACCCCGAACACCAGCCAGTTGTATTGGTAGAGACCTTTATGAGTGTTGATTGTGAGGTACTGTTTCGAGGCTTCTTCTACCTCCATTTGCAGGTAC
This sequence comes from Somniosus microcephalus, assembly GCF_052327205.1. Lineage (NCBI taxonomy): Eukaryota > Metazoa > Chordata > Chondrichthyes > Squaliformes > Somniosidae > Somniosus > Somniosus microcephalus. The sequence continues at coordinate 44,456,354 of NW_028225185.1, forward strand.
GCCTGGGCCAGGTCAATCTTAGTGAAGCGTTTCCCTCCAGATAGCAAGGCAAAAATATCTTCAATCCGCGGAAGCGGATATTGTACAGTGTGAAGAACTGGGTTCACTGTCACCTTAAAGTCCCCACAGATGCGAACCTTCTTTGGTTCCCCAGGCGTATTACTCAACGACCTCTTCATTACAGGAACGATGGGTGTAACCCACTCGCTCCAGTCCACTTTGGACAGTACTCCTGAACATTCCAAACCTTCCAGCTCTGCTTCGACGGCTGGGCGGATCGCATCTGGCCTTAAAAAACTTTGGGCTTGCATTTTCCTCTATTTTGATCGTTGCTGTTATGCCTTTTAGTGTTCCAAGTTCCTCTTGGAACACTTCTTATGTGTCAGTTAGCATTTTTGACAGTCGTCCAGGTGTGACATCGTCATCCTTTTTGGCATCTACAGTCAGTGCTTGTATGGAATGCCAATCTAGCTGTATCTTCCGGATCCATTCACGTCCTAGTAGTGGTGGTCCTCCCTCTGGCAACAAATATAGGTCCATTTTTGGTGTTTCCTTGCCGTTATATATAACGTTCACCCTTATTTTTCCTCTGGGGTAGACTTTTTGCCCCGTGTACGTCTTCAAGACAATCTCTGTATCTCTCAAGGGTATATGTGAGAATAGCCGCTTGTAGTCCCTTTGGTTTATGACTGTTAGGGCTGATCCTGTGTCCAATTCCATTTTCACTTGGACTCCGGCTATCTTGATCGTGACCCAGATAGTTTGGTGATCCTCCATTTTGATCACATTATGTAGTTTCAGACAACCCAGCTCCTTGCTTCCGGAGCCTGTATCACTTTTCTGTTCGTCTGAACTACTCTCCGTCACCTGTCACTTCTTGTACTTCTCCTGTGGAGATTTCTTGCTGCTGGTTTTCTTTTCCGACCTGCAGACTCTTGCTATGTGTCCTACTTTCCCACACTGTCTGCACACTTGGTCCTTGAACCAGCAATCCTTATGGTCGTGTGTTGTTCTGCCGCAGCAATGGCACTTCACTGTTCCGTATGACATTTCATTTGTGCCATATTCTTGCGGTCTCCATTGTATCTCTGCCGCGCCCCGTGCTGCTGCTTCATGTGATACTGCCATGCTGAAAGCCTTGTCCAGCGTAAGATCCTTTTCTGATAGAAGCCGTTTCTGGGTTCCTTCACTTTGAAGCCCACACACAAACTTGTCCCTTAAAGTATCTGCTAGTCCCATTCCAAACTGGCAGTGTTTCGATAGCTTGCGCATTTCCGTTAAATACTCAGCATTACTTTCATCTTTATGCTGGTTCCTTTTGTGAAACTTAAATCTTTCTGCTATCAGCAGCGGTGTGGGGTTTAAGTGGTCCTATAGGATTGACACTATGTTTTCAAAATCCTTTTCCACTGGCTTCTCTGGGGTTACTAGGTTTTGCAGTAAGCCATACGTTTTTGTACCCATTGAATTCAACAATACCAGCGCTTTCCTGTCATCTGGCACTTCATTCGCCTTGCAGTACACTTCTATGCGTTCGACATATGTCGTCCAATCTTCGACTTCTTTGTCGAACGCTGTGACACTGCCACTCTTCGGCATCCCTGGGTGTGGTTAGACTGGCTCAAAATGGCATCTCCCGCGCTCTCCCTTCTTTTCCGCTGCGGCTCAAAATGGCGTCTCCCACGCTCTCCCTTCTTCTCTGCTGCGGCTCAAAATGGCGTCTCCCGCACTCTCCCTTCTTCCCCGCTGACGCTGCTCGGCCCTTGAACACCGGCTGCGCTCTGCGCGTTTTCCTGCGCGCCTCTCTCTCTCGTTGACGCTGCTTGGCCCTTGAACACCGGCTGCGCTCTGCTCGCTCTCGTTGACGCCGCTCAGTCCTGAACACCGGCTGCGCCCTGTGCGCGCTACCCTCTCTCTTCTCCCGTCGACGCTGCTCGGCCTTTTTCTGTGCCGTCGGTCGGCCCTAGCCGCCGCTGTCCGGGAAGGGTCTGCGCCGTACCTGTTGCCAGCCCGTTTCGCTGGACCACCGTGACTGGAGAACCAAGCCCAGCTCTCAACAGCCTCCCCTGCGATGCTCAAGTCTCCGCTGGATGGTCGACGCCCGTGCTTCTGGACTCGGCCTTCTTCTTTCACTGTTCTCCAGGAGCGAATCCCTGGGAGGTGATGCAGAGTTGCAGGTAGGTTTGAATCTTCTCAGGCCTGGACAGACTAGATGCAGGAAGGATGTTTATGATGGCTGGGGAGTCCAGAACCAGGGGTCATAGTCTAAGGATAAGGGGTAAGCCATTTAGGACTGAAATGAGGAGGAATTTCTTCACCCAGAGAGTGGTGAACCTGTGGAATTCTCTGCCACAGAGAGCGGTGGAGGCCAATTCATTAAATATATTCAAAAAGGAGTTGGATATATTTCTTAAAGCTAAAGGGATCAAGGGATATGGGGAGAAGGCAGGGACAGTGCACTGAATTTGGATGATCAGCCATGATCTCATTGAATGGCGGAGCAGGCTCGAGGGGCCGAATGGCCTACTCCTGCTCCTATCTTCTATGTTTCTATGTTTCTATGTTTCTGGTCGCCAATGTTAGATCCGTGTATCTTGATGTTGTGTCTTTCAATAATTAGACAAGAGACTGCAGGGAACAATCAACAGGTGTTTACTGGATGAGGGTTACTGTAAAACTAACTGTACAGATCCCTACTCAGGGTTTATATATAGGTGTGGTCACTGCCGGTACTACAGTATACAGGAGCTGTAAAAAGTAGCTCTCCCCTTAAAGGTACATACACTACAGATTGATTGAAGTCTGATTGATGGGTGTGTGATTGATTGAAGTGTGATTGATGGGGGTGTGATTGATTGAAGTCTGATTAATGGGGGTGTGATTGATGGGGGTGTGATTGATGGGGGTGTGATTGATGGGGGTGTGATTGATTGAAGTCTGATTGATGGGGGTGTGATTGATTGAAGTCTGATTAATGGGGGTGTGATTGATTGAAGTCTGATTGATGGGGGTGTGATCGATTGAAGTCTGATTGATGAGGGTGTGATTGATTGAAGTCTGATTGATGAGGGTGTGATTGATTGAAGTCTGATTGATGGGGGTGTGATTGATTGAAGTGTGATTGATGGGGGTGTGATTGATTGAAGTCTGATTGATGAGGGTGTGATTGATTGAAGTCTGATTGATGGGGGTGTGATTGGTTGAAGTCTGATTAATGGGGGTGTGATTGATTGAAGTCTGATTGATGGGGTGTGATTGATTGAAGTGTGATTGATGGGGGTGTGATTGATTGAAGTCTGATTGATGGGTGTGTGATTGATTGAAGTGTGATTGATGGGGGTGTGATTGATTGAAGTCTGATTGATGGGGGTGTGATTGATTGAAGTCTGATTGATGGGGGTGTGATTGATTGAAGTGTGATTGATGGGGGTGTGATTGATTGAAGTCTGAGTGATGGGGGTGTGATTGATTGAAGTCTGATTGATGGGGGTGTGATTGATTGAAGTCTGATTGATGGGGGTGTGATTGATTGAAGTGTGATTGATGAGGGTGTGATTGATTGAAGTCTGATTGATGAGGGTGTGATTGATTGAAGTGTGATTGATGAGGGTGTGATTGATTGAAGTCTGATTGATGGGGGTGTGATTGATTGAAGTCTGATTGATGAGGGTGTGATTGATTGAAGTCTGATTGATGGGTGTGTGATTGATTGAAGTGTGATTGATGGGGGTGTGATTGATTGAAGTCTGATTGATGAGGGTGTGATTGATTGAAGTGTGATTGATGGGGGTGTGATTGATTGAAGTGTGATTGATGGGGGTGTGATTGATTGAAGTCTGATTGATGAGGGTGTGATCGATTGAAGTCTGATTGATGAGGGTGTGATTGATTGAAGTCTGATTGATGAGGGTGTGATTGATTGAAGTCTGATTGATGGGGATGTGATTGATTGAAGTGTGATTGATGGGGGTGTGATTGATTGAAGTCTGATTGATGAGGGTGTGATTGATTGAAGTCTGATTGATGAGGGTGTGATTGATTGAAGTGTGATTGATGGGGGTGTGATCGATTGAAGTCTGATTGATGAGGGTGTGATTGATTGAAGTCTGATTGATGAGGGTGTGATTGATTGAAGTCTGATTGATGAGGGTGTGATCGATTGAAGTCTGATTGATGAGGGTGTGATTGATTGAAGTCTGATTGATGAGGGTGTGATTGATTGAAGTCTGATTGATGGGGATGTGATTGATTGAAGTGTGATTGATGGGGGTGTGATTGATTGAAGTCTGATTGATGAGGGTGTGATTGATTGAAGTCTGATTGATGAGGGTGTGATTGATTGAAGTGTGATTGATGGGGGTGTGATTGGTTGAAGTCTGATTAATGGGGGTGTGATTGATTGAAGTGTGATTGATGGGGGTGTGATTGATTGAAGTCTGATTGATGGGTGTGTGATTGATTGAAGTCTGATTGATGAGGGTGTGATTGATTGAAGTGTGATTGATGGGGGTGTGATTGATTGAAGTCTGATTGATGGGGTGTGATTGATTGGGGTGTGATTGATGGGGGTGTGATTGATTGAAGTGTGATTGATGGGTGTGTGATTGATTGAAGTCTGATTGATGAGGGTGTGATTGATTGAAGTGTGATTGATGGGTGTGTGATTGATTGAAGTCTGATTGATGAGGGTGTGATTGATTGAAGTGTGATTGATGGGGGTGTGATTGATTGAAGTCTGATTGATGGGGGTGTGATTGATGGGGGTGTGATTGATTGAAGTCTGATTGATGGGGGTGTGATTGATTGAAGTCTGATTGATGGGGGTGTGATTGATGGGGGTGTGATTGATTGAAGTCTGATTAATGGGGGTGTGATTGATTGAAGTCTGATTGATGGGGTGTGATTGATTGAAGTCTGATTGATGGGGTGTGATCGATTGAAGTCTGATTGATGGGGGTGTGATTGATTGAAGTCTGATTAATGGGGGTGTGATTGATTGAAGTCTGATTAATGGGGGTGTGATTGATTGAAGTCTGATTAATGGGGGTGTGATTGATTGAAGTCTGATTGATGGGGGTGTGATTGATTGAAGTCTGATTAATGGGGGTGTGATTGATGGGGGTGTGATTGATTGAAGTCTGATTGATGGGGGTGTGATTGATTGAAGTCTGATTGATGGGGGTGTGATTGATTGAAGTCTGATTAATGGGGGTGTGATTGATGGGGGTGTGATTGATTGAAGTCTGATTGATGGGGGTGTGATTGATTGAAGTCTGATTGATGGGGTGTGATTGATTGAAGTCTGATTGATGGGGGTGTGATTGATTGAAGTCTGATTGATGGGGGTGTGATTGATTGAAGTCTGATTGATGGGGGTGTGATTGATTGAAGTCTGATTGATGGGGTGTGATTGATTGAAGTCTGATTGATGGGGTGTGATTGATTGAAGTCTGATTGATGGGTTGTGATTGATTGAAGTCTGATTGATGGGGGTGTGATTGATTGAAGTCTGATTGATGGGGGTGTGATTGATTGAAGTCTGATTGATGGGGGTGTGATTGATTGAAGTCTGATTGATGGGGTGTGATTGATTGAAGTCTGATTGATGGGGGTGTGATTGATTGAAGTCTGATTGATGGGGGTGTGATTGATTGAAGTCTGATTGATGGGGGTGTGATTGATTGAAGTCTGATTGATGGAGTGTGATTGATTGAAGTCTGATTGATGGGGTGTGATTGATTGAAGTCTGATTGATGGGGGTGTGATTGATTGAAGTCTGATTGATGGGGGTGTGATTGATTGAAGTCTGATTGATGGGGTGTGATTGATTGAAGTCTGATTGATGGGGGTGTGATTGATTGAAGTCTGATTGATGGGGTGTGATTGATTGAAGTCTGATTGATGGGGGTGTGATTGATTGAAGTCTGATTGATGGGGGTGTGATTGATTGAAGTCTGATTGATGGGGGTGGGATTGATTGAAGTCTGATTGATGGGGTGTGATTGATTGAAGTCTGATTGATGGGGGTGTGATTGATTGAAGTCTGATTGATGGGGGTGTGATTGATTGAAGTCTGATTGATGGGGTGTGATTGATTGAAGTCTGATTGATGGGGGTGTGATTGATTGAAGTCTGATTGATGGGGGTGTGATTGATTGAAGTCTGATTGATGGGGTGTGATTGATTGAAGTCTGATTGATGGGGTGTGATTGATTGAAGTCTGATTAATGGGGGTGTGATTGATTGAAGTCTGATTAATGGGGGTGTGATTGATTGAAGTCTGATTAATGGGGGTGTGATTGATTGAAGTCTGATTGATGGGGGTGTGATTGATTGAAGTCTGATTAATGGGGGTGTGATTGATGGGGGTGTGATTGATTGAAGTCTGATTGATGGGTGTGTGATTGATTGAAGTCTGATTGATGGGGGTGTGATTGATTGAAGTCTGATTGATGGGGGTGTGATTGATTGAAGTCTGATTAATGGGGGTGTGATTGATGGGGGTGTGATTGATTGAAGTCTGATTGATGGGGGTGTGATTGATTGAAGTCTGATTGATGGGGTGTGATTGATTGAAGTCTGATTGATGGGGGTGTGATTGATTGAAGTCTGATTGATGGGGGTGTGATTGATTGAAGTCTGATTAATGGGGGTGTGATTGATTGAAGTCTGATTGATGGGGGTGTGATTGATTGGGGTTTGATTGATGGGGGTGTGATTGATTGAAGTCTGATTGATGGGGGTGTGATTGATTGGGGTTTGATTGATGGGGTGTGATTGATTGAAGTCTGATTGATGGGGGTGTGATTGATTGGGGTGTGATTGATGGGGGTGTGATTGATTGAAGTGTGATTGATGGGGGTGTGATTGATTGAAGTCTGATTGATGGGCGTGTGATTGATTGAAGTCTGGTTGATGGGGGTGTGATTGATTGAAGTCTGATTAATGGGGGTGTGATTGATGGGGGTGTGATTGATTGAAGTCTGATTGATGGGGGTGTGATTGATTGAAGTCTGATTGATGGGGTGTGATTGATTGAAGTCTGATTGATGGGGTGTGATTGATTGAAGTCTGATTGATGGGGGTGTGATTGATTGAAGTCTGATTAATGGGGGTGTGATTGATTGAAGTCTGATTGATGGGGGTGTGATTGATTGGGGTTTGATTGATGGGGGTGTGATTGATTGAAGTCTGATTGATGGGGGTGTGATTGATTGGGGTTTGATTGATGGGGGTGTGATTGATTGGGGTGTGATTGATGGGGGTGTGATTGATTGAAGTCTGATTGATGGGGGTGTGATTGATTGAAGTCTGATTGATGGGGTGTGATTGATTGGGGTTTGATTGATGGGGGTGTGATTGATGGGGGTGTGATTGATGGGGGTGTGATTGATGGGGGTGTGATTGATTGAAGTCTGATTAATGGGGGTGTGATTGATGGGGGTGTGATTGATTGAAGTCTGATTGATGGGGGTGTGATTGATTGAAGTCTGATTGATGGGGGTGTGATTGATTGAAGTCTGATTGATGGGGGTGTGATTGATTGAACTCTGATTGATGGGGGTGTGATTGATTGAAGTCTGATTGATGGGGGTGTGATTGATTGAACTCTGATTGATGGGGGTGTAATTGATTGAAGTCTGATTGATGGGGTGTGATTGATTGAAGTCTGATTGATGGGGGTGTGATTGATTGAAGTCTGATTGATGGGGGTGTGATTGATTGAAGTCTGATTGATGGGGTGTGATTGATTGAAGTCTGATTGATGGGGGTGTGATTGATTGAAGTCTGATTGATGGGGGTGTGATTGATTGAAGTCGGATTGATGGGGGTGTGATTGATTGAAGTCTGATTGATGGGGGTGTGATTGATTGAAGTCTGATTGATGGGGGTCTGATTGATTGAAGTCTGATTGATGGGGGTGTGATTGATTGAAGTCTGATTGATGGGGGTGTGATTGATTGAACTCTGATTGATGGGGGTGTGATTGATTGAAGTCTGATTGATGGGGTGTGATTGATTGAAGTCTGATTGATGGGGGTGTGATTGATTGAAGTCTGATTGATGGGGGTCTGATTGATTGAAGTCTGATTGATGGGGGTGTGATTGATTGACGTCTGATTGATGGGGGTGTGATTGATTGAAGTCTGATTGATGGGGGTCTGATTGATTGAAGTCTGATTGATGGGGGTGTGATTGATTGAAGTCTGATTGATGGGGGTGTGATCGATTGAAGTCTGATTGATGGGGGTGTGATTGATTGAAGTGTGATTGATGGGGGTGTGATTGATTGAAGTCTGATTGATGGGGGTGTGATTGATTGAAGTCTGATTGATGGGGGTGTGATTGATTGAAGTCTGATTGATTTGGGTTTCATTGATTGAAGTCTGATTGATGGGGTGTGATTGATTGAAGTCTGATTGATTTGGGTGTGATTGATGGGGGTGTGATTGATGGGGGTGTGATTGATTGAAGTCTGATTGATGGGGGTGTGATTGATTGAAGTCTGATTGATGGGGGTGTGATTGATTGAAGTCTGATTGATGGGGTGTGATTGATTGAAGACTGATTGATGGGGGTGTGATTGATTGAAGTCTGATTGATGGGGTGTAATTGATTGAAGTCTGATTGATGGGGCTGTGATTGATTGAAGTCTGATTGATGGGGGTGTGATTGATTGAAGTCTGATTGATTTGGGTTTGATTGATTGAAGTCTGATTGATGGGGGTGTGATTGATTGAAGTCTGATTGATTGGGGTTTGATTGATTGAAGTCTGATTGATGGGGTGTGATTGATTGAAGTCTGATTGATGGGGGTGTGATTGATTGAAGTCTGATTGATGGGGGTGTGATTGATTGAAGTCTGATTGATTGGGGTGTGATTGGTTGAAGTCTGATTGATGGGGGTGTGATTGATTGAAGTCTGATTGATGGGGGTGTGATTGATTGAAGTCTGATTGATGGGGTGTGATTGATTGAAGTCTGATTGATTGTGGTGTGATTGATTGAAGTCTGATTGATGAGGTGTGATTGATTGAAGTCTGATTGATGAGGCTGTGATTGATTGAAGTCTGATTGATGGGGTGTGATTGATTGAAGTCTGATTGATTGTGGTTTGATTGATTGAAGGCTGATTGATGGGGGTGTGATTGATTGAAGTCTGGTTGATGCGGGTGTGATTGATTGAAGTCTGATTGATGGGGGTGTGATTGATTGAAGTCTGATCAATGGGTGTGATTGGTTCAGGTCTGATTGATGGGGGTGTGACTGATTGAAGTCTGATTGATGGGGGTGTGATTGATTGAAGTCTGATTGATGGGGGTGTGATTGATTGAAGTCTGATTGATGGGGGTGTGATTGATTGAAGTCTGATTGATAGGGGTGTGATTGATTGAAGTCTGATTGATAGGGGTGTGATTGATTGAAGTCTGATTGATAGGGGTGTGATTGATTGAAGTCTGATTGATGGGGGTGTGATTGGTTCGGGTCTGATTGATAGGGGTGTGATTGATTGAAGTCTGATTGATTGGGGTGTGATTGATTGAAGTCTGATTGATGGGGGTGTGATTGGTTCGGGTCTGATTGATGGGGTTCACATTGATTGGGGTTTGATTGATGGATGTGTGTCTGAGAGACAATAATGGCCCCTCGTTGCCTTGGTGCTCCTCCAATAATAGATTGTTGCGAACCCTTTGTTCCGCCTCCTACACAGAGAACCAATCAGCGCTGAGCGCCGAACATTCTTTGTTATTGTTTGCCCAATAACAGCCTTTTGTTCACACAGACCAATCAGAGCCCGATTGGGCTGATTGGAGCATTCTACCGAGCGCGGTATAAATAGCGGGAGCGGCGACACCCGGCACATTGTCAGGAGCTGCGAGAAGACAAGGAGATCATGGTGAGTGGGCGCGGGGGGACGCACAGGGTGACGGTGTTGATCAGAGAGAGAGAGAGAGAGAGATCCACACACAGTGAGAACCACTGCAAGAGTGGGATTCGGCGGGGAGAGAGAAGGGATCCACTCGGAGTAATCAATCTATAAGGTGTGGGGTGGGGAAACCACAGCGGGTGTTGGCCCAGGGGCTGAGAACAGGTATCCACTCAGATTGAGCGATCTACAGGGAGAGGGAAGGGATTCACATGAGATGGAACGGATCCACAGGGATATCAGTATAGGAAAGGAGAGCGGGAGCCTACGGGGGTCCACAGGGAGAAGGACAATCGACGTGGAAAGAAGGAGCGCCAGTGAAAGTGAAGGGTGAACACATGGAGAGAGCGGGAATCCACAGGAAGAGTAGGAATCCACTGGGAGAGAGGATACATAGGGAGGGGGGAGTCCACAGGGAGTGGGAATGCACAGGGAGGTGGACATCCAAAGGGAGCACTGGGATCCACAGGAAATGGGCACAAGAGGAATGGGGATCCACAGGGTGCAGAGGGAGGGATCCATGGAGATTGGGGCAATCCACAGGAGTGATGGAGAGATCCACAGGGAGTGGGGGATCCATCAGGGAGAGCAGGTGGAATCCACAGGGAATGGATGGGATCCACAAGTGACTGTAACAGAATGTGTTGCTGCCCACACACCCTTCTCCTTTCAGCTCCACTGACTGTATAAAGCATTGCCCTCCTACCGGTGTGAATAATCATGTGTTCTTCCCTCTTTAGCGTGAGTGTATTTCAGTCCACATTGGCCAGGCGGGTGTGCAGGTCGGCAACGCTTGCTGGGAGCTGTATTGCCTGGAGCATGGGATCCAGCCGGACGGGCAGATGCCCAGTGACAAGACCATCGGAGGTGGCGACGACTCCTTCAACACCTTCTTCAGTGAGACGGGGGCGGGCAAGCACATCCCCCGAGCCGTGTTTATAGATCTAGAGCCCACTGTGATTGGTAAGGGGAGAGATTGTTGATCGGTTGGTGATATACCTATCAATTCGTCCAATAAAAAGCGACGAGTTAGGAACGTAACTAAAGGTTTTTATTGACTAAATAACAGAGCCCACCCTCGTGGGTGATCGGGTCCAACAAGGAGGAATACCAGCCAGTCGACTACCTTTATACCTGGGCAGGTAGGTGGAGCCATGGGCGGAGTCGGAGGTGGTCAGCCCAGGTATAACAGCGCGACAAGAGGCGACCTCGTATCGTGATACAACAGTGATAACGGTGATAACAATACAACAGTGATAACTATAGTGTAACGATAAAAGTGGTTTACCACATTCACCCCTTGTTTAGATTTGAGTCCGGCGGGGTGAAGTGTACTACCAGTTCTGGTATGTCAGTCTGTCCGGAGGCCTCGTAAGCCTCTCCGATCGTCGCAGCGGCGGTGCTGCATTATCCGGTGTTAATGCTGGTGTCTGCGTGGTCGGCGAAGGCTCGTGGGGTTCCGGCATGCCGTCTACCTGGTCTGGAATTGGGGGGGTGGTGGGGGGGGTAAAGGTGGTGTATCCGGAGTGCCCGAGGGTGCGAGGTCTCGTAAGGAGACAGTGTCCTCCCGCCCGTCTGGGTAAGCCACGTAGGCGTACTGGGGGTTGGCGTGCAGGAGGTTCACCCTCTCGACCAGGGGGTCTGTTTTATGGGCCCTCACGTGCTTTCGCAGCAGGACGGGCCCCGGGGAGGTCAGCCAGGTTGGTAGAGTGGTTCCCGTAGTCGACTTCCTGGGGAAAACAAACATTCGTTCATGGGGGGTGGCGTTAACGGCAGTGCAAAGTAGTGACCGGATGGAGTGCAGCGCTGCCGGGAGGACTTCCTGCCAGCGGGAGGTTGGGAGGCCCTTAGACTTTAAGGCTAAGAGGACGGCCTTCCATACCGTCGCGTTCTCTCTTTCCACCTGGCCGTTCCCTCGGGGGTTGTAGCTGGTGGTCCTACTTGCTGCAATACCTCTCGCTAGTAGGAACTGACGGAGTTCCTCGCTCATGAAAGAGGAGCCCCGGTCACTATGTATATAGTTTGGGAACCCGAACAAGGCGAAGAGGTCGTTCAGGCATTTAATGACCGTGGTACTGGTCATGTCTGGGCAGGGGAAGGCAAAGGGGAAACGGGAGTACTCATCAACAATGTTGAGGAAGTACACATTACGGTCAGAGGACGGGAGGGGCCCCTTAAAGTCGATGCTCAGGCGCTCGAAGGGGCGGGTGGCCTTGATCAGGCTTGCTCTGTCCGGCCTAAAGAAGTGCGGTTTGCATTCGGCACAGGTCTGGCAGTTCCTGGTCATGGTCCTGACCTCCTCGATGGAGTAGGGCAGGTTGCGGGCCTTAATGAAGTGGTAAAGTCTGGTGACCCCGGGGTGGCAGAGGTCGTTGTGGAGGGTCTGAAGTCTATCACTTTGCGCGCTGGCGCATGTAATTCGTGACAGAGCATCGGGGGGTTCGTTCAGCTTACCTGGCCGGTACAAGATATCATAATCGTAGGTGGAGAGCTCGATTCTCCACCTCAAGATCTTGTCATTCTTGATTTTGCCCCTCAGCTTGTTATTAAACATAAAAGCGACCGAACGTTGGTCGGTAAGGAGGGTAAATCGTTTGCCTGCCAGGTAGTGCCTCCAGCGTCGTACCGCCTCCACAATCGCCTGGGCCTCCTTCTCGACCGACGAGTGTCGGATCTCAGGGCCCTGTAGGGTCCTTGAGAAGAAGGCCACCGGTCTCCCCTCCTGGTTAAGGGTGGTGGCTAGGGCGAAGTCGGATGCATCGCTCTCGACTTGGAAGGGGATGGACTCATCCACTGCGTGCATAGTGGCCTTGGCAATGTCTCCCTTAATGAGGGAGAAGGCTGCGCACGCTTCCTCCGTAAGGGGGAAGGATGTGGACTTCATGAGGGGTCTGGCTTTGTCCGCATAATTGGGCACCCATTGGGCATAGTAGGCGAAGAGCCCCAGGGTTCTCTTAAGTGCCTTAGGGCAGTGGGGGAGGGGTAGCTCCATGAGGGGGCGCATTCTTTCGGGGTCGGGGCCGATGAGTCCGTTCTCTACTACACAGCCAAGGATGGCAAGGCGCGAGGTGTTAAACACACATTTCTCCTTATTGTAGGTGAGGTTCAGCCGTTGGGCTGTACGGAGGAATTTCTCCAGATTCACGTCGTGGTCCTGCCGGTCGCGGCCGCAGATGGTGACGTTATCTAGGTAGGGGAATGTGGCCTGCAGTCCGTTCTGGTCAACCATCCGGTCCATCTCCCTTTGGAAGACCGAGACCCCGTTGGTGACACCGAAGGGGACCCTAAGGAAGTGGTATAGGCGCCCATTCGCCTCGAAGGCGGTGTACTGGCGGTCCTCGGGGTGGATAGGGAGTTGGTGGTAGGCCGACTTAAGGTCGATGGTCGAGAATACGCGGTATTGTGCAATCTGATTGACCATGTCAGATATGCGGGGAAGGGGGTATGCGTCCAGCTGGTTGTATCTGTTTATGGTCTGGCTGTAGTCGATGACCAGGCGATTTTTATCGCCGGTCTTAACGACCACGACCTGGGCACGCCAGGGGCTGTTGCTCCCCTCGATGATGCCCTCCTTCAGGAGACGCTGCACCTCAGAGCTAATGAAAGCTCTGTCCCCAGCGCTGTACCGCCTGCTCTTGGTAGCGACGGGTTTGCAGTCGGGGGTGAGGTTAGCGAACAGGGAAGGTGGCGGCACCTTGAGGGTGGATAGGCTGCAGGTGTTACGCGGTGGGCGGTTTAACCTTCGCTGGTTGTCGACTGTGAGTGGGGGGAGGGGTCCACCGTATGCTAGGGTTACACTTTGGAGGTGGGATTGGAAGTCCAGCCCTAGTAGGACGGCAGCGCAGAGCTGGGGGAGGACGAGGAGTTTAAAGTTTTTATACTCTGTACCCTTAACCGACAAGGTCACAGCACAGTAGCCGCTAATGTCCGTGGCGTGGGACCTCGATGCCATCGAGATTCGGTTGCGCGTTGGCAGGACAGGGAGGGAGTAGTGGCTCACCGTGTCTGGGTGGATGAAGCTCTCCGTGCTTCCGCTGTCGAACAGGCAGGTCGTGGCGTGGCCGTTTACTTTGATGTCCATCATCGACTTGGACAGGTGGTGTGGGCGGGCTTGATCCAGAGTGACGGAGGCTAGTGTGTAGGTAAGCGAGTCGTTGTCGTCTGCGGGCGAGGCGGTCGTCGGGTCCGGGGGCCCGGTGGCAGTCGGGCGTGGTGGGTAAAATGGCGTCTCCCACGAGGTAGGACAAAATGGCGGAGAAGATGGCTGCCCCCATAACTCACATGAGGCACTATTGGGGTCGGTTGCCTTGATCAAAGATGGCCGCCCCCATGACTCACGTGTGGGGATACTGGCCTCAGTTGCCGTGAAAGAAGATGGCCGCCCCCACAGTTCGCATGAGGCACTGCTGGCCTCTGAAGATCCGCTCCTGCAGGCCTTAGAGAAGTGGCCTTTCTTCCTGCAGGTTGAGCAGGTAGAGTTCCTGGCTGGGCAGCGCGACCTCGGGTGCTTCTCCTGGCCGCAAAAGAAGCAGCCGGCGGCCCGATCGCGGGTGCCCGATGTCGGAGCCGGTACCGGGGGTGGCGGGCCCGGTCGGGTCCGGGACGCCGACGCTGAGGTAGGTCCCGGGGGCGGCGCTGCGAAGGGTATTGCGGTAGGGGTCGGGCCCGAGTCCCAGGGTCGCGAGCAGTACCTGGAAAACGCCTCCTGGTCCTGATGGGCCACCTCCAGGGAGAGAGCGAGGGCTTCAGCTTTGTCCAGGTCGAGGTCTTTAGCTTCAAGCAGTCTTTGCCGTGAGTAGTCGGACCGTAGGCCTTTCACAAAGGCATCGCGGATATTATCTTCCGTATTTTCAACAGCCGTCACCGCTTTAAAGTCACAGTTCCTGCCGAGTGCTCTTAGCGCCCGTAAAAATTCAGCTACAGACTCTCCTGGCTGTTGCGGGCGGGATCTTAGGAGGTGCCTGGTGTACATGTAATTTACCGGGCTGCGGTACTGCTGTTTCAGTAGGTTGATAGCGGCCTCGTATGTAGTCGTATCCTGGATGAGTGCGTATACTCTCGGGCTCGCTTGGGCGTTCAGAAGTCTTAGTTTGGATCTCTGCGGGGCGCCGGATTCTTCCAGGTAGGATTCGAAGCAGTCCAGCCAGTGTTTGAAGTTGAGGGCTGAGTTTGCTGCCTGTGGGTTTAGATCCAGGTACGGTGGTTTGAGGGCTTGCAGCCAAGCCGGCTGGTGTGGCTGGTGTAGCCCGGTGTCTGAAAGCTGCTGTGGCTGTGCTTCTGGGAGGGCTCCTGGCTGGTCAGTAGTAGACATCTTTAAAATTTAGTCAATAAAATTGATATACCTATCAATTCGTCCAATAAAAAGCGACGAGTTAGGAACGTAACTAAAGGTTTTTATTGACTAAATAACAGAGCCCACCCTCGTGGGTGATCGGGTCCAACAAGGAGGAATACCAGCCAGTCGACTACCTTTATACCTGGGCAGGTAGGTGGAGCCATGGGCGGAGTCGGAGGTGGTCAGCCCAGGTATAACAGCGCGACAAGAGGCGACCTCGTATCGTGATACAACAGTGATAACGGTGATAACAATACAACAGTGATAACTATAGTGTAACGATAAAAGTGGTTTACCACAGTTGGTCAGTCAGTGCTCTCAATAAATTTCAATATGGCCTGAATGTATCAAAGTCACTAATGTTCTGTGTTCCTGTTTTTAATTCTCCGCCTCCAGATGAGGTCCGCACCGGCACCTACCGACAGCTCTTTCACCCCGAGCAGCTCATCACCGGCAAGGAGGATGCGGCCAATAACTACGCACGGGGTCACTGCTCCATCGGCAAAGAGATTGTGGATCTGGTCTTGGATCGCATGCGGAAGCTGGTAGGTTCTGTATCAGCTCCCAGTGCCCAATCCTAGTGGCACCCAATGTCCCGTCTCACTGTTTACCACTCCCCCATCTCCCCATCACTCACTGTCCTGTTCTATTGGTACAAATAACATCTTGTTCCTGGCCATGTGACTCAAGTACACAAATCCTGCTCATTCATTCCAGTATCAGTTATTGATGTCACTCCAGTATGCCCATAACCAATCACTTCCATGAAAGGTGGCTGGGAATTTCATGGCCCCCCAACCTCAATACACACTCAGTGCCCGCAGTGCTTTTCACCCTGAGTTCCCTCCTCCCCAACTCTCATTCCTCCCTCCCTCCAGTCTCCCACTGCCCCATTGCCCCAGCTCCCACTGCTGTGTGCCACCAGGGACATTCTGTCCATTTGCACCTGTGCAGTCGTTCATTGTTTGATGATAGATTCTATTTCCGACTCCCTTTTACTGTCTTGTACTCTCTTTGCCCACAGGCTGACCAGTGCACAGGACTGCAGGGATTCCTCATCTTCCACAGTTTCGGGGGTGGGACCGGCTCGGGCTTTACTTCCCTCCTGATGGAGAGACTCTCCGTCGACTACGGCAAGAAATCCAAACTGGAGTTTGCCATTTACCCGGCGCCGCAGATTTCCACCGCGGTGGTCGAGCCCTACAACTCCGTGCTCGTCACCCACTGCACCCTCGAGCACTCTGACTGCGCCTTCATGGTGGACAACGAGGCCATTTACGACATCTGTCGGCGTAACCTTGACATTGAGCGCCCAACATACACCAACCTCAACCGTCTCATCGCACAGATAGTGTCGTCCATCACGGCATCGCTACGGTTCGACGGTGCCCTCAACGTGGACCTGACTGAATTCCAAACCAACCTGGTCCCCTATCCCCGCATTCACTTCCCGCTGGTGAACTACGCGCCCCTTATTTCGGCTGAGAAGGCTTACCACGAACAGCTATCTGTGTCGGAGATCACCAACGCCTGCTTTGAGCCAGCCAACCAGATGGTGAAGTGTGACCCTCGCCAGGGCAAGTACATGGCGTGCTGCATGCTGTACCGAGGAGACGTGGTGCCGAAGGATGTCAACGCCTCCATCGCCACCATCAAGACCAAGCGCTCGATCCAGTTTGTTGATTGGTGCCCGACCGGGTTCAAGGTAAGTGTGGGTTCTGTGTCCAATCCATGGGGCCCTGAGGAAACCTGGATTGTGGTATTCTGATCTCCCACATGAACAATACGTCTGTTCAGTCCGGGTCAAAAGCTGTCCCTCCATTCAGGAACAGATCCTCCATTCCTGGCCCAAAGAAGAGCTCCCTCTGAGGCTTGAGGTGGAATTGTCCGCTTCAATCCTTGATTGAAGCCCTGAATGTCCCAGGAGAAGTCCTGCAATTGAAAGAAAAAGGCTTCCTGAAATTGAAAGCCTCATTGGTGACGATAAAATAAAGAATTGAATTAGCTCCTGAACGCAGCCTCATTACACAGTGACCTTCCATCAGAAACTGAAGCTTTATAAGTGGGGAAGAGCCCAGTGATAAACCAGGGCCAGGTTTCTGTACAGTGAAAGACGCAAATACTTTCATAAATTTATCTTTCTGATAATTAAGTGGCGGCCAACAAATGTGATTCTGAAGCTTCTTTCTGTGCAACTGAAATCTACCGTATTCTCTCTCCCCCACAGGTGGGCATCAACTACCAGCCCCCGACGGTGGTGCCAGGGGGTGATCTGGCCAAGGTGCAGCGCGCCCTCTGTATGCTGAGCAACACCACCGCCATTTCCTTGGCCTGGTCCCGCCTCAACCTCAAATTCGACAAGATGTACGCCAAGCGGGCCTTTGTCCACTGGTACGTGGGCGAGGGGCTGGAGGAAGGGGAGTTCCAGGACGCCCGGGAGGATATGGCCTCACTCGAGAAGGATTACGAAGAGGTGGGGGTCGATTCTTCCTCGCTGGACAGAAAGGTGGAAGAGGAAGAATAAAATTTAATTACTTAGAATGTAAAAGTAGTTTAACTATAATTCACATTTATGTTACGAATAATATTTAAGAAAATAAATGTATTTTTACATCATTTTGTTAGTTTGTCGATTTTTTTAAAAGCCACAAATGCACAACATGGGTGTTAAAGAAGAAGGTTGAAGTAACAATACAGTGAATGGACCCAGACTGGGGGTTAGTCCAGCTCCACATGGCTGCCATCCTGGTGTCACAGAGCACCTCAGTCATTAAAACACTGTCCAACCGTTCTCGGGGCCCATTGCACTCCTCCAAGCTTTAAAAAATTTTCATGACTTGATTGGACCTGGCCTCACTCGAGAAGGATTACGAGGAGGTTGCTGTCGATTCTTCTTCGCTGGACAGATAGGTAGAGGAGGAAGAATATGATTGATGGGGTCTAATATCTAATATGGGGACAGATAGATAGGATCTGACAAAGGGGTATGATTGACAGGGCTGTGATGGATTGATGGGGGTGTGTGATTAATGAGAGCCTAATTGATGGGGTCTGATTGACGGGAATGTGATTAATGGGGGTCTGCTTTATTGGGATCTCATTGAGGTGGATCTGATCAATGGGCGTCTGATAGATAGTGTCTTATTGACGGGATACTGGTTCATGAGATACTGATGGATGGGGGTCTGATTTATGATGGACCGGAGTGGCGACAGCAGTGGAGGAAGCACAATATAAACAAAGCGGGAGGAATGGACAGCGCAGCGGCAGCATCGGAGGAGACACAATATGAAGGTTGTATGTATTTGCAACACCAAAGATCTGATTGGTCCTCTTGAATGACAAGAGCTGATTGCTGATTGGTCACCTTGAAGGACAAGCTCACCCTCATGGGTTAAGACATTCTCCCACCCTCCAAACAAGTTACTGCCCCCATTGCCCAAATGCCTGACCCCCTCCTCCTCCCACCCCGCTCCCCGAAGTTTCTGACCTGCTCTTCTACCCCACCCCCCAGTCCCTGCACAAGTGTCGGACCTCCTCCCCCTTCCTAACACCCCCCCAAATTTTCTGACATCCAGCTCTCTTCCACCCCCGCAAGTTCCTGACCTTCTCCCCCTGCCCATGTTCCTCTCACAGCTCCCCACCAGGTTCATGATAATCTCCCCCTGGCAAGTTCCTGCCCTGCCGCGAGACCCCAACCCCACCCTCCATAGATGGGGCATTGTGTGTGGGTCACGGATTGTTAACTGGTTTATTGGGTATGAAGTGAACAGTGACAGTGTCATTTATTCCGGATTTCATCCTGTCCACTGATGTCACTTGCCACACACGCTTGCCGAAAAATCAACCAGGTCAAGAGGGAGGAGAGGGAGAAGGTGGTGCAGGTGTAAAGGGGCTGGGCTGGGATGGACGTGATCCACCTCACCATCTGGATCACGTTCTTGCTCTCATTCACCACCCTCCTTTAGACCTGAATCACGTTCTTCCCCCACCCCCACTGAGTTCTCTGTGCTCTTTACCCCCCAACCTACCACCCACCCCCGAGTTCCTGACCTCTCTCTCCCTGGAGTTCCTGACCTCCTCTTTCCTTGATCTTCTCTTTCTCCCCCCTCCTCTCTGTATTTCACACCCCTCCCATCCTCTCTCTCTCCGATTCCCTCTCTCACCCCAATTCCCTCACTCTCCCCCCTCCGATCCACTCTTGCCCCTCCTCTCTCCTTCTCCCCCCCTCTGTTTCCCTCTCTCCCGTCTGATTTCCCGTCTCACTCCCCCCTCCAAACCTCTCTCCCACCTCCCATCTCTCTCTATCCCCCTTCTCTTTCTCCTCCCTCTGTCTCTCTCTCTCTCCCCCTCCGATTCCCTCTTTGTTTCTCCCCTTCAATCCTCTCTTCCCCCACTGGCCAGCACGGAACCAGTTCCCCTATGCAGCTGAAGAGAGCGTGGCCTACTGCGGGCTGCAACTGTGGGGTACTACACATGCCAGGACTCAATGGTGGCAGCATCGGAGGAGACACAATATAAACCAAGCGGGAGGTGAGGACAGTGTGGACCTGAGTAGTTGCAGCATCGGAGGAGACACCTGTCAGACCCACATCGGTCAGACCCATACCTGCCAAAGCCCATCTGTCTGATCCCAATCTATTGACCACACTCTCAGAACCACATTTCTCAGACCCCATCCATTAGAGCCCAATCTATCAGACCCTTATCAATCAGACCACATTTTTCAGACCCCCATCAAATTGACTCCAATCCATCAGACCCCCATCCACCAGACCCCCATCAATCAGACCCCCATCAATCAGACCCCCATCAATCAGACCCCCATCAATCAGACCTCCATCTATCAGAACCTCTTCAAACTGACTCCAATGTATCACACCACCATCAATCAGACCCTCATCTATCAGACCCCCATCTATCAGACCCCCATCCATTAGACCCCCATCTATCAGACCCCCATCCATTAGACCCCCATATATTAGACGCTCACCAATCAGACCCCCATCCATCAGGCCGCTATCTATCAGACCCCCATCAATCAGACCCCCTTCCATTAGACCGTCATCAATCAGACCCCATTCATCAGACTCTCATCCATTATATCACTATCAGACCCCATCCATTAGACCCACATCTATCAGACCCCCATCTATCAGACCCCATCCATTAGACCCACATCTATCAGACCCCCATCTATCAGACCCCCATCTATCAGATCCCCTTCCATCACACCCCCATCCATCAGACCCCCATCAATCAGAATCCCATAAATCACACTCCCATCAGATCGACACGGATTAATCGAGGATAGTCAGCACAGATTTGTTAAGGGTAGATCCTGTCTGACAAACTTGATTGAATTTTTTGAGGAGGTAACAAGGAGGGTAGATGAGGGTAGTGCGTTTGATGTAGTGTATATGGACTTTAGCAAGGCTTTTGATAAGGTTCTACATGGCAGACTGTTCACAAAGTTAAAAGCCCATGGGATCCAGGGCAAAGTGTCAAGTTAGATTCAAAATTGGCTCGGAGACAGGAAGCAGAGGGTAATGGTTGATGGGTGTTTTTGTGACTGGAAGGCTTTCTCCAGTGGGGTTCTGCAGGGCTCAGTACTGGGTCCCTGGCTTTTTGTGGTATATATCAATGCTCTTGACTTGAATATAGGGGGTATGATTAAAAAGTTTGCAGATTATACTAAAATTGGCTGTGTGGTTGATACTCAAGAAGGAAGCTGTAGACTGCAGGAAGATATCAATAAATTGGTCAGTTGGGCAGAACAGTGGCAAATGGAATTCAATCCGGAGAAGTGTGAGGTAATGCATTTGGGGAGGGCTAACAAGAAAAGGGAATTCACATTAAATGGTAGGACACTGAGTAGTGTAGAGGAACAAAGGGACCTTGGAGTGCATGTCCACAGATCCCTGAAGGTAGCAGGCCAGGTAGATAAGGTGGTTAAGAAGGCATACGGAATGCTTGCCTTTATTAGCCGTGTCATAGAATACAAGAGCAGGGGGGTTATGCTTCAACTGTATAAAACACTAGTTAGGCCTCAGCTAGAGTACTGCGTGCAGTTCTGGTCACCACATTACAGGAAAGATGTGATTGCACTAGAGAGGGTACAGAGGAGATTTACAAGGATGTTGCTGGGAGTCGAGAATCTTAGCTATGAGGAAAGACTGGATAGGTGGGTCTGTTTTCCTTGGAACAGAGGAGGCTGAGGGGAGACCTTATTGAGGTGTATAAAATTATGAGGTGCATAGATAAAGTGGATAGAAAGGACCTATTTCCCTTAGCAGAGGGGTCAAAAACCAGGGGGCACAGATTTAAAGTAATTGGGGGGAGGTTTAGAGGGGATTTGAGGGGAAATTTCTTCACCCAGAGGGTTGTGGGGGTCTGGAACTCACTGCCTGAAAGGGTGGTAGAGGCAGGAACCCGAACCACATTTAAAAAGTACTTGGATGTGCCCTTGGGATGCTGTAACCTGCAGGGCTACGGACCGAGAGCTGGGAAGTGGGATTAGGCCGGAGAGCTCTTTGTTGGCCGGCTCGGACACGATGGGCCGAAATGGCCTCCTTCCGTGCTGTAACTTTCTATGATTCTATCAGAACCCCATCTGTCAGACCCTCATCAATCAGACCCTCATCCTTCAGACCCTCATCCTTCAGACCCTCATCAATCAGACCCTCATCCTTCAGACCCTCATCCTTCAGACCCTCATCCTTCAGACCCTCATCAATCAGACCCTCATCCTTCAGACCCTCATCAATCAGACCCTCATCCTTCAGACCCTCATCAATCAGACCCTCATCCTTCAGACCCTCATCCTTCAGATCCTCATCAATCAGACCCTCATCCTTCAGACCCTCATCAATCAGACCCTCATCCTTCAGACCCTCATCAATCAGACCCTCATCCCTCAGACCCTCATCAATCAGACCCCATCAATCAGACCCCATCCTTCAGACCCTCATCCTTCAGACCCTCATCAATCAGACCCTCATCCTTCAGACCCTCATCCTTCAGACCCTCATCAATCAGACCCTCATCCTTCAGACCCTCATCAATCAGACCCCATCAATCAGAGCCTCATCCTTCAGACCCTCATCCTTCAGACCCTCATCAATCAGACCCCATCAATCAGACCCCATCCTTCAGACCCTCATCCTTCAGACCCTCATCAATCAGACCCTCATCCTTCAGACCCTCATCAATCAGACCCCATCAATCAGACCCTCATCCTTCAGAACCTCATCAATCAGACCCCCATCCTTCAGACCCCATCCACCAGACCCTCATCAATCAGACCCCATCAATCAGACCCTCATCCTTCAGACCCTCATCAATCAGACCCCCATCCTTCAGACCCTCATCAATCAGACCCCCATCCTTCAGACCCTCATCAATCAGACCCCACCAATCAGACCCCCATCCTTCAGACCCTCATCAATCAGACCCCCATCCTTCAGACCCTCATCAATCAGACCCCATCAATCAGACCCTCATCCTTCAGACCCTCATCAATCAGACCCCCATCCTTCAGACCCTCATCAATCAGACCCCATCAATCAGACCCCCATCCTTCAGACCCTCATCAATCAGACCCCATCAATCAGACCCTCATCCTTCAGAACCTCATCAATCAGACCCTCATCCTTCAGACCCCATCCACAAGACCCTCATCAATCAGACCCCATCAATCAGACCCTCATCCTTCAGACCCTCATCAATCAGACCCCCATCCTTCGGACACCATCCACCAGACCCTCATCAATCAGACCCCATCAATCAGACCCACATCAATAAGACCTCCGTCCATCAGACCGCCACCTATCAGACCCCCATCTATCAGACACTGATCAATCAGACTCCGATCAATCAGACCTCCATCTATCAGAAACACATCAATCAGACCCTCATCAATCAGAAACACATCAATCAGACCCTCATCAATCAGAAACACATCAATCAGACCCTCATCAATCAGACCTCCGTCCATTAGTCCCCCATCTATCAGACCCTCATCAATGACCCCCATCCATTAGACCCCCATCTATCAGACCCCCATCCATTAGACCCCCATCTATCAGACCCACATCAATACGACCCCTGTCCATCAGACCACCATCAATCAGACCCCATCAATCAGACCCCATCAATCAGACTCCCATCTATCAGATCCCATCAATCAGACTCCCATCTATCAGACTCCCATCTATCAGACCCCATCAATCAGACCCCATCAATCAGACTCCCATCTATCAGACCCCATCAATCAGACCCCATCAATCAGACTCCCATCCATCAGACTCCCATCTATCAGACCCCATCAATCAGACCCCATCAATCAGACTCCCATCTATCAGATCCCATCCATCAGGCCCCCATCCCTTAGACTCCCATCTAACAGTCCCTCATCAATGACCCCCATCCATTAGACACCCATCTATCAGACCCTCATCAATAAGACCCCGTCCATCAGACCACCATCTATCAGACCTCCATCTATCAGGCCCTCATCTATCAGAAACACATCAATCAGACCCTCATCAATCAGAAACACATCAATCAGACCCTCATCAATCAGACCTCCGTCCATTAGTCCCCCATCTATCAGTCCCTCATCAATGACTCCCATCCCTTAGACCCCCATCTAACAGACCCTCATCAATGACCCCCATCCATTAGATCCCCATCCAATAGACCCTCATCTATCAGACCCTTATCATTCAGATTGATGGGGGTCTGACAGCTGAGGGGCTGATGGATGGGGATCTCATAGATTGTGGCAGACAGACGTGGGTATAAAATAATAGAATCATAGAAATTTATGGCGCAGAAGGAGGCCATTAAGCCCATTGTGTTTGTCCTGTCCAAAAGAGAGCTCTCCAGCCTAATCCCACTTTCCAGCTCTTGGTCCGTACCTCTGAAGGTTACGGCAATTCAAGTGCATATCCAAATAGTTTTTAAATACGATGAGGGCTTCTACTTCTTCCACCTTTTCAGGCAGTGAGTTTCAGAACCCCAACCCCTTCTGGGTGAACAAGGTCTCCTCAACTCCCCTCTAATCCTTCTACAAATTACTTTAAATCTCTGCCCCCTGGTTATTGACCTCTCTGCTAAGGGAAATAGGTCCTTCCTATCCACTCTATCTAGGCACCTCATAATTTTATACACCTCAATTAACTCTCCCCTCAGCCTCCTCTGTTCCAAAGAAAATAAAGGTATGATAGATGTGTATCTGATACATGGGGTCTGACTGGTGTGGGTGCGATAGGAGATAATCCAATAAATTCTGTCAGACCGATGTTGCTATGATAGATGGGGATGTGCTCAATGGCTTCTAACAAATGTGGGGCTGATTTCTGGATCTGACTGACGAGGGTCTGATAGATGTTGTGATATATGGGGATTTCACAGATCCAGGTCTGATAGAAATGGATCTGATAGAAGGAGGTTGGATAGATGAAGATCTGACATATGTAGATCTGAGAGATGTGGGTCTCATAGGTAGGATCTAACGGGTGCGGGTCTGACAGATGTGGGTCTGATATATGGAGTTTGAAAGATGGGGATCTGATAGATGGGGTCTGATAGATGGGGGTCTGATAGATGGGGATCTGATGGATGGGGATCTGATAGATGGGGACCTGATAGATGGGGATCTCATAGATGGAGATCGGATAGATGGGGATCTGATAGATGGGGATCTGATAGATGGGGTCTGATAGATAGGGGTCTGATAGATGGGGGTCTGATAGATGGGGATCTGACGGATGGGCATCTAATGGATGGGGTCTGATAGATGGGGATCTGATAGATGGGGATCTGATAGATGGGGGTCTGATAGATGGGGGTCTGATAGATGGGGATCTGATAGATGGGGGTCTGATAGATGGGGGTCTGATAGATGGGGATCTGATAGATGGGGTCTGATAGATGGGGATCTGATAGATGGGGGTCTGATAGATGGGGATCTGATAGATGTGGATCTGATGATGGGGATCTGATGGATGGGGGTCTGATAGATGGGGATCTGATGGATGGGGGTCTGATAGATGGGGGTCTGATAGATGGGGATCTGATAGATGGGGATCTGATAGATGGGGATCTGATAGATGGGGTCTGATAGATGGGGATCTGATAGCTGGGGATCTGATAGATGGGGATCTGATAGATGAGGGTCTGATAGATGGGGATCTGATAGATGGGGATCTGATAGATGGGGGTCTGATAGATGGGGATCTGATAGATGGGGGTCTGATAGATGGGGGTCTGATAGATGAGGATCTGATAGATGGGGGTCTGAAAGATGGGGGTCTGATAGATGGGGATCTGATAGATGGGAGTCTGATAGATGGGGATCTGATAGATGGGGATCTGATAGATGGGGTCTGATAGATGGGGGTCTGATAGATGGGGATCTGATAGATGGGGATCTGATAGATGGGAGTCTGATAGATGGGGGTCTGATAGATGGGGATCTGATAGATGGGGCCTGATAGAAAAAGGTAGACACAGGCAGACCCGGCTACCAAGAGAGGACAGGATATGCTCTCACTGCAGTCAGGGAATGGTGGAGACAGAGATGCACTTCATCACAGCTTGTAGAAAATATCAGGGCATAAGGGAGAATTTCTACCCAAAATTTACAAAAATATGCCCGGAATTCAGAAAATTGAATGACGACCAAAACTCCCATACCGACTAGGGGAAGAGAGAAGTTGCCTAACACTAGCGGCACACTATGTTACAGCTTGCCATAAACAGAGGGACAACCACTAAAGATAAGATAAGAGTATATATAAATTATATGAAAGTATATTTATACACTCAGGGATATATCTGTTTATACACTGTATGGATAGATCTGTATTTTAGTGAACAAACATGAATCTTTTCCGATGCTTTAGCAACATAAGATGTAACTTGTCATGCCAATAAAGCGATATGAATTGAATTGAAAAAATTGATAGATGGGGATCTGATAGATGGGGGTCTGATAGATGGGGATCTGATAGATGGGGGACTGATAGATGGGGATCTGATAGATGGGGGTCTGATAGATGGGGATCTGATAGATGGGGATCTGATAGATGGGGGTCTGATAGATGAGGGTCTGATAGATGGGGGTCTGATAGATGGGGATCTGATAGGTGGGGATCTGATAGATGGGGGTCTGATAGATGGGATCTGAGAGATGGGGATCTGATAGATGGGGATCTGATAGATGGGGGTCTGATAGATGGGGGTCTGATAGGTGGGGATCTGATAGATGGGGATCTGATAGATTGGGGTCTGATAGATGGGGATCTGATAGATGGGGGTCTGATAGATGGGGATCTGATAGATGGGGATCTGATAGATGGGGATCTGGTAGATGGGGGTCTGATAGATGGGGTCTGATAGCTGGGGATCTGATAGATGGGGATCTAATAGATGGGGGTCTGATAGATATGGTCTGATAGATGGGGGTCTGATAGATGGGGGTCTGATAGATGGGGGTCTTATAGATGGGGATCTGATTGATGGGGGTCTGATAGATGGGGGTCTGATAGATGGGGGTCTGATAGATGGGGATCTGAGAGATGGGGGTCTGATAGATGGGGGTCTAATAGATGAGGGTCTGATAGCTGGGGATCTGATAGATGGGGATCTGATAGATGGGGATCTGATAGATGGGGATCTGATAGATGGGGGTCTGATAGATGGGGTCTGATAGATGGGGGTCTGAAAGATGGGGATCTGATAGATGGGAATCTGATAGATGGGGGTCTGATAGATGGGGGTCTGATAGATGGGGATCTGATAGATGGGGGTCTGATAGATGGGGTCTGATAGATGGGGATCTGATAGATGGGGGTCTGATAGATGGGGGTCTGATAGATGGGGGCCTGATAGATGGGGTTCTGATAGATGGGGATCTGATAGATGGGGATCTGATAGATGGGGGACTGATAGATGGGGGTCTGATAGATGGGGATCTGATAGATGGGGATCTGATAGATGGGGGTCTGATAGATGGGGATCTGATAGATGGGGGTCTGATAGATGGGGATCTGATAGATGGGGATCTGATAGATGGGGGTCTGATAGATGGGGATCTGATAGATGGGGTCTGATAGATGGGGATCTGATAGATGGGGTCTGATAGATGGGGATCTGATAGATGGGGATCTGAAAAATGGGGATCTGATAGATGGAGATCTGATAGATGGGGATCTGATAGATGGGGGTCTGATAGATGGGGTCTGATAGATGGAGGTCTGATAGATGGGGGTCTGATAGATGGGGGTCTGATAGATGGGGGTCCGATAGATGGGGGTCTGATAGATGGGGATCTGATAGATTGGGGTCTGATAGATGGGGATTTGATAGATGGGGGTCTGATAGATATGGGTCTGATAGATGGGGGTCTGATAGATGGGGATCTGATAGATGGGATCTGATAGATGGGGATCTAATAGATGGGGGTCTGTTAGATGGGGATCTGATAGATGGGGGTCTGATAGATGGGGATCTGATAGATGGGATCTGATAGATGGGGGTCTGATAGATGTGGATCTGATAGATGGGGTTCTGATAGATGGGGGTCTGATAGATGGGGGTCTGATAGTTGGGGATCTGATAGATGGGGATCTGATAGATGGGGATCTGATAGTTGGGGTTCTGATAGATGGGGGTCTGATAGATGGGGGTCTGATAGATGGGGTCTGATAGATTGGGGTCTGATAGATGCGGGATCTGATAGATGGGGGTCTGATAGATGGGGATCTGATAGATGGGGGTCTGATAGATTGGGGTCTGATAGATGGGGGACTGATAGATGGGGATCTGATAGATGGGGGTCTGATAGATGGGGATCTGATAGATGGGGGTCTGATAGATGGGGATCTGATAGATGGGGATCTGATAGTTGGGGGTCTGATAGATGGGGGTCTGAAAGATGGGGATCTGATAGATGGGGGTCCGATAGATGGAGGTCTGATAGATGGGGTCTGATAGATTGGGGTCTGATAGATGGGGGACTGATAGATGGGGATCTGATAGATGGGGGTCTGATAGATGGGGATCTGATAGATGGGGGTCTGATAGATGGGGATCTGATAGATGGGGATCTGATAGATGGGGGTCTGATAGATGGGGGTCGGAAAGATGGGGATCTGATTGATGGGGGTCTGATAGATGGGGGTCTGATAGATGGGGGTCTGATAGATGGGGATCTGAGAGATGGGGGTCTGATAGATGGGGGTCTAATAGATGAGGGTCTGATAGCTGGGGATCTGATAGATGGGGATCTGATAGATGGGGATCTGATAGATGGGGATCTGATAGATGGGGATCTGATAGATGGGGGTCTGATAGATGGGGTCTGATAGATGGGGATCTGATAGATGGGAATCTGATAGATGGGGGTCTGATAGATGGGGGTCTGATAGATGGGGATCTGATAGATGGGGGTCTGATAGATGGGGTCTGATAGATGGGGATCTGATAGATGGGGGTCTGATAGATGGGGGTCTGATAGATGGGGGCCTGATAGATGGGGTTCTGATAGATGGGGATCTGATAGATGGGGATCTGATAGATGGGGGACTGATAGATGGGGGTCTGATAGATGGGGATCTGATAGATGGGGATCTGATAGATGGGGGTCTGATAGATGGGGATCTGATAGATGGGGGTCTGATAGATGGGGATCTGATAGATGGGGATCTGATAGATGGGGGTCTGATAGATGGGGATCTGATAGATGGGGTCTGATAGATGGGGATCTGATAGATGGGGTCTGATAGATGGGGATCTGATAGATGGGGATCTGAAAAATTGGGATCTGATAGATGGAGATCTGATAGATGGGGATCTGATAGATGGGGGTCTGATAGATGGGGTCTGATAGATGGAGGTCTGATAGATGGGGGTCTGATAGATGGGGGTCTGATAGATGGGGGTCCGATAGATGGGGGTCTGATAGATGGGGATCTGATAGATTGGGGTCTGATAGATGGGGATTTGATAGATGGGGGTCTGATAGATATGGGTCTGATAGATGGGGGTCTGATAGATGGGGATCTGATAGATGGGATCTGATAGATGGGGATCTAATAGATGGGGGTCTGTTAGATGGGGATCTGATAGATGGGGGTCTGATAGATGGGGATCTGATAGATGGGATCTGATAGATGGGGGTCTGATAGATGTGGATCTGATAGATGGGGTTCTGATAGATGGGGGTCTGATAGATGGGGGTCTGATAGTTGGGGATCTGATAGATGGGGATCTGATAGATGGGGATCTGATAGTTGGGGTTCTGATAGATGGGGGTCTGATAGATGGGGGTCTGATAGATGGGGTCTGATAGATTGGGGTCTGATAGATGGGGGATCTGATAGATGGGGGTCTGATAGATGGGGATCTGATAGATGGGGGTCTGATAGATTGGGGTCTGATAGATGGGGGACTGATAGATGGGGATCTGATAGATGGGGGTCTGATAGATGGGGATCTGATAGATGGGGGTCTGATAGATGGGGATCTGATAGATGGGGATCTGATAGTTGGGGGTCTGATAGATGGGGGTCTGAAAGATGGGGATCTGATAGATGGGGGTCCGATAGATGGAGGTCTGATAGATGGGGTCTGATAGATTGGGGTCTGATAGATGGGGGACTGATAGATGGGGATCTGATAGATGGGGGTCTGATAGATGGGGATCTGATAGATGGGGGTCTGATAGATGGGGATCTGATAGATGGGGATCTGATAGATGGGGGTCTGATAGATGGGGGTCGGAAAGATGGGGATCTGATTGATGGGGGTCTGATAGATGGGAGTCTGATAGATGGGGGTCTGATAGATGGGGATCTGATAGATGGGGGTCTGATAGATGGGGGTCTGATAGATGAGGGTCTGATAGATGGGGATCTGATAGATGGGGATCTGATAGATGGGGATCTGATAGATGGGGATCTGATAGATGGGGATCTGATAGATGGGGGTCTGATAGATGGGGTCTGATAGATGGGGGCCAGAAAGGTGGGGATCTGATAGATGGGAATCAGATAGATGGGGGTCTGATAGATGAGGGTCTGATAGATGGGGTCTGATAGATGGGGGCCAGAAAGGTGGGGATCTGATAGATGTGAATCAGATAGATGGGGGTCTGATAGATGAGGGTCTGATAGATGGGGATCTGATTGATAAGGATCTGATAGATGGGGTCTGATAGATGGGGGTCTGATAGATGGGGATCTGATAGATGGAGATCTGACAGATGGGGGTCTGATAGATGGGGGTCTGATAGATGGGGATCTGATAGATGGGGATCTGATAGATGGGGGTCTGATAGATGGGGATCTGATAGATGGGGGTCTGATAGATGGGGATCTGATAGATGGGGATCTGATAGATGGGGGTCTGATAGATGGGGATCTGATAGATGGGGTCTGATAGATGGGGATCTGATAGATGGAGATCTGAAAAATGGGGATCTGATAGATGGAGATCGGATGGATGGGGATCTGATAGATGGGGGTCTGATAGATGGGGTCTGATAGATGGGGATCTGATAGATGGGGGTCTGATAGGTGGGGATCTGATAGATGGGGATCTGATAGATGGGGATCTGATAGATTGGGGTCTGATAGATGGGGATCTGATAGATGGGGATCTGATAGATGGGGATCTGATAGATGGGGGTCTGATAGATGGGGGTCTGACAGATGGGGATCTGATAGATGGGGGTCTGATAGATGGGGGTCTGATAGATGGGGGTCTGATAGATGGGGGTCTGATAGATGGGGGTCTGATAGATGGGGGTCTGATTGATGGGGATCTGATAGATGGGATCTGATAGATGGGGGTCTGATAGATGGGGATCTGATAGATGGGGGTCTGATAGATGGGGGTCTGATAGATGGGGGTCTGATAGATGGGGATATGATAGATGGGGGTCTGATAGATGGGGGTCTGATAGATGGGGATCTGATAGATGGGGGTCTGATAGATGGGGGTCTGATAGATGGGGTCTGATAGATGGGGTCTGATAGATGGGGATCTGATAGATGAGGGTCTGATAGATGGGGGTCTGATAGATGGGGATCTGATAGATGGGGTCTGATAGATGGGGATCTGATAGATGGGGGTCTGATAGATGGGGATCTGATAGATGGGGGTCTGATAGATGGGGATCTGATAGATGGGGGTCTGTTAGATGGGGATCTGATAGATGGGGGTCTGATAGATGGGGATCTGATCGATGGGATCTGATAGATGGGGGTCTGATAGATGTGGATCTGATAGATGGGGTTCTGATACATGGGGGTCTGATAGATGGGGGTCTGATAGTTGGGGATCTGATAGATGGGGATCTGATAGATGGGGATCTGATAGTTGGGGTTCTGATAGATGGGGGTCTGATAGATGGGGGTCTGATAGATGGGGATCTGATCGATGGGGGTCTGATAGATGGGGATCTGATAGTTGGGGTTCTGATAGATGGGGGTCTGATAGATGGGGGTCTGATAGATGGGGATCTGATAGATGGGGGTCTGATAGATGGGGATCTGATAGATGGGGGTCTGTTAGATGGGGATCTGATAGATGGGGGTCTGATAGATGGGGATCTGATCGATGGGATCTGATAGATGGGGGTCTGATAGATGTGGACCTGATAGATGGGGTTCTGATACATGGGGGTCTGATAGATGGGGGTCTGATAGTTGGGGATCTGATAGATGGGGATCTGATAGATGGGGATCTGATAGTTGGGGTTCTGATAGATGGGGGTCTGATAGATGGGGGTCTGATAGATGGGGATCTGATAGATGGGGGCCTGATAGATGGGGGTCTGATAGATGGGGATCTGAAAGATGGGGGTCTGATAGATGGGGGTCTGAAAGATGGGAGTCTGATAGATGGGGGTCTGATAGATGGGGATCTGAAAGATGGGGGTCTGATAGATGGGGGTCTGATAGATGGGGGTCTGATAGATGGGAGTCCGTTAGATGGGGGTCCGATAGATGGGGATCTGATAGATGGGATCAGATAGATGGGGATCTGATAGATGGGGATCTGATAGATGGGGGTCTGATAGATGGGGGTCTGATATATGGGGGTCTGATAGATGGGAGTCCGTTAGATGGGGGTCCAATAGATGGGGGTCTGATTGATGGGGATCTGATAGATGGGATCTGATAGATGGGGATCTGATAGATGGGGGTCTGATAGATGGGGGTCTGATAGATGGGGATCTGATAGATGGGGGTCTGATAGATGGGGGTCTGATAGATGGGGATCTGATAGATGGGGTCTGATAGATGGGGATCTGATAGATGGGGGTCTGATAGATGGGGATCTGATAGATGGGGGTCTGATGGATGGGGGTCTGATAGATGGGGGTCTGATAGATGGTGGTCTGATAGATGGGAATCTGATAGATGGGGGTCTGATAGATGGGGATCTGATACATGCGGGTCTGATAGATGGGGATCTGATAGATGGGGGTCTGATAGATGGGGATCTGATAGATGGGGGTCTGATAGATGGGGATCTGATAGATGGGGGTCTGATAGATGGGGATCTGATAGATGAGGGTCTGATAGATAGGGATCTGATAGATGGGGGTCTGATAGATGGGGATCTGATAGATGGGGATCTGATAGATGGGGGTCTGATAGATGGGGGTCTGAAAGATGGGGTCTGATTGATGGGGGTCTGATAGATGGGGGTCTGATAGATGGGGATATGATAGATGGGGGTCTGATAGATGGGGGTCTGATAGATGGGGGCCTGATAGATGGGGGTCTGATAGATGGGGATCTGATAGATGGGGGCCTGATAGATGGGGGTCTGATAGATGGTGATCTGAAAGATGGGGGTCTGATAGATGGGGATCTGATGGATGGGGGTCTGATAGATGGGGGTCTGATAGATGGGGATCTGATAGATGGGGATCTGATAGATGGGGATCTGATAGATGGGGTCTGATAGATGGGGATCTGATAGCTGGGGATCTGATAGATGGGGATCTGATAGATGAGGGTCTGATAGATGGGGATCTGATAGATGGGGATCTGATAGATGGGGGTCTGATAGATGGGGATCTGATAGATGGGGGTCTGATAGATGGGGGTCTGATAGATGAGGATCTGATAGATGGGGGTCTGAAAGATGGGGGTCTGATAGATGGGGATCTGATAGATGGGAGTCTGATAGATGGGGATCTGATAGATGGGGATCTGATAGATGGGGTCTGATAGATGGGGGTCTGATAGATGGGGATCTGATAGATGGGGATCTGATAGATGGGAGTCTGATAGATGGGGGTCTGATAGATGGGGATCTGATAGATGGGGCCTGATAGAAAAAGGTAGACACAGGCAGACCCGGCTACCAAGAGAGGACAGGATATGCTCTCACTGCAGTCAGGGAATGGTGGAGACAGAGATGCACTTCATCACAGCTTGTAGAAAATATCAGGGCATAAGGGAGAATTTCTACCCAAAATTTACAAAAATATGCCCGGAATTCAGAAAATTGAATGACGACCAAAACTCCCATACCGACTAGGGGAAGAGAGAAGTTGCCTAACACTAGCGGCACACTATGTTACAGCTTGCCATAAACAGAGGGACAACCACTAAAGATAAGATAAGAGTATATATAAATTATATGAAAGTATATTTATACACTCAGGGATATATCTGTTTATACACTGTATGGATAGATCTGTATTTTAGTGAACAAACATGAATCTTTTCCGATGCTTTAGCAACATAAGATGTAACTTGTCATGCCAATAAAGCGATATGAATTGAATTGAAAAAATTGATAGATGGGGATCTGATAGATGGGGGTCTCATAGATGGGGATCTGATAGATGGGGGACTGATAGATGGGGATCTGATAGATGGGGGTCTGATAGATGGGGATCTGATAGATGGGGATCTGATAGATGGGGGTCTGATAGATGAGGGTCTGATAGATGGGGGTCTGATAGATGGGGATCTGATAGATGGGGGTCTGATAGATGGGATCTGAGAGATGGGGATCTGATAGATGGGGATCTGATAGATGGGGGTCTGATAGATGGGGGTCTGATAGGTGGGGATCTGATAGATGGGGATCTGATAGATTGGGGTCTGATAGATGGGGATCTGATAGATGGGGGTCTGATAGATGGGGATCTGATAGATGGGGATCTGATAGATGGGGATCTGGTAGATGGGGGTCTGATAGATGGGGATCTGATAGATGGGGGTCTGATGGATGGGGGTCTGATAGATGGGGGTCTGATAGATGGTGGTCTGATAGATGGGAATCTGATAGATGGGGGTCTGATAGATGGGGATCTGATACATGCGGGTCTGATAGATGGGGATCTGATAGATGGGGGTCTGATAGATGGGGATCTGATAGATGGGGGTCTGATAGATGGGGATCTGATAGATGGGGGTCTGATAGATGGGGATCTGATAGATGAGGGTCTGATAGATAGGGATCTGATAGATGGGGGTCTGATAGATGGGGATCTGATAGATGGGGATCTGATAGATGGGGGTCTGATAGATGGGGGTCTGAAAGATGGGGTCTGATTGATGGGGGTCTGATAGATGGGGGTCTGATAGATGGGGATATGATAGATGGGGGTCTGATAGATGGGGGTCTGATAGATGGGGGCCTGATAGATGGGGGTCTGATAGATGGGGATCTGATAGATGGGGGCCTGATAGATGGGGGTCTGATAGATGGTGATCTGAAAGATGGGGGTCTGATAGATGGGGATCTGATGGATGGGGGTCTGATAGATGGGGGTCTGATAGATGGGGATCTGATAGATGGGGATCTGATAGATGGGGATCTGATAGATGGGGTCTGATAGATGGGGATCTGATAGCTGGGGATCTGATAGATGGGGATCTGATAGATGAGGGTCTGATAGATGGGGATCTGATAGATGGGGATCTGATAGATGGGGGTCTGATAGATGGGGATCTGATAGATGGGGGTCTGATAGATGGGGGTCTGATAGATGAGGATCTGATAGATGGGGGTCTGAAAGATGGGGGTCTGATAGATGGGGATCTGATAGATGGGAGTCTGATAGATGGGGATCTGATAGATGGGGATCTGATAGATGGGGTCTGATAGATGGGGGTCTGATAGATGGGGATCTGATAGATGGGGATCTGATAGATGGGAGTCTGATAGATGGGGGTCTGATAGATGGGGATCTGATAGATGGGGCCTGATAGAAAAAGGTAGACACAGGCAGACCCGGCTACCAAGAGAGGACAGGATATGCTCTCACTGCAGTCAGGGAATGGTGGAGACAGAGATGCACTTCATCACAGCTTGTAGAAAATATCAGGGCATAAGGGAGAATTTCTACCCAAAATTTACAAAAATATGCCCGGAATTCAGAAAATTGAATGACGACCAAAACTCCCATACCGACTAGGGGAAGAGAGAAGTTGCCTAACACTAGCGGCACACTATGTTACAGCTTGCCATAAACAGAGGGACAACCACTAAAGATAAGATAAGAGTATATATAAATTATATGAAAGTATATTTATACACTCAGGGATATATCTGTTTATACACTGTATGGATAGATCTGTATTTTAGTGAACAAACATGAATCTTTTCCGATGCTTTAGCAACATAAGATGTAACTTGTCATGCCAATAAAGCGATATGAATTGAATTGAAAAAATTGATAGATGGGGATCTGATAGATGGGGGTCTCATAGATGGGGATCTGATAGATGGGGGACTGATAGATGGGGATCTGATAGATGGGGGTCTGATAGATGGGGATCTGATAGATGGGGATCTGATAGATGGGGGTCTGATAGATGAGGGTCTGATAGATGGGGGTCTGATAGATGGGGATCTGATAGATGGGGGTCTGATAGATGGGATCTGAGAGATGGGGATCTGATAGATGGGGATCTGATAGATGGGGGTCTGATAGATGGGGGTCTGATAGGTGGGGATCTGATAGATGGGGATCTGATAGATTGGGGTCTGATAGATGGGGATCTGATAGATGGGGGTCTGATAGATGGGGATCTGATAGATGGGGATCTGATAGATGGGGATCTGGTAGATGGGGGTCTGATAGATGGGGTCTGATAGCTGGGGATCTGATAGATGGGGATCTAATAGATGGGGGTCTGATAGATATGGTCTGATAGATGGGGGTCTGATAGATGGGGGTCTGATAGATGGGGGTCTGATAGATGGGGATCTGATTGATGGGGGTCTGATAGATGGGGGTCTGATAGATGGGGGTCTGATAGATGGGGATCTGAGAGATGGGGGTCTGATAGATGGGGGTCTAATAGATGAGGGTCTGATAGATGGGGATCTGATAGATGGGGATCTGATAGATGGGGATCTGATAGATGGGGGTCTGATAGATGGGGTCTGATAGATGGGGGTCTGAAAGATGGGGATCTGATAGATGGGAATCTGATAGATGGGGGTCTGATAGATGGGGGTCTGATAGATGGGGATCTGATAGATGGGGGTCTGATAGATGGGGTCTGATAGATGGGGATCTGATAGATGGGGGTCTGATAGATGGGGGTCTGATAGATGGGGGCTTGATAGATGGGGTTCTGATAGATGGGGATCTGATAGATGGGGATCTGATAGATGGGGGACTGATAGATGGGGGTCTGATAGATGGGGATCTGATAGATGGGGATCTGATAGATGGGGGTCTGATAGATGGGGATCTGATAGATGGGGGTCTGATAGATGGGGATCTGATAGATGGGGATCTGATAGATGGGGGTCTGATAGATGGGGATCTGATAGATGGGGTCTGATAGATGGGGATCTGATAGATGGGGTCTGATAGATGGGGATCTGATAGATGGGGATCTGAAAAATGGGGATCTGATAGATGGAGATCTGATAGATGGGGATCTGATAGATGGGGGTCTGATAGATGGGGTCTGATAGATGGAGGTCTGATAGATGGGGGTCTGATAGATGGGGGTCTGATAGATGGGGGTCCGATAGATGGGGGTCTGATAGATGGGGATCTGATAGATTGGGGTCTGATAGATGGGGATTTGATAGATGGGGGTCTGATAGATATGGGTCTGATAGATGGGGGTCTGATAGATGGGGATCTGATAGATGGGATCTGATAGATGGGGATCTAATAGATGGGGGTCTGTTAGATGGGGATCTGATAGATGGGGGTCTGATAGATGGGGATCTGATAGATGGGATCTGATAGATGGGGGTCTGATAGATGTGGATCTGATAGATGGGGTTCTGATAGATGGGGGTCTGATAGATGGGGGTCTGATAGTTGGGGATCTGATAGATGGGGATCTGATAGATGGGGATCTGATAGTTGGGGTTCTGATAGATGGGGGTCTGATAGATGGGGGTCTGATAGATGGGGTCTGATAGATTGGGGTCTGATAGATGGGGGATCTGATAGATGGGGGTCTGATAGATGGGGATCTGATAGATGGGGGTCTGATAGATTGGGGTCTGATAGATGGGGGACTGATAGATGGGGATCTGATAGATGGGGGTCTGATAGATGGGGATCTGATAGATGGGGGTCTGATAGATGGGGATCTGATAGATGGGGATCTGATAGTTGGGGGTCTGATAGATGGGGGTCTGAAAGATGGGGATCTGATAGATGGGGGCCCGATAGATGGAGGTCTGATAGATGGGGTCTGATAGATTGGGGTCTGATAGATGGGGGACTGATAGATGGGGATCTGATAGATGGGGGTCTGATAGATGGGGATCTGATAGATGGGGGTCTGATAGATGGGGATCTGATAGATGGGGATCTGATAGATGGGGATCTGATAGATGGGGATCTCATAGATGGGGATCTGATAGATGGGGGTCTGATAGATGGGGTCTGATAGATGGGGGCCAGAAAGGTGGGGATCTGATAGATGGGAATCAGATAGATGGGGGTCTGATAGATGAGGGTCTGATAGATGGGGTCTGATAGATGGGGGCCAGAAAGGTGGGGATCTGATAGATGTGAATCAGATAGATGGGGGTCTGATAGATGAGGGTCTGATAGATGGGGATCTGATTGATAAGGATCTGATAGATGGGGTCTGATAGATGGGGGTCTGATAGATGGGGATCTGATAGATGGAGATCTGACAGATGGGGGTCTGATAGATGGGGGTCTGATAGATGGGAATCTGATAGATGGGGATCTGATAGATGGGGGTCTGATAGATGGGGATCTGATAGATGGGGGTCTGATAGATGGGGATCTGATAGATGGGGATCTGATAGATGGGGATCTGATAGATGGGGATCTGATAGATGGGGTCTCATAGATGGGGCTCTGATAGATGGAGATCTGAAAAATGGGGATCTGATAGATGGAGATCGGATGGATGGGGATCTGATAGATGGGGGTCTGATAGATGGGGTCTGATAGATGGGGATCTGATAGATGGGGGTCTGATAGGTGGGGATCTGATAGATGGGGATCTGATAGATGGGGATCTGATAGATTGGGGTCTGATAGATGGGGATCTGATAGATGGGGATCTGATAGATGGGGATCTGATAGATGGGGGTCTGACAGATGGGGATCTGATAGATGGGGGTCTGATAGATGGGGGTCTGATAGATGGGGGTCTGATAGATGGGGGTCTGATAGATGGGGGTCTGATAGATGGGGGTCTGATTGATGGGGATCTGATAGATGGGATCTGATAGATGGGGGTCTGATAGATGGGGATCTGATAGATGGGGGTCTGATAGATGGGGGTCTGATAGAATGGGGTCTGATAGATGGGGATATGATAGATGGGGGTCTGATAGATGGGGGTCTGATAGATGGGGATCTGATAGATGGGGGTCTGATAGATGGGGGTCTGATAGATGGGGTCTGATAGATGGGGTCTGATAGATGGGGATCTGATAGATGAGGGTCTGATAGATGGGGGTCTGATAGATGGGGATCTGATAGATGGGGTCTGATAGATGGGGATCTGATAGATGGGGGTCTGATAGATGGGGATCTGATAGATGGGGGTCTGATAGATGGGGATCTGATAGATGGGGGTCTGTTAGATGGGGATCTGATAGATGGGGGTCTGATAGATGGGGATCTGATCGATGGGATCTGATAGATGGGGGTCTGATAGATGTGGATCTGATAGATGGGGTTCTGATACATGGGGGTCTGATAAATGGGGGTCTGATAGTTGGGGATCTGATAGATGGGGATCTGATAGATGGGGATCTGATAGATGGGGGTCTGATAGATGGGGATCTGATAGATGGGGGTCTGATAGATGGGGGCCTGATAGATGGGGGTCTGATAGATGGGGATCTGATAGATGGGGGCCTGATAGATGGGGGTCTGATAGATGGGGATCTGAAAGATGGGGGTCTGATAGATGGGGGTCTGAAAGATGGGAGTCTGATAGATGGGGGTCTGATAGATGGGGATCTGAAAGATGGGGGTCTGATAGATGGGGGTCTGATAGATGGGGGTCTGATAGATGGGAGTCCGTTAGATGGGGGTCCGATAGATGGGGATCTGATAGATGGGATCTGATAGATGGGGATCTGATAGATTGGGATCTGATAGATGGGGGTCTGATAGATGGGGGTCTGATTGATGGGGGTCTGATAGATGGGAGTCCGTTAGATGGGGGTCCAATAGATGGGGGTCTGATTGATGGGGATCTGATAGATGGGATCTGATAGATGGGGATCTGATAGATGGGGGTCTGATAGATGGGGGTCTGATAGATGGGGATCTGATAGATGGGGGTCTGATAGATGGGGGTCTGATAGATGGGGATCTGATAGGTGGGGTCTGATAGATGGGGATCTGATAGATGGGGGTCTGATAGATGGGGATCTGATAGATGGGGGTCTGATGGATGGGGGTCTGATAGATGGGGGTCTGATAGATGGTGGTCTGATAGATGGGAATCTGATAGATGGGGGTCTGATAGATGGGGATCTGATACATGCGGGTCTGATAGATGGGGATCTGATAGATGGGGGTCTGATAGATGGGGATCTGATAGATGGGGGTCTGATAGATGGGGATCTGATAGATGGGGGTCTGATAGATGGGGATCTGATAGATGAGGGTCTGATAGATAGGGATCTGATAGATGGGGGTCTGATAGATGGGGATCTGATAGATGGGGATCTGATAGATGGGGGTCTGATAGATGGGGGTCTGAAAGATGGGGTCTGATTGATGGGGGTCTGATAGATGGGGGTCTGATAGATGGGGGTCTGATAGATGGGGATATGATAGATGGGGGTCTGATAGATGGGGGTCTGATAGATGGGGGCCTGATAGATGGGGGTCTGATAGATGGGGATCTGATAGATGGGGGCCTGATAGATGGGGGTCTGATAGATGGGGATCTGAAAGATGGGGGTCTGATAGATGGGGGTCTGAAAGATGGGAGTCTGATAGATGGGGGTCTGATAGATGGGGATCTGATAGATGGTGGTCTGATAGATGGGGGTCTGATAGATGGGGGTCTGATAGATGGGAGTCCGTTAGATGGGGGTCCGATAGATGGGGATCT
This sequence comes from Somniosus microcephalus, assembly GCF_052327205.1. Taxonomy (NCBI): domain Eukaryota; kingdom Metazoa; phylum Chordata; class Chondrichthyes; order Squaliformes; family Somniosidae; genus Somniosus; species Somniosus microcephalus. Next base: position 44,497,200 of record NW_028225185.1, read on the forward strand.
GATAGATGGGGGTCTGATAGATGGGGGTCTGATAGATGGGGGTCTGATAGATGTGAGTCTGTTAGATGGGGGTCCGATAGATGGGGGTCTGATTGATGGGGATCTGATAGATGGGATCTGATAGATGGGGATCTGATAGATGGGGGTCTGATAGATGGGGGTCTGATAGATGGGGATCTGATAGATGGGGGTTTGATAGATGGGGGTCTGATAGATGGGGTCTGATAGATGGGGTCTGATAGATGGGGATCTGATAGATGAGGGTCTGATAGATGGGGGTCTGATAGATGGGGATCTGATAGATGGGGTCTGATAGATGGGGATCTGATAGATGGGGGTCTGATAGATGGGGATCTGATAGATGGGGGTCTGATGGATGGGGGTCTGATAGATGGGGGTCTGATAGATGGTGGTCTGATAGATGGGAATCTGATAGATGGGGGTCTGATAGATGGGGATCTGATACATGCGGGTCTGATAGATGGGGATCTGATAGATGGAGGTCTGATAGATGGGGATCTGATAGATGGGGGTCTGATAGATGGGGATCTGATAGATGGGGGTCTGATAGATTGGGATCTGATAGATGAGGGTCTGATAGATAGGGATCTGATAGATGGGGGTCTGATAGATGGGGATCTGATAGATGGGGATCTGATAGATGGGGGTCTGATAGATGCGGGTCTGAAAGATGGGGTCTGATTGATGGGGGTCTGATAGATGGGGGTCTGATAGATGGGGGTCTGATTGATGGGGATCTGATAGATGGGATCTGATAGATGGGGATCTGATAGATGGGGGTCTGATAGATGGGGGTCTGATAGATGGGGATCTGATAGATGGGGGTTTGATAGATGGGGGTCTGATAGATGGGGTCTGATAGATGGGGTCTGATAGATGGGGATCTGATAGATGAGGGTCTGATAGATGGGGGTCTGATAGATGGGGATCTGATAGATGGGGTCTGATAGATGGGGATCTGATAGATGGGGGTCTGATAGATGGGGATCTGATAGATGGGGGTCTGATGGATGGGGGTCTGATAGATGGGGGTCTGATAGATGGTGGTCTGATAGATGGGAATCTGATAGATGGGGGTCTGATAGATGGGGATCTGATACATGCGGGTCTGATAGATGGGGATCTGATAGATGGAGGTCTGATAGATGGGGATCTGATAGATGGGGGTCTGATAGATGGGGATCTGATAGATGGGGGTCTGATAGATTGGGATCTGATAGATGAGGGTCTGATAGATAGGGATCTGATAGATGGGGGTCTGATAGATGGGGATCTGATAGATGGGGATCTGATAGATGGGGGTCTGATAGATGCGGGTCTGAAAGATGGGGTCTGATTGATGGGGGTCTGATAGATGGGGGTCTGATAGATGGGGGTCTGATAGATGGGGATATGATAGATGGGGGTCTGATAGATGGGGGTCTGATAGATGAGGGTCTGATAGATGGGGATCTGATAGATGGGGATCTGATAGATGGGGATCTGATAGATGGGGATCTCATAGATGGGGATCTGATAGATGGGGGTCTGATAGATGGGGTCTGATAGATGGGGGCCAGAAAGATGGGGATCTGATAGATGTGGATCTGATAAATGTGGGTCTGATAGATGGGGGTCTGATAGATGGGGATCTGATAGATGGGGGTCTGATAGATGGGGTCTGATAGATGGGGATCTGATAGATGGGGGTCTGTTAGATGGGTGTCTGATAGATGGGGTCTGATAGATGGGGGTCTGATAGATGGGGATCTGATAGATGGGGATCTGACAGATGGGGATCTGATAGATGGGGATCTGATAGATGGGGGTCTGATAGATATGGGTCTGATAGATGGGGGTCTGATAGATGGGGATCTGATAGATGGGATCTGATAGATGCGGATCTAATAGATGGGGGTCTGTTAGATGGGGATCTGATAGATGGGGGTCTGATAGATGGGGATCTGATCGATGGGATCTGATAGATGGGGGTCTGATAGATGTGGATCTGATAGATGGGGTTCTGATACATGGGGGTCTGATAGATGGGGGTCTGATAGTTGGGGATCTGATAGATGGGGATCTGATAGATGGGGATCTGATAGTTGGGGTTCTGATAGATGGGGGTCTGATAGATGGGGGTCTGATAGATGGGGATCTGATAGATGGGGGTCTGATAGATGGGGGTCTGATAGATGGGGATCTGATAGATGGGGGCCTGATAGATGGGGGTCTGATAGATGGGGATCTGAAAGATGGGGGTCTGATAGATGGGGGTCTGATAGATGGGGGTCTGATAGATGGGGATCTGATAGATGGGGATCTGATAGATGGGGGTCTGGTAGATGGGGGTCTGATAGATGGGGGTCTGATAGATGGGGGTCTGATAGATGGGGATCTGATAGATGGGGTCTGATAGATGGGGATCTGATAGATGGGGGTCTGATAGATGGGAGTCCGTTAGATGGGGGTCCGATAGATGGGGATCTGATAGATGGGATCTGATAGATGGGGATCTGATAGATGGGGATCTGATAGATGGGGGTCTGATAGATGGGGGTCTGACAGATGGGGATCTGATAGATGGAGGTCTGATAGATGGGGCTCTGATAGATGGGGGTCTGATAGATGGGGGTCTGATAGATGGGGGTCTGATTGATGGGGATCTGATAGATGGGATCTGATAGACGGGGGTCTGAGAGATGGGGATCTGATAGATGGGGGTCTGATAGATGGGGGTCTGATAGATGGGGGTCTGATAGATGGGGATCTGATAGATGGGGGTCTGATAGATGGGGATCTGATAGATGGGGGTCTGATAGATGGGGGTCTGATAGATGGGGATCTGATAGATGGGGGTCTGATAGATGGGGGTCTGATAGATGGGGTCTGATAGATGGGGGTCTGATAGATGGGGATCTGATAGATGGCGGTCTGATGGATGGGGGTCTGATAGATGGGGTTCTGATAGATGGGGATCTGATAGATGGGGATCTGATAGATGGGGATCTGATAGATGGGGATCTCATAGATGGGGATCTGATAGATGGGGGTCTGATAGATGGGGTCTGATAGCTGGGGGCCAGAAAGGTGGGGATCTGATAGATGGGAATCAGATAGATGGGGGTCTGATAGATGAGGGTCTGATAGATGGGGTCTGATAGATGGGGGCCAGAAAGGTGGGGATCTGATAGATGTGAATCAGATAGATGGGGGTCTGATAGATGAGGGTCTGATAGATGGGGATCTGATTGATGGTGATCTGATAGATGGGGTCTGATAGATGGGGGTCTGATAGATGGGGATCTGATAGATGGAGATCTGACAGATGGGGGTCTGATAGATGGGGGTCTGATAGATGGGGATCTGATAGATGGGGATCTGATAGATGGGGGTCTGATAGATGGGGATCTGATAGATGGGGGTCTGATAGATGGGGATCTGATAGATGGGGATCTGATAGATGGGGGTCTGATAGATGGGGATCTGATAGATGGGGTCTGATAGATGGGGATCTGATAGATGGGGATCTGAAAAATGGGGATCTGATAGATGGAGATCTGATGGATGGGGATCTGATAGATGGGGGTCTGATAGATGGGGTCTGATAGATGGGGATCTGATAGATGGGGGTCTGATAGGTGGGGATCTGATAGATGGGGATCTGATAGATGGGGATCTGATAGATTGGGGTCTGATAGATGGGGATCTGATAGATGGGGATCCGATAGATGGGGATCTGATAGATGGGGGTCTGAAAGATGGGGGTCTGACAGATGGGGATCTGATAGATGGGGGTCTGATAGATGGGGGTCTGATAGATGGGGGTCTGATAGATGGGGGTCTGATAGATGGGGGTCTGATAGATGGGGGTCTGATTGATGGGGATCTGATAGATGGGATCTGATAGATGGGGGTCTGATAGATGGGGGTCTGATAGATGGGGATCTGATAGATGGGGGTCTGATAGATGGGGGTCTGATAGATGGGGTCTGATAGATGGGGATCTGATAGATGAGGGTCTGATTGATGGGGGTCTGATAGATGGGGATCTGATAGATGGGGTCTGATAGATGGGGATCTGATAGATGGGGGTCTGATAGATGGGGATCTGATAGATGGGGGTCTGATAGATGGGGATCTGATAGATGGGGGTCTGTTAGATGGGGATCTGATAGATGGGGGTCTGATAGATGGGGATCTGATCGATGGGATCTGATAGATGGGGGTCTGATAGATGTGGATCTGATAGATGGGGTTCTGATACATGGGGGTCTGATAGATGGGGGTCTGATAGTTGGGGATCTGATAGATGGGGATCTGATAGATGGGGATCTGATAGTTGGGGTTCTGATAGATGGGGGTCTGATAGATGGGGGTCTGATAGATGGGGATCTGATAGATGGGGGTCTGATAGATGGGGGCCTGATAGATGGGGGTCTGATAGATGGGGATCTGATAGATGGGGGCCTGATAGATGGGGGTCTGATAGATGGGGATCTGAAAGATGGGGGTCTGATAGATGGGGGTCTGAAAGATGGGAGTCTGATAGATGGGGGTCTGATAGATGGGGATCTGATAGATGGGGGTCTGATAGATGGGGGTCTGATAGATGGGGGTCTGATCGATGGGGGTCTGATAGATGGGGATCTGATAGATGGGGATCTGATAGATGGGGTCTGATAGATGGGGATCTGATAGATGGGGGTCTGATGGATGGGAGTCCGTTAGATGGGGGTCCGATAGATGGGGATCTGATAGATGGGATCTGATAGATGGGGATCTGATAGATGGGGATCTGATAGATGGGGGTCTGATAGATGGGGGTCTGATAGATGGGGGTCTGATTGATGGGGATCTGATAGATGGGATCTGATAGAAGGGGGTCTGATAGATGGGGATCTGATAGATGGGGGTCTGATAGATGGGGGTCTGATAGATGGGGGTCTGATAGATGGGGATCTGATAGATGGGGGTCTGATAGATGGGGGTCTGATAGATGGGGATCTGATAGATGGGGGTCTGATAGATGGGGGTCTGATAGATGGGGTCTGATAGATGGGGTCTGATAGATGGGGATCTGATAGATGAGGGTCTGATAGATGGGGGTCTGATAGATGGGGATCTGATAGATGGGGTCTGATAGATGGGGATCTGATAGATGGGGGTCTGATAGATGGGGATCTGATAGATGGGAATCTGATAGATGGGGGTCTGATAGATGGGGGTCTAATAGATAAGGGTCTGATAGCTGGGGATCTGATAGATGGGGATCTGATAGATGGGGATCTGATAGATGGGAATCTGATAGATGGGGGTCTGATAGATGGGGGTCTGATAGATGGGGATCTGATAGATGGGGGTCTGATAGATGGGGTCTGATAGATGGGGATCTGATAGATGGGGGTCTGATAGATGGGGGTCTGATAGATGGGGGCCTGATAGATGGGGTTCTGATAGATGGGGATCTGATAGATGGGGATCTGATAGATGGGGGACTGATAGATGGGGGTCTGATAGATGGGGATCTGATAGATGGGGATCTGATAGATGGGGGTCTGATAGATGGGGATCTGATAGATGGGGGTCTGATAGATGGGGATCTGATAGATGGGGATCTGATAGATGGGGGTCTGATAGATGGGGATCTGATAGATGGGGTCTGATAGATGGGGATCTGATAGATGGGGTCTGATAGATGGGGATCTGATAGATGGGGATCTGAAAAATGGGGATCTGATAGATGGAGATCTGACAGATGGGGATCTGATAGATGGGGGTCTGATAGATGGGGTCTGATAGATGGAGGTCTGATAGATGGGGGTCTGATAGATGGGGGTCTGATAGATGGGGGTCCGATAGATGGGGGTCTGATAGATGGGGATCTGATAGATGGGGATCTAATAGATTGGGGTCTGATAGATGGGGATCTGATAGATGGTGGTCTGATAGATATGGGTCTGATAGATGGGGGTCTGATAGATGGGGATCTGATAGATGGGATCTGATAGATGGGGATCTAATAGATGGGGGTCTGTTAGATGGGGATCTGATAGATGGGGGTCTGATAGATGGGGATCTGATAGATGGGATCTGATAGATGGGGTCTGATAGATGTGGATCTGATGGATGGGGTTCTGATAGATGGGGGTCTGATAGATGGGGGTCTGATAGTTGGGGATCTGATAGATGGGAATCTGATAGATGGGGATCTGATAGTTGGGGTTTTGATAGATGGGGGTCTGATAGATGGGGGTCTGATAGATGGGGTCTGATAGATTGGGGTCTGATAGATGGGGGATCTGATAGATGGGGGTCTGATAGATGGGGATCTGATAGATGGGGGTCTGATAGATTGGGGTCTGATAGATGGGGGACTGATAGATGGGGATCTGATAGATGGGGGTCTGATAGATGGCGATCTGATAGATGGGGGTCTGATAGATGGGGATCTGATAGATGGGGATCTGATAGTTGGGGGTCTGATAGATGGGGGTCTGAAAGATGGGGATCTGATAGATGGGGGTCCGATAGATGGGGGTCTGATAGATGGGGTCTGATAGATTGGGGTCTGATAGATGGGGGACTGATAGATGCGGATCTGATAGATGGGGGTCTGATAGATGGGGATCTGATAGATGGGGGTCTGATAGATGGGGATCTGATAGATGGGGATCTGATAGATGGGGGTCTGATAGATGGGGGTCGGAAAGATGGGGATCTGATTGATGGGGGTCTGATAGGTGGGGGTCTGATAGATGGGGGTCTGATAGATGGGGATCTGATAGATGGGGGTCTGATAGATGGGGGTCTGATAGATGAGGGTCTGATAGATGGGGATCTGATAGATGGGGATCTGATAGATGGGGATCTGATAGATGGGGATCTCATAGATGGGGATCTGATAGATGGGGGTCTGATAGATGGGGGCCAGAAAGGTGGGGATCTGATAGATGGGAATCAGATAGATGGGGGTCTGATAGATGAGGGTCTGATAGATGGGGTCTGATAGATGGGGGCCAGAAAGGTGGGGATCTGATAGATGTGAATCAGATAGATGGGGGTCTGATAGATGAGGGTCTGATAGATGGGGATCTGATTGATAAGGATCTGATAGATGGGGTCTGATAGATGGGGGTCTGATAGATGGGGATCTGATAGATGGAGATCTGACAGATGGGGGTCTGATAGATGGGGGTCTGATAGATGGGGATCTGATAGATGGGGATCTGATAGATGGGGGTCTGATAGATGGGGATCTGATAGATGGGGGTCTGATAGATGGGGATCTGATAGATGGGGATCTGATAGATGGGGGTCTGATAGATGGGGATCTGATAGATGGGGTCTGATAGATGGGGATCTGATAGATGGGGATCTGAAAAATGGGGATCTGATAGATGGAGATCTGATGGATGGGGATCTGATAGATGGGGGTCTGATAGATGGGGTCTGATAGATGGGGATCTGATAGATGGGGGTCTGATAGGTGGGGATCTGATAGATGGGGATCTGATAGATGGGGATCTGATAGATTGGGGTCTGATAGATGGGGATCTGATAGATGGGGATCTGATAGATGGGGATCTGATAGATGGGGGTCTGATAGATGGGGGTCTGACAGATGGGGATCTGATAGATGGGGGTCTGATAGATGGGGGTCTGATAGATGGGGGTCTGATAGATGGGGGTCTGATAGATGGGGGTCTGATAGACGGGGGTCTGATTGATGGGGATCTGATAGATGGGATCTGATAGATGGGGTCTGATAGATGGGGATCTGATAGATGGGGGTCTGATAGATGGGGGTCTGATAGATGGGGGTCTGATAGATGGGGATCTGATAGATGGGGGTCTGATAGATGGGGGTCTGATAGATGGGGATCTGCTAGATGGGGGATCTGATAGATGGGGGTCTGATAGATGGGGGTCTGATAGATGGGGGTCTGATAGATGGGGGTCTGATAGATGGGGTTCTGATAGATGGGGATCTGATTGATGGGGGTCTGATAGATGGGGGTCTGATAGATGGGGGTCTGATAGATGGGGATCTGAGAGATGGGGGTCTGATAGATGGGGGTCTAATAGATGAGGGTCTGATAGCTGGGGATCTGATAGATGGGGATCTGATAGATGGGGATCTGATAGATGGGGATCTGATAGATGGGGGTCTGATAGATGGGGTCTGATAGATGGGGGTCTGAAAGATGGGGATCTGATAGATGGGAATCTGATAGATGGGGGTCTGATAGATGGGGGTCTGATAGATGGGGATCTGATAGATGGGGGTCTGATAGATGGGGTCTGATAGATGGGGATCTGATAGATGGGGGTCTGATAGATGGGGGTCTGATAGATGGGGGCCTGATAGATGGGGTTCTGATAGATGGGGATCTGATAGATGGGGATCTGATAGATGGGGGACTGATAGATGGGGGTCTGATAGATGGGGATCTGATAGATGGGGATCTGATAGATGGGGGTCTGATAGATGGGGATCTGATAGATGGGGGTCTGATAGATGGGGATCTGATAGATGGGGATCTGATAGATGGGGGTCTGATAGATGGGGATCTGATAGATGGGGTCTGATAGATGGGGATCTGATAGATGGGGTCTGATAGATGGGGATCTGATAGATGGGGATCTGAAAAATGGGGATCTGATAGATGGAGATCTGATAGATGGGGATCTGATAGATGGGGGTCTGATAGATGGGGTCTGATAGATGGAGGTCTGATAGATGGGGGTCTGATAGATGGGGGTCTGATAGATGGGGGTCCGATAGATGGGGGTCTGATAGATGGGGATCTGATAGATTGGGGTCTGATAGATGGGGATCTGATAGATGGGGGTCTGATAGATATGGGTCTGATAGATGGGGGTCTGATAGATGGGGATCTGATAGATGGGATCTGATAGATGGGGATCTAATAGATGGGGGTCTGTTAGATGGGGATCTGATAGATGGGGGTCTGATAGATGGGGACCTGATAGATGGGAGCTGATAGATGGGGGTCTGATAGATGTGGATCTGATAGATGGGGTTCTGATAGATGGGGGTCTGATAGATGGGGGTCTGATAGTTGGGGATCTGATAGATGGGGATCTGATAGATGGGGATCTGATAGTTGGGGTTCTGATAGATGGGGGTCTGATAGATGGGGGTCTGATAGATGGGGTCTGATAGATTGGGGTCTGATAGATGGGGGATCTGATAGATGGGGGTCTGATAGATGGGGATCTGATAGATGGGGGTCTGATAGTTGGGGATCTGATAGATGGGGTTTGATATATGGGGATCTGATAGATGGGGATCTGAAAAATGGGGATCTGATAGATGGAGATCTGATGGATGGGGATCTGATAGATGGGGGTCTGATAGATGGGGTCTGATAGATGGGGATCTGATAGATGGGGGTCTGATAGGTGGGGATCTGATAGATGGGGATCTGATAGATGGGGATCTGATAGATTGGGGTCTGATAGATGGGGATCTGATAGATGGGGATCCGATAGATGGGGATCTGATAGATGGGGATCTGATAGATGGGGATCTGATAGATGGGGGTCTGATAGATGGGGTCTGATAGATGGGGATCTGATAGATGGGGGTCTGATAGATGGGGGTCTGATAGATGGGGGCCTGATAGATGGGGTTCTGATAGATGGGGATCTGATAGATGGGGATCTGATAGATGGGGGACTGATAGATGGGGGTCTGATAGATGGGGATCTGATAGATGGGGATCTGATAGATGGGGGTCTGATAGATGGGGATCTGATAGATGGGGGTCTGATAGATGGGGATCTGATAGATGGGGATCTGATAGATGGGGGTCTGATAGATGGGGATCTGATAGATGGGGTCTGATAGATGGGGATCTGATAGATGGGGTCTGATAGATGGGGATCTGATAGATGGGGATCTGAAAAATGGGGATCTGATAGATGGAGATCTGACAGATGGGGATCTGATAGATGGGGGTCTGATAGATGGGGTCTGATAGATGGAGGTCTGATAGATGGGGGTCTGATAGATGGGGGTCTGATAGATGGGGGTCCGATAGATGGGGGTCTGATAGATGGGGATCTGATAGATTAGGGTCTGATAGATGGGGATCTGATAGATGGGGGTCTGATAGATATGGGTCTGATAGATGGGGGTCTGATAGATGGGGATCTGATAGATGGGATCTGATAGATGGGGATCTAATAGATGGGGGTCTGTTAGATGGGGATCTGATAGATGGGGGTCTGATAGATGGGGATCTGATAGATGGGATCTGATAGATGGGGGTCTGATAGATGTGGATCTGATAGATGGGGTTCTGATAGATGGGGGTCTGATAGATGGGAGTCTGATAGTTGGGGATCTGATAGATGGGAATCTGATAGATGGGGATCTGATAGTTGGGGTTCTGATAGATGGGGGTCTGATAGATGGGGGTCTGATAGATGGGGTCTGATAGATTGGGGTCTGATAGATGGGGGATCTGATAGATGGGGGTCTGATAGATGGGGATCTGATAGATGGGGGTCTGATAGATGGCGATCTGATAGATGGGGGTCTGATAGATGGGGATCTGATAGATGGGGATCTGATAGTTGGGGGTCTGATAGATGGGGGTCTGAAAGATGGGGATCTGATAGATGGGGGTCCGATAGATGGGGGTCTGATAGATGGGGTCTGATAGATTGGGGTCTGATAGATGGGGGACTGATAGATGCGGATCTGATAGATGGGGGTCTGATAGATGGGGATCTGATAGATGGGGGTCTGATAGATGGGGATCTGATAGATGGGGATCTGATAGATGGGGGTCTGATAGATGGGGGTCGGAAAGATGGGGATCTGATTGATGGGGGTCTGATAGGTGGGGGTCTGATAGATGGGGGTCTGATAGATGGGGATCTGATAGATGGGGGTCTGATAGATGGGGGTCTGATAGATGAGGGTCTGATAGATGGGGATCTGATAGATGGGGATCTGATAGATGGGGATCTGATAGATGGGGATCTCATAGATGGGGATCTGATAGATGGGGGTCTGATAGATGGGGGCCAGAAAGGTGGGGATCTGATAGATGGGAATCAGATAGATGGGGGTCTGATAGATGAGGGTCTGATAGATGGGGTCTGATAGATGGGGGCCAGAAAGGTGGGGATCTGATAGATGTGAATCAGATAGATGGGGGTCTGATAGATGAGGGTCTGATAGATGGGGATCTGATTGATAAGGATCTGATAGATGGGGTCTGATAGATGGGGGTCTGATAGATGGGGATCTGATAGATGGAGATCTGACAGATGGGGGTCTGATAGATGGGGGTCTGATAGATGGGGATCTGATAGATGGGGATCTGATAGATGGGGGTCTGATAGATGGGGATCTGATAGATGGGGGTCTGATAGATGGGGATCTGATAGATGGGGATCTGATAGATGGGGGTCTGATAGATGGGGATCTGATAGATGGGGTCTGATAGATGGGGATCTGATAGATGGGGATCTGAAAAATGGGGATCTGATAGATGGAGATCTGATGGATGGGGATCTGATAGATGGGGGTCTGATAGATGGGGTCTGATAGATGGGGATCTGATAGATGGGAGTCTGATAGGTGGGGATCTGATAGATGGGGATCTGATAGATGGGGATCTGATAGATTGGGGTCTGATAGATGGGGATCTGATAGATGGGGATCTGATAGATGGGGATCTGATAGATGGGGGTCTGATAGATGGGGGTCTGACAGATGGGGATCTGATAGATGGGGGTCTGATAGATGGGGGTCTGATAGATGGGGGTCTGATAGATGGGGGTCTGATAGATGGGGGTCTGATAGATGGGGGTCTGATTGATGGGGATCTGATAGATGGGATCTGATAGATGGGGGTCTGATAGATGGGGATCTGATAGATGGGGGTCTGATAGATGGGGGTCTGATAGATGGGGGTCTGATAGATGGGGATCTGATAGATGGGGGTCTGATAGATGGGGGTCTGATAGATGGGGATCTGATAGATGGGGGTCTGATAGATGGGGGTCTGATAGATGGGGTCTGATAGATGGGGTCTGATAGATGGGGATCTGATAGATGAGGGTCTGATAGATGGGGGTCTGATAGATGGGGATCTGATAGATGGGGTCTGATAGATGGGGATCTGATAGATGGGGGTCTGATAGATGGGGATCTGATAGATGGGGGTCTGATAGATGGGGATCTGATAGATGGGGGTCTGTTAGATGGGGATCTGATAGATGGGGGTCTGATAGATGGGGATCTGATCGATGGGATCTGATAGATGGGGGTCTGATAGATGTGGATCTGATAGATGGGGTTCTGATACATGGGGGTCTGATAGATGGGGGTCTGATAGTTGGGGATCTGATAGATGGGGATCTGATAGATGGGGATCTGATAGTTGGGGTTCTGATAGATGGGGGTCTGATAGATGGGGGTCTGATAGATGGGGATCTGATAGATGGGGGTCTGATAGATGGGGGCCTGATAGATGGGGGTCTGATAGATGGGGATCTGATAGATGGGGGCCTGATAGATGGGGGTCTGATAGATGGGGATCTGAAAGATGGGGGTCTGATAGATGGGGGTCTGAAAGATGGGAGTCTGATAGATGGGGGTCTGATAGATGGGGATCTGATAGATGGGGGTCTGATAGATGGGGGTCTGATAGATGGGGGTCTGATAGATGGGAGTCCGTTAGATGGGGGTCCGATAGATGGGGATCTGATAGATGGGATCTGATAGATGGGGATCTGATAGATGGGGATCTGATAGATGGGGGTCTGATAGATGGGGGTCTGATAGATGGGGGTCTGATAGATGGGAGTCCGTTAGATGGGGGTCCGATAGATGGGGGTCTGATTGATGGGGATCTGATAGATGGGATCTGATAGATGGGGATCTGATAGATGGGGGTCTGATAGATGGGGGTCTGATAGATGGGGATCTGATAGATGGGGGTCTGATAGATGGGGTCTGATAGATGGGGTCTGATAGATGGGGATCTGATAGATGAGGGTCTGATAGATGGGGGTCTGATAGATGGGGATCTGATAGATGGGGTCTGATAGATGGGGATCTGATAGATGGGGGTCTGATAGATGGGGATCTGATAGATGGGGGTCTGATGGATGGGGGTCTGATAGATGGGGGTCTGATAGATGGTGGTCTGATAGATAGGAATCTGATAGATGGGGGTCTGATAGATAGGGATCTGATACATGCGGGTCTGATAGATGGGGATCTGATAGATGGGGGTCTGATAGATGGGGATCTGATAGATGGGGGTCTGATAGATGGGGATCTGATAGATGGGGGTCTGATAGATGGGGATCTGATAGATGAGGGTCTGATAGATAGGGATCTGATAGATGGGGGTCTGATAGATGGGGATCTGATAGATGGGGATCTGATAGATGGGGGTCTGATAGATGGGGGTCTGAAAGATGGGGTCTGATTGATGGGGGTCTGATAGATGGGGGTCTGATAGATGGGGGTCTGATAGATGGGGATATGATAGATGGGGGTCTGATAGATGGTGGTCTGATAGATGAGGGTCTGATAGATGGGGATCTGATAGATGGGGATCTGATAGATGCGGATCTGATAGATGGGGATCTCATAGATGGGGATCTGATAGATGGGGGTCTGATAGATGGGGTCTGATAGATGGGGGCCAGAAAGATGGGGATCTGATAGATGTGGATCTGATAAATGCGGGTCTGATAGATGGGGGTCTGATAGATGGGGATCTGATAGATGGCGGTCTGATGGATGGGGGTCTGATAGATGGGGTTCTGATAGATGGGGATCTGATAGATGGGGATCTGATAGATGGGGATCTGATAGATGGGGATCTCATAGATGGGGATCTGATAGATGGGGGTCTGATAGATGGGGTCTGATAGATGGGGGCCAGAAAGGTGGGGATCTGATAGATGGGAATCAGATAGATGGGGGTCTGATAGATGAGGGTCTGATAGATGGGGTCTGATAGATGGGGGCCAGAAAGGTGGGGATCTGATAGATGTGAATCAGATAGATGGGGGTCTGATAGATGAGGGTCTGATAGATGGGGATCTGATTGATGGGGATCTGATAGATGGGGTCTGATAGATGGGGGTCTGATAGATGGGGATCTGATAGATGGAGATCTGACAGATGGGGGTCTGATAGATGGGGGTCTGATAGATGGGGATCTGATAGATGGGGATCTGATAGATGGGGGTCTGATAGATGGGGATCTGATAGATGGGGGTCTGATAGATGGGGATCTGATAGATGGGGATCTGATAGATGGTGGTCTGATAGATGGGGATCTGATAGATGGGGTTTGATATATGGGGATCTGATAGATGGGGATCTGAAAAATGGGGATCTGATAGATGGAGATCTGATGGATGGGGATCTGATAGATGGGGGTCTGATAGATGGGGTCTGATAGATGGGGATCTGATAGATGGGGGTCTGATAGGTGGGGATCTGATAGATGGGGATCTGATAGATGGGGATCTGATAGATTGGGGTCTGATAGATGGGGATCTGATAGATGGGGATCCGATAGATGGGGATCTGATAGATGGGGGTCTGAAAGATGGGGGTCTGACAGATGGGGATCTGATAGATGGGGGTCTGATAGATGGGGGTCTGATAGATGGGGGTCTGATAGATGGGGGTCTGATAGATGGGGGTCTGATAGATGGGGGTCTGATTGATGGGGATCTGATAGATGGGATCTGATAGATGGGGGTCTGATAGATGGGGGTCTGATAGATGGGGTCTGATAGATGGGGTCTGATAGATGGGGTCTGATAGATGGGGTCTGATAGATGGGGATCTGATAGATGAGGGTCTGATAGATGGGGGTCTGATAGATGGGGATCTGATAGATGGGGTCTGATAGATGGGGATCTGATAGATGGGGGTCTGATAGATGGGGATCTGATAGATGGGGGTCTGATAGATGGGGATCTGATAGATGGGGGTCTGTTAGATGGGGATCTGATAGATGGGGGTCTGATAGATGGGGATCTGATCGATGGGATCTGATAGATGGGGGTCTGATAGATGTGGATCTGATAGATGGGGTTCTGATACATGGGGGTCTGATAGATGGGGGTCTGATAGTTGGGGATCTGATAGATGGGGATCTGATAGATGGGGATCTGATAGTTGGGGTTCTGATAGATGGGGGTCTGATAGATGGGGGTCTGATAGATGGGGATCTGATAGATGGGGGTCTGATAGATGGGGGCCTGATAGATGGGGGTCTGATAGATGGGGATCTGACAGATGGGGGCCTGATAGATGGGGGTCTGATAGATGGGGATCTGAAAGATGGGGGTCTGATAGATGGGGGTCTGAAAGATGGGAGTCTGATTATTGGGGGTCTGATAGATGGGGATCTGATAGATGGGGGTCTGATAGATGGGGGTCTGATAGATGGGGGTCTGATCGATGGGGGTCTGATAGATGGGGATCTGATAGATGGGGATCTGATAGATGGGGTCTGATAGATGGGGATCTGATAGATGGGGGTCTGATGGATGGGAGTCCGTTAGATGGGGGTCCGATAGATGGGGATCTGATAGATGGGATCTGATAGATGGGGATCTGATAGATGGGGATCTGATAGATGGGGGCCTGATAGATGGGGGTCTGATAGATGGGGGTCTGATTGATGGGGATCTGATAGATGGGATCTGATAGATGGGGGTCTGATAGATGGGGATCTGATAGATGGGGGTCTGATAGATGGGGGTCTGATAGATGGGGGTCTGATAGATGGGGATCTGATAGATGGGGGTCTGATAGATGGGGGTCTGATAGATGGGGATCTGATAGATGGGGGTCTGATAGATGGGGGTCTGATAGATGGGGTCTGATAGATGGGGTCTGATAGATGGGGATCTGATAGATGAGGGTCTGATAGATGGGGGTCTGATAGATGGGGATCTGATAGATGGGGTCTGATAGATGGGGATCTGATAGATGGGGGTCTGATAGATGGGGATCTGACAGATGGGGGTCTGATGGATGGGGGTCTGATAGATGGGGGTCTGATAGATGGTGGTCTGATAGATGGGAATCTGATAGATGGGGGTC
Source organism: Somniosus microcephalus (assembly GCF_052327205.1). NCBI lineage: Eukaryota > Metazoa > Chordata > Chondrichthyes > Squaliformes > Somniosidae > Somniosus > Somniosus microcephalus. The sequence goes on from NW_028225185.1 coordinate 44,513,332, forward strand.
TGATAGATGGGGGTCTAATAGATAAGGGTCTGATAGCTGGGGATCTGATAGATGGGGATCTGATAGATGGGGATCTGATAGATGGGAATCTGATAGATGGGGGTCTGATAGATGGGGGTCTGATAGATGGGGATCTGATAGATGGGGGTCTGATAGATGGGGTCTGATAGATGGGGATCTGATAGATGGGGGTCTGATAGATGGGGGTCTGATAGATGGGGGCCTGATAGATGGGGTTCTGATAGATGGGGATCTGATAGATGGGGATCTGATAGATGGGGGACTGATAGATGGGGGTCTGATAGATGGGGATCTGATAGATGGGGATCTGATAGATGGGGGTCTGATAGATGGGGATCTGATAGATGGGGGTCTGATAGATGGGGATCTGATAGATGGGGATCTGATAGATGGGGGTCTGATAGATGGGGATCTGATAGATGGGGTCTGATAGATGGGGATCTGATAGATGGGGTCTGATAGATGGGGATCTGATAGATGGGGATCTGAAAAATGGGGATCTGATAGATGGAGATCTGACAGATGGGGATCTGATAGATGGGGGTCTGATAGATGGGGTCTGATAGATGGAGGTCTGATAGATGGGGGTCTGATAGATGGGGGTCTGATAGATGGGGGTCCGATAGATGGGGGTCTGATAGATGGGGATCTGATAGATTGGGGTCTGATAGATGGGGATCTGATAGATGGGGGTCTGATAGATATGGGTCTGATAGATGGGGGTCTGATAGATGGGGATCTGATAGATGGGATCTGATAGATGGGGATCTAATAGATGGGGGTCTGTTAGATGGGGATCTGATAGATGGGGGTCTGATAGATGGGGATCTGATAGATGGGATCTGATAGATGGGGGTCTGATAGATGTGGATCTGATAGATGGGGTTCTGATAGATGGGGGTCTGATAGATGGGGGTCTGATAGTTGGGGATCTGATAGATGGGAATCTGATAGATGGGGATCTGATAGTTGGGGTTCTGATAGATGGGGGTCTGATAGATGGGGGTCTGATAGATGGGGTCTGATAGATTGGGGTCTGATAGATGGGGGATCTGATAGATGGGGGTCTGATAGATGGGGATCTGATAGATGGGGGTCTGATAGATTGGGGTCTGATAGATGGGGGACTGATAGATGGGGATCTGATAGATGGGGGTCTGATAGATGGCGATCTGATAGATGGGGGTCTGATAGATGGGGATCTGATAGATGGGGATCTGATAGTTGGGGGTCTGATAGATGGGGGTCTGAAAGATGGGGATCTGATAGATGGGGGTCCGATAGATGGGGGTCTGATAGATGGGGTCTGATAGATTGGGGTCTGATAGATGGGGGACTGATAGATGCGGATCTGATAGATGGGGGTCTGATAGATGGGGATCTGATAGATGGGGGTCTGATAGATGGGGATCTGATAGATGGGGTTCTGATAGATGGGGGTCTGATAGATGGGGGTCGGAAAGATGGGGATCTGATTGATGGGGGTCTGATAGGTGGGGGTCTGATAGATGGGGGTCTGATAGATGGGGATCTGATAGATGGGGGTCTGATAGATGGGGGTCTGATAGATGAGGGTCTGATAGATGGGGATCTGATAGATGGGGATCTGATAGATGGGGATCTCATAGATGGGGATCTGATAGATGGGGGTCTGATAGATGGGGGCCAGAAAGGTGGGGATCTGATAGATGGGAATCAGATAGATGGGGGTCTGATAGATGAGGGTCTGATAGATGGGGTCTGATAGATGGGGGCCAGAAAGGTGGGGATCTGATAGATGTGAATCAGATAGATGGGGGTCTGATAGATGAGGGTCTGATAGATGGGGATCTGATTGATAAGGATCTGATAGATGGGGTCTGATAGATGGGGGTCTGATAGATGGGGATCTGATAGATGGAGATCTGACAGATGGGGGTCTGATAGATGGGGGTCTGATAGATGGGGATCTGATAGATGGGGATCTGATAGATGGGGGTCTGATAGATGGGGATCTGATAGATGGGGGTCTGATAGATGGGGATCTGATAGATGGGGATCTGATAGATGGGGGTCTGATAGATGGGGATCTGATAGATGGGGTCTGATAGATGGGGATCTGATAGATGAGGATCTGAAAAATGGGGATCTGATAGATGGAGATCTGATGGATGGGGATCTGATAGATGGGGGTCTGATAGATGGGGTCTGTTAGATGGGGATCTGATAGATGGGGGTCTGATAGGTGGGGATCTGATAGATGGGGATCTGATAGATGGGGATCTGATAGATTGGGGTCTGATAGATGGGGATCTGATAGATGGGGATCTGATAGATGGGGATCTGATAGATGGGGGTCTGATAGATGGGGGTCTGACAGATGGGGATCTGATAGATGGGGGTCTGATAGATGGGGTCTGATAGATGGGGGACTCATAGATGCGGATCTGATAGATGGGGGTCTGATAGATGGGGATCTGATAGATGGGGGTCTGATAGATGGGGATCTGATAGATGGGGATCTGATAGATGGGGGTCTGATAGATGGGGGTCGGAAAGATGGGGATCTGATTGATGGGGGTCTGATAGGTGGGGGTCTGATAGATGGGGGTCTGATAGATGGGGATCTGATAGATGGGGGTCTGATAGATGGGGGTCTGATAGATGAGGGTCTGACAGATGGGGATCTGATAGATGGGGGTCTGATAGATGGGGGTCTGATAGATGGGGGTCTGATAGATGGGGGTCTGATAGATGGGGGTCTGATAGATGGGGGTCTGATTGATGGGGATCTGATAGATGGGATCTGATAGATGGGGGTCTGATAGATGGGGATCTGATAGATGGGGGTCTGATAGATGGGGGTCTGATAGATGGGGGTCTGATAGATGGGGATCTGATAGATGGGGGTCTGATAGATGGGGGTCTGATAGATGGGGATCTGATAGATGGGGGTCTGATAGATGGGGGTCTGATAGATGGGGTCTGATAGATGGGGTCTGATAGATGGGGATCTGATAGATGAGGGTCTGATAGATGGGGGTCTGATAGATGGGGATCTGATAGATGGGGTCTGATAGATGGGGATCTGATAGATGGGGGTCTGATAGATGGGGATCTGATAGATGGGGGTCTGATAGATGGGGATCTGATAGATGGGGGTCTGTTAGATGGGGATCTGATAGATGGGGGTCTGATAGATGGGGATCTGATCGATGGGATCTGATAGATGGGGGTCTGATAGATGTGGATCTGATAGATGGGGTTCTGATACATGGGGGTCTGATAGATGGGGGTCTGATAGTTGGGGATCTGATAGATGGGGATCTGATAGATGGGGATCTGATAGTTGGGGTTCTGATAGATGGGGGTCTGATAGATGGGGGTCTGATAGATGGGGATCTGATAGATGGGGGTCTGATAGATGGGGGCCTGATAGATGGGGGTCTGATAGATGGGGATCTGATAGATGGGGTCCTGATAGATGGGGGTCTGATAGATGGGGATCTGAAAGATGGGGGTCTGATAGATGGGGGTCTGAAAGATGGGAGTCTGATAGATGGGGGTCTGATAGATGGGGATCTGATAGATGGGGTCTGATAGATGGGGGTCTGATAGATGGGGGTCTGATAGATGGGAGTCCGTTAGATGGGGGTCCGATAGATGGGGATCTGATAGATGGGATCTGATAGATGGGGATCTGATAGATGGGGATCTGATAGATGGGGGTCTGATAGATGGGGGTCTGATAGATGGGGGTCTGATAGATGGGAGTCCGTTAGATGGGGGTCCGATAGATGGGGGTCTGATTGATGGGGATCTGATAGATGGGGGTCTGATAGATGGGGGTCTGATAGATGGGGTCTGATAGATGGGGTCTGATAGATGGGGATCTGATAGATGAGGGTCTGATAGATGGGGGTCTGATAGATGGGGATCTGATAGATGGGGTCTGATAGATGGGGATCTGATAGATGGGGGTCTGATAGATGGGGATCTGATAGATGGGGGTCTGATGGATGGGGGTCTGATAGATGGGGGTCTGATAGATGGTGGTCTGATAGATGGGAATCTGATAGATGGGGGTCTGATAGATGGGGATCTGATACATGCGGGTCTGATAGATGGGGATCTGATAGATGGGGGTCTGATAGATGGGGATCTGATAGATGGGGGTCTGATAGATGGGGATCTGATAGATGGGGGTCTGATAGATGGGGATCTGATAGATGAGGGTCTGATAGATAGGGATCTGATAGATGGGGGTCTGATAGATGGGGATCTGATAGATGGGGATCTGATAGATGGGGATCTGATAGATGGGGGTCTGAAAGATGGGGTCTGATTGATGGGGGTCTGATAGATGGGGGTCTGATAGATGGGGGTCTGATAGATGGGGATATGATAGATGGGGGTCTGATAGATGGTGGTCTGATAGATGAGGGTCTGATAGATGGGGATCTGATAGATGGGGATCTGATAGATGCGGATCTGATAGATGGGGATCTCATAGATGGGGATCTGATAGATGGGGGTCTGATAGATGGGGTCTGATAGATGGGGGCCAGAAAGATGGGGATCTGATAGATGTGGATCTGATAAATGGGGGTCTGATAGATGGGGGTTTGATAGATGGGGATCTGATAGATGGGGGTCTGATAGATGGGGTCTGATAGATGGGGATCCGATAGATGGGGGTCTGATAGATGGGGGTCTGATAGATGGGGTCTGATAGATGGGGGTCTGATAGATGGGGATCTGATAGATGGGGATCTGACAGATGGGGATCTGATAGATGGGGGTCTGATAGATGGGGGTCTGATAGATATGGGTCTGATAGATGGGGGTCTGATAGATGGGGATCTGATAGATGGGATCTGATAGATGCGGATCTAATAGATGGGGGTCTGTTAGATGGGGATCTGATAGATGGGGGTCTGATAGATGGGGATCTGATCGATGGGATCTGATAGATGGGGGTCTGATAGATGTGGATCTGATAGATGGGGTTCTGATACATGGGAGTCTGATAGATGGGGGTCTGATAGTTGGGGATCTAATAGATGGGGATCTGATAGATGGGGATCTGATAGTTGGGGATCTGATAGTTGGGGTTCTGATAGATGGGGGTCTGATAGATGGGGGTCTGATAGATGGGGATCTGATAGATGGGGGTCTGATAGATGGGGGTCTGATAGATGGGGGTCTGATAGATGGGGATCTGATAGATGGGGGCCTGATAGATGGGGGTCTGATAGATGGGGATCTGAAAGATGGGGGTCTGATAGATGGGGGTCTGATAGATGGGGGTCTGATAGATGGGGATCTGATAGATGGGGATCTGATAGATGGGGGTCTGATAGATGGGGGTCTGATAGATGGGGGTCTGATAGATGGGGGTCTGATAGATGGGGATCTGATAGATGGGGTCTGATAGATGGGGATCTGATAGATGGGGGTCTGATAGATGGGAGTCCGTTAGATGGGGGTCCGATAGATGGGGATCTGATAGATGGGATCTGATAGATGGGGATCTGATAGATGGGGATCTGATAGATGGGGGTCTGATAGATGGGGGTCTGACAGATGGGGATCTGATAGATGGAGGTCTGATAGATGGGGCTCTGATAGATGGGGGTCTGATAGATGGGGGTCTGATAGATGGGGGTCTGATTGATGGGGATCTGATAGATGGGATCTGATTGACGGGGGTCTGATAGACGGGGATCTGATAGATGGGGGTCTGATAGATGGGTGTCTGATAGATGGGGGTCTGATAGATGGGGATCTGATAGATGGTGGTCTGATAGATGGGGTTCTGATAGATGGGGATCTGATAGATGGGGGTCTGATAGATGGGGGTCTGATAGATGGGGTCTGATAGATGGGGGTCTGATAGATGGGGATCTGATAGATGGCGGTCTGATGGATGGGGGTCTGATAGATGGGGTTCTGATAGATGGGGATCTGATAGATGGGGATCTGATAGATGGGGATCTGATAGATGGGGATCTCATAGATGGGGATCTCATAGATGGGGGTCTGATAGATGGGGTCTGATAGATGGGGGCCAGAAAGGTGGGGATCTGATAGATGGGAATCAGATAGATGGGGGTCTGATCGATGAGGGTCTGATAGATGGGGTCTGATAGATGGGGGCCAGAAAGGTGGGGATCTGATAGATGTGAATCAGATAGATGGGGGTCTGATAGATGAGGGTCTGATAGATGGGGATCTGATTGATGGGGATCTGATAGATGGGGTCTGATAGATGGGGGTCTGATAGATGGGGATCTGATAGATGGAGATCTGACAGATGGGGGTCTGATAGATGGGGGTCTGATAGATGGGGATCTGATAGATGGGGATCTGATAGATGGGGGTCTGATAGATGGGGATCTGATAGATGGGGGTCTGATAGATGGGGATCTGATAGATGGGGATCTGATAGATGGGGATCTGATAGATGGGGTCTGATAGATGGGGATCTGAATAATGGGGATCTGATAGATGGAGATCTGATGGATGGGGATCTGATAGATGGGGGTCTGATAGATGGGGTCTGATAGATGGGGATCTGATAGATGGGGGTCTGATAGGTGGGGATCTGATAGATGGGGATCTGATAGATGGGGATCTGATAGATTGGGGTCTGATAGATGGGGATCTGATAGATGGGGATCTGATAGATGGGGGTCTGATAGATGGGGGTCTGACAGATGGGGATCTGATAGATGGGGGTCTGATAGATGGGGGTCGGATAGATGGGGGTCTGATAGATGGGGGTCTGATAGATGGGGGTCTGATTGATGGGGATCTGATAGATGGGATCTGATAGATGGGGGTCTGATAGATGGGGGTCTGATAGATGGGGATCTGATAGATGGGGGTCTGATAGATGGGGGTCTGATAGATGGGGTCTGATAGATGGGGTCTGATAGATGGGGATCTGATAGATGAGGGTCTGATAGATGGGGGTCTGATAGATGGGGATCTGATAGATGGGGTCTGATAGATGGGGATCTGATAGATGGGGGTCTGATAGATGGGGATCTGATAGATGGGGGTCTGATAGATGGGGATCTGATAGATGGGGGTCTGTTAGATGGGGATCTGATAGATGGGGGTCTGATAGATGGGGATCTGATCGATGGGATCTGATAGATGGGGGTCTGATAGATGTGGATCTGATAGATGGGGTTCTGATACATGGGGGTCTGATAGATGGGGGTCTGATAGTTGGGGATCTGATAGATGGGGATCTGATAGATGGGGATCTGATAGATGGGGATCTGATAGATGGGGGTCTGATAGATGGGGATCTGATAGATGGGGATCTGATAGATGGGGATCTGATAGATGGGGGTCTGATAGATGGGGGTCTGAAAGATGGGGATCTGATTGATGGGGGTCTGATAGATGGGGGTTTGATATATGGGGGTCTGATAGATGGGGATCTGATAGATGGGGGTCTGATAGATGGGGGTCTGATAGGTGAGGGTCTGATAGATGGGGATCTGATTGATGGGGATCTGATAGATGGGGATCTCATAGATGTGGATCTGATAGATGGGGGTCTGATAGATGGGGCCTGATAGATGGGGGCAAGAAAGATGGGGATCTGATAGATGGGAATCTGATAGATGGGGGTCTGATAGATGGGGGTCTGATAGATGGGGGTCTGATAGATGGCGATCTGTTAGATGGGGGTCTGATAGATGGGGTCTGATAGATGGGGATCTGATAGATGGGGGTCTGATAGATGGGGGTCTGATAGATAGGGTCTGATAGATGGGGGTCTGATAGATGGGGATCTGATAGATGGGGATCTGACAGATGGGGATCTGATAGATGGGGGTCTGATAGATGGGGATCTGATAGATGGGGATCTGATAGATGGGGGTCTGATAGATGGGGATCTGATAGATGGGGGTCTGATAGATGGGGATCTGATAGATGTGGATCTGATAGATGGGGGTCTGATAGATGGGGATCTGATAGATGGGGTCTGATAGATGGGGATCTGATAGATGGGGTCTGATAGATGGGGATCTGATAGATGGGGATCTGAAAAATGGGGATCTGATAGGTGGGGATCTGATAGATGGGGATCTGATAGATGGGGATCTGATAGATTGATGTCTGATAGATGGGGATCTGATAGATGGGGGTCTGATAGATGGGGGTCTGATAGATGGGGATCTGATAGATGGGGATCTGATAGATGGGGATCTGGTAGATGGGGGTCTGATAGATGGGGTCTGATAGCTGGGGATCTGATAGATGGGGTCTGATAGATGGGGTCTGATGGATGGGGGTCTGATAGATGGGGATCTGATAGATGGGGTCTGATAGATGGGGGTCTGATAGATGGGGGTCTGATAGATGGGGATCTGATAGATGGGAGTCTGATAGATGGGGGTCTGAGAGATGGGGATCTGATAGATGGGGGTCTGATAGATGAGGTTCTGATAGATGGGGGTCTGATAGATGGGGGTCTGATAGATGGGGATCTGATAGATGGGGGTCTCATAGATGGGGTTCTGATAGATGGGGATCGGATAGATGGGGTCTGATAGATGGGGACTGATAGATGGGTGTCGGATAGATGGGGGTCTGATAGATGGGGGTCTGATCGATGGGGGTCTGATAGATGGGGATCTGATGGATGGGGACCTGATAGATGGGGATCTGATAGATGGGGGTCTGATAGATGGGGGTCTGATAGATGGGGGTCTGATAGATGGGGGTCTGATAGATGTGGGTCTGATAGATGGGGATCTGATAGATGGGGGTCTGATCGATGGGGTCGGATAGATGGGGTTCTGATAGATGTGGATCTGATAGATGGGGATCTGATAGATGGGGATCTGATAGATGGGGATCTGATAGATGGGGGTCTGATAGATGGGGGTCTGATAGATGGGGGTCTGATAGATGGGGGTCTGATAGATGGGGGTCTAATAGTTGGGGGTCTGATAGATGGGGATCTGATAGATGGGGATCTGATAGATGGGGGTCTGATAGATGGGGGGCCGGTAGATGGGGATCTGATAGATGGGGGCCTGATAGATGGGGATCTGATAGCTGGGTATCTGATTGATGGGGGACCGGTAGATGGGGATCCGATAGATGGGGGTCTGATAGATGGGGATCTGATAGATGGGGGTCTGATAGATGGGGATCTGATAGATGGGGGTCTGATAGATGGGGGTCTGATAAATGGGGATCTGATAGATGGGGATCTGATAGATGGGGGTCTGATAGTTGGGGATCTGATAGATGGGGATCTGATAGATGGGGATCTGATAGATGGGGGTCTGGTAGATGGGGGTCTGATAGATGAGGTTTTCATTGATGGGGTCTGATAGATGGGGATCTGATAGATGGGGATCTGATAGATGGGAGTCTGATAGATGCGGGTCTGATAGATGGGGGTCTGATGGATGGGGTCTGATAGATGGGGATCTGATAGATGGGGATCTGATAGATGGGGGTCTGATAGATGGGGATCTGATAGAGGGGATCTGAAATTTGGGGGTCTGATAGATGGGGATCTGATAGATGGGGGTCTGATAGATGAGGGTCTGATAGATGGGGGTCTGAAAAATGGGGGTCTGATAGATGGGGCCTGATAGATGGGGGCCAGAAAGATGGGGATCTGATAGATGGGAATCTGATAGATGGGGGTCTGATAGATGGGGGTCTGATAGATGGGGATCTGATAGATGGGGGTCTGATAGATGGGGTCTGATAGATGGGGATCTGATGGATGGGGGTCTGATAGATGGGGGTCTGATAGATGGGGTCTGATAGATGGGGTTCTGATAGATGGGGATCTGATAGATGGGGATCTGACAGATGGGGATCTGACAGATGGGGGTCTGATAGATGGGGATCTGATAGATGGGGATCTGATAGATGGTGGTCTGATAGATGGGGATCTGATAGATGGGGGTCTGATAGATGGGGATCTGATAGATGGGGATCTGATAGATGGGGGTCTGATAGATGGGGATCTGATAGCTGGGGTCTGATAGATGGGGATCTAATAGATGGGGTCTGATAGATGGAGATCTGATAGATGGGGATCTGAAAAATGGGGATCTGATAGATGGAGATCTGATAGATGGGGATCTGATAGATGGGGGTCTGATAGATGGGGTCTGATAGATGGGGATCTGATAGATGGGGGTTTGATAGGTGGGGATCTGATAGATGGGGATCTGATAGATGGGGATCTGATAGATTGGGGTCTGATAGATTGGGATCTGATAGATGGGGGTCTGATAGATGGGGGTCTGATAGATGGGGATCTGATAGATGGGGATCTGATAGATGGGGATCTGGTAGATGGGGGTCTGATAGATGGGGTCTGATAGCTGGGGATCTGATAGATGGGGATCTGATAGATGGGGATCTGATAGATGGGGATCTGATAGATGGGGGGCCGGTAGATGGGGATCTGATAGATGGGGATCTGATAGATGGCGATCTGATAGATGGGGGTCTGATAGATGGGGATCTGATAGATGGGGATCTGATAGATGGCGATCTGATGGATGGGGATCTGATAGATGGGGGGCCGGTAGATGCGGATCTGATAGATGGGGGTCTGATAGATGGGGATCTGATAGATGGGGATCTGATAGATGGGGGGCCGGTAGATGGGGGTCTGATAGATTGGGATCTGATAGATGGGGATCTGGCACATGGGGATCTGATAGATGGGGTCTGATAGTTGGGCATCTGATAGATGGGGGGCCGGTAGATGCGGATCTGATAGATGGGGGTCTGATAGATGGGGATCTGATAGATGGGGGTCTGATAGATAACATATACACTCACAATAAAGAAGGCGTAAACCGGGCAGTAAATAACCTAAACAATATTTTTGATAATTTGGCAAAAAGTGCAAACTTGAAAGCTCGCAAGAACAAACCCAAAACAAAAAACTATGAAAAATGGTTTGACACAGATTGCCATAACATGAGGAAAAAACTTAGAAAAATATCAAGCCAAAAACACAGACACCCAGAAAACGAGGAATTACGCCTTACTTATTGTCAGACACTAACACAATACAGAAACACACTCAGAACCCAAAAAGAGCAATATATTAAGAATGCACTCAGCTCCATGGAGGAATCCATTGATTCCAATTGTTTCTGGGACAACTTGAATACACTACACAAAAAACAACACGACGACTTGGCCATTCAAAATGGGGACACATGGGAAAACCACTTTGAAAAATTATACCAGATAAACACACTAAGGCCAGAGCAACACCAAATATGCAAAAAACAGGAAAAGCTAGAAATGGCCATAAAAGATAACCAAAACCCGCTAGACTCCAAAATAACAGAAAAAGAACTTTTTGAAAAACTCAAGGACCTGCGACCAGGAAAAGCTTGCGGGACAGACGGCATACTAAACGAGATGATTAAACACACAGACGACAAAATGAAACTGGCTATCCTAAAACTCTTCAACTTGGTTCTGAGTGTCGGTGACTTCCCTGATATCTGGAACAAAGGACTCATAACGCCCATATACAAAAGTGGGGACAAAGTCGACCCAAATAACTATCAAGGCATCTGTGTAAACAGTAACCTGGGGAAAGTATTCTGTAGCATCATAAACAAAAGACATAAACTTCCTTGAGGAGCACAATGTCTTGAGTAAAAGCCAAATTGGATTCCTGCCAAACGATAGAACATCAGATTTTATCTTCACCCTACAGACCCTAATTGACAAACACGTTCACCATAACAAAAGCAAAATCTACGCATGCTTTATAGATTTCCAGAAGGCTTTCGACTCCATCTGGCATGACGGTTTATTCCTGAAACTTATCGAAAGCGGGGTAGGGGGACAAACATATGATGTAATTAAATCAATGTATACAAACAACAAATGTGCAGTTAAAATTGGAGACAAACAAACAAAATACTTCCCACAGGGGCAGGGGGTGACGCAGGGCTCACCAATCTCACCGACACTCTTTAATATTTACATAAATGAATTGGCAAAACTACTTGAACAATTGACAGCACCCGGCCTCACCCTATATGAAACCAAGGTTAAATTCCTCCTCTATGCAGACGACCTGGTTCTGCTGTCACCAACTAAGGAGGGTCTACAGCAGAACCTGGATCTGCTGGAGTCGTACTGCCAGACTTGGGCCCTGACAATAAATCCTCAAAAAACCAAAGTCCTTGTGTTCCAGCAAAGATCCAGACATCAGGGACCCAAAATAAATTTCACACTAGGAACAACCAAAATTGAACAAACCACTAACTACACATACTTGGGCTTAAAAATCAGTTCTACGGGAAACTTCAAACTGGCTGTGAATGAACTGAAAGAGAAAGCAAGAAGGGCTTTCTATGCCATTAAAAAATCAATCCAAATAGAAATCCCAATTAGCATTTGGCTAAAAATTTTCAAATCAGTAATTGAACCAATTGCACTCTATGGCAGTGAGGTATGGGGACCGCTAACACAACAAGAATTTGCAAAATGGGACAAACACCCAATTGAGATCCTACATGCAGAATTCTGCAAAAGTATCCTCCGGACTCAAAGGAAAACAGTAAACAATGCATGCAGGGCGGAACTAGGCCAATATCCATTAATAATCACTATCCAAAAAAGAGCCACCAAATTTTGGAATCACCTACAAATGAGCAACCCCCAATGCTATCACTACGATGCCCTGAAATGCCAAGAGCTGACCATAAAGAAGAACACCCTCAGTCAACTAGTCCTGGGACTCAGTGAAGTAACTACTAACACTACTAACAATAACCAGCCACAGGACAGTGACAGCGTAACACAAAGAATTCGACCCAACACAATCGTCGCTAAGCAAAAGGAAAAATATCTGACATATTGGGCAGAAACAACAAAAACCCAAAGCAAACTCAATTGCTACTTGGCCCTAAACAGACAATACAACATAGCTGATTACCTGACCATGGTAAAGGACAGCAAACTGAGAAAAATCCTGACAATGTGCAGACTTAGTGAACATAGCCTGGCGATCGAAAAAGGTAGACACAGGCAGACCCGGCTACCAAGAGAGGATAGGATATGCTCTCACTGCAGTCAGGGAATGGTGGAGACAGAGATGCACTTCCTCACAGCTTGTAGAAAATATCAGGGCATAAGGGAGAATTTCTACCAAAAATTTACAAAAATATGCCCGGAATTCAGAAAATTGAATGACAACCAAAAACTCCCAAACCTACTAGGGGAAGAGAGAAGTTGCATAACACTAGCGGCACACTATGTTACAGCTTGCCATTAACAGAGGGCCAACCACTAAAGATAAGATAAGAGTATATATAAATTATATGAAAGTATATTTATACACTCAGGGATATATCTGTTTATACACTGTATGGATAGATCTGTATTTTTGTGAACAAACATGAATGTTTTCCGATGCTTTGGCAACATAAGATGTAACTTGTCATGCCAATAAAGCGATTTGAATTGAATTGAATTGAATTGAATTGATAGATGGGGGTCTGATAGATGGGGGTCTGATAGATGGGGGTCTGATAGATGGGGGTCTGATAGATGGGGATCTGATAGATGGGGGTTTGATAGATGGGGGTCTGATAGATGGGGATCTGATAGATGGGGATCTGATAGATGGGGGTCTGATAGATGGGGTCTGATAGATGGGGGTCTGATAGATGGGGATCTGATAGATGGGGGTCTGATAGATGGGGATCTGATAGATGGGGGTCTGATAGATGGGGGTCTGATAGATGGGGCTCTGATAGATGGGGTCTGATAGATGGGGATCTGATAGATGGGGATCTGATAGATGGGGGTCTGATAGTTGGGGATCTGATAGATGGGGATCTGATAGATGGGGATCTGATAGATGGGGGTCTGGTAGATGGGGGTCTGATAGATGAGGTTTTCATTGATGGGGTCTGATAGATGGGGATCTGATAGATGGGGATCTGATAGATGGGAGTCTGATAGATGCGGGTCTGATAGATGGGGGTCTGATGGATGGGGTCTGATAGATGGGGATCTGATAGATGGGGATCTGATAGATGGGGGTCTGATAGATGGGGATCTGATAGAGGGGATCTGAAATTTGGGGGTCTGATAGATGGGGATCTGATAGATGGGGGTCTGATAGATGAGGGTCTGATAGATGGGGGTCTGAAAAATGGGGGTCTGATAGATGGGGCCTGATAGATGGGGGCCAGAAAGATGGGGATCTGATAGATGGGAATCTGATAGATGGGGGTCTGATAGATGGGGGTCTGATAGATGGGGATCTGATAGATGGGGGTCTGATAGATGGGGTCTGATAGATGGGGATCTGATGGATGGGGGTCTGATAGATGGGGGTCTGATAGATGGGGTCTGATAGATGGGGTTCTGATAGATGGGGATCTGATAGATGGGGATCTGACAGATGGGGATCTGACAGATGGGGGTCTGATAGATGGGGATCTGATAGATGGGGATCTGATAGATGGTGGTCTGATAGATGGGGATCTGATAGATGGGGGTCTGATAGATGGGGATCTGATAGATGGGGATCTGATAGATGGGGGTCTGATAGATGGGGATCTGATAGCTGGGGTCTGATAGATGGGGATCTAATAGATGGGGTCTGATAGATGGAGATCTGATAGATGGGGATCTGAAAAATGGGGATCTGATAGATGGAGATCTGATAGATGGGGATCTGATAGATGGGGGTCTGATAGATGGGGTCTGATAGATGGGGATCTGATAGATGGGGGTTTGATAGGTGGGGATCTGATAGATGGGGATCTGATAGATGGGGATCTGATAGATTGGGGTCTGATAGATTGGGATCTGATAGATGGGGGTCTGATAGATGGGGGTCTGATAGATGGGGATCTGATAGATGGGGATCTGATAGATGGGGATCTGGTAGATGGGGGTCTGATAGATGGGGTCTGATAGCTGGGGATCTGATAGATGGGGATCTGATAGATGGGGATCTGATAGATGGGGATCTGATAGATGGGGGGCCGGTAGATGGGGATCTGATAGATGGGGATCTGATAGATGGCGATCTGATAGATGGGGGTCTGATAGATGGGGATCTGATAGATGGGGATCTGATAGATGGCGATCTGATGGATGGGGATCTGATAGATGGGGGGCCGGTAGATGCGGATCTGATAGATGGGGGTCTGATAGATGGGGATCTGATAGATGGGGATCTGATAGATGGGGGGCCGGTAGATGGGGGTCTGATAGATTGGGATCTGATAGATGGGGATCTGGCACATGGGGATCTGATAGATGGGGTCTGATAGTTGGGCATCTGATAGATGGGGGGCCGGTAGATGCGGATCTGATAGATGGGGGTCTGATAGATGGGGATCTGATAGATGGGGGTCTGATAGATAACATATACACTCACAATAAAGAAGGCGTAAACCGGGCAGTAAATAACCTAAACAATATTTTTGATAATTTGGCAAAAAGTGCAAACTTGAAAGCTCGCAAGAACAAACCCAAAACAAAAAACTATGAAAAATGGTTTGACACAGATTGCCATAACATGAGGAAAAAACTTAGAAAAATATCAAGCCAAAAACACAGACACCCAGAAAACGAGGAATTACGCCTTACTTATTGTCAGACACTAACACAATACAGAAACACACTCAGAACCCAAAAAGAGCAATATATTAAGAATGCACTCAGCTCCATGGAGGAATCCATTGATTCCAATTGTTTCTGGGACAACTTGAATACACTACACAAAAAACAACACGACGACTTGGCCATTCAAAATGGGGACACATGGGAAAACCACTTTGAAAAATTATACCAGATAAACACACTAAGGCCAGAGCAACACCAAATATGCAAAAAACAGGAAAAGCTAGAAATGGCCATAAAAGATAACCAAAACCCGCTAGACTCCAAAATAACAGAAAAAGAACTTTTTGAAAAACTCAAGGACCTGCGACCAGGAAAAGCTTGCGGGACAGACGGCATACTAAACGAGATGATTAAACACACAGACGACAAAATGAAACTGGCTATCCTAAAACTCTTCAACTTGGTTCTGAGTGTCGGTGACTTCCCTGATATCTGGAACAAAGGACTCATAACGCCCATATACAAAAGTGGGGACAAAGTCGACCCAAATAACTATCAAGGCATCTGTGTAAACAGTAACCTGGGGAAAGTATTCTGTAGCATCATAAACAAAAGACATAAACTTCCTTGAGGAGCACAATGTCTTGAGTAAAAGCCAAATTGGATTCCTGCCAAACGATAGAACATCAGATTTTATCTTCACCCTACAGACCCTAATTGACAAACACGTTCACCATAACAAAAGCAAAATCTACGCATGCTTTATAGATTTCCAGAAGGCTTTCGACTCCATCTGGCATGACGGTTTATTCCTGAAACTTATCGAAAGCGGGGTAGGGGGACAAACATATGATGTAATTAAATCAATGTATACAAACAACAAATGTGCAGTTAAAATTGGAGACAAACAAACAAAATACTTCCCACAGGGGCAGGGGGTGACGCAGGGCTCACCAATCTCACCGACACTCTTTAATATTTACATAAATGAATTGGCAAAACTACTTGAACAATTGACAGCACCCGGCCTCACCCTATATGAAACCAAGGTTAAATTCCTCCTCTATGCAGACGACCTGGTTCTGCTGTCACCAACTAAGGAGGGTCTACAGCAGAACCTGGATCTGCTGGAGTCGTACTGCCAGACTTGGGCCCTGACAATAAATCCTCAAAAAACCAAAGTCCTTGTGTTCCAGCAAAGATCCAGACATCAGGGACCCAAAATAAATTTCACACTAGGAACAACCAAAATTGAACAAACCACTAACTACACATACTTGGGCTTAAAAATCAGTTCTACGGGAAACTTCAAACTGGCTGTGAATGAACTGAAAGAGAAAGCAAGAAGGGCTTTCTATGCCATTAAAAAATCAATCCAAATAGAAATCCCAATTAGCATTTGGCTAAAAATTTTCAAATCAGTAATTGAACCAATTGCACTCTATGGCAGTGAGGTATGGGGACCGCTAACACAACAAGAATTTGCAAAATGGGACAAACACCCAATTGAGATCCTACATGCAGAATTCTGCAAAAGTATCCTCCGGACTCAAAGGAAAACAGTAAACAATGCATGCAGGGCGGAACTAGGCCAATATCCATTAATAATCACTATCCAAAAAAGAGCCACCAAATTTTGGAATCACCTACAAATGAGCAACCCCCAATGCTATCACTACGATGCCCTGAAATGCCAAGAGCTGACCATAAAGAAGAACACCCTCAGTCAACTAGTCCTGGGACTCAGTGAAGTAACTACTAACACTACTAACAATAACCAGCCACAGGACAGTGACAGCGTAACACAAAGAATTCGACCCAACACAATCGTCGCTAAGCAAAAGGAAAAATATCTGACATATTGGGCAGAAACAACAAAAACCCAAAGCAAACTCAATTGCTACTTGGCCCTAAACAGACAATACAACATAGCTGATTACCTGACCATGGTAAAGGACAGCAAACTGAGAAAAATCCTGACAATGTGCAGACTTAGTGAACATAGCCTGGCGATCGAAAAAGGTAGACACAGGCAGACCCGGCTACCAAGAGAGGATAGGATATGCTCTCACTGCAGTCAGGGAATGGTGGAGACAGAGATGCACTTCCTCACAGCTTGTAGAAAATATCAGGGCATAAGGGAGAATTTCTACCAAAAATTTACAAAAATATGCCCGGAATTCAGAAAATTGAATGACAACCAAAAACTCCCAAACCTACTAGGGGAAGAGAGAAGTTGCATAACACTAGCGGCACACTATGTTACAGCTTGCCATTAACAGAGGGCCAACCACTAAAGATAAGATAAGAGTATATATAAATTATATGAAAGTATATTTATACACTCAGGGATATATCTGTTTATACACTGTATGGATAGATCTGTATTTTTGTGAACAAACATGAATGTTTTCCGATGCTTTGGCAACATAAGATGTAACTTGTCATGCCAATAAAGCGATTTGAATTGAATTGAATTGAATTGAATTGATAGATGGGGGTCTGATAGATGGGGGTCTGATAGATGGGGGTCTGATAGATGGGGGTCTGATAGATGGGGATCTGATAGATGGGGGTTTGATAGATGGGGGTCTGATAGATGGGGATCTGATAGATGGGGATCTGATAGATGGGGGTCTGATAGATGGGGTCTGATAGATGGGGGTCTGATAGATGGGGATCTGATAGATGGGGGTCTGATAGATGGGGATCTGATAGATGGGGGTCTGATAGATGGGGGTCTGATAGATGGGGCTCTGATAGATGGGGATCTGATAGGTGGGGGTCTGATAGATGGGGGTCTGATAGATGGGGGTCTGATAGATGGGGATCTGATAGATGGGGGTCTGATAGATGGGGATCTGATAGATGGGGGTCTGATAGATGGGGGTCTGATAGATGGGGCTCTGATAGATGGGGATCTGATAGGTGGGGGTCTGATAGATGGGGGTCTGATAGATGGGGATCTGATAGATGGGGGTCTGATAGATGGGGATCTGATAGATGGGGGGCCGGTAGATGGGGATCTGATAGATGGGGGTCTGATAGATGGCGATCTGATAGATGGGGATCTGATAGATGGGGGGCCGGTAGATGCGGATCTGATAGATGGGGGTCTGATAGATGGGGATCTGATAGATGGGGGTCTGATAGTTGGGGATCTGATAGATGGGGATCTGATAGATGGGGATCTGATAGATGGGGGTCTGATAGATGGGGGTCTGATAGATGAGGTTCTCATAGATGGGGTCTGATAGATGGGGAACTGATAGATGGGGATCTGATAGATGGGAGTCTGATAGATGGGGGTCTGATAGATGGGGGTCTGATAGATGTGGGTCTGATAGATGGGGATCTGATAGATGGGGGTCTGATCGATGGGGTCGGATAGATGGGGTTCTGATAGATGGGGATCTGATAGATGGGGATCTGATAGATGGGGATCTGATAGATGGGGGTCTGATAGATGGGGGTCTGATAGATGGGGGTCTGATAGATGGGGGTCTGATAGATGGGGGTCTAATAGTTGGGGGTCTGATAGATGGGGATCTGATAGATGGGGATCTGATAGATGGGGGTCTGATAGATGGGGGGCCGGTAGATGGGGATCTGATAGATGGGGGCCTGATAGATGGGGATCTGATAGCTGGGTATCTGATTGATGGGGGACCGGTAGATGGGGATCCGATAGATGGGGGTCTGATAGATGGGGATCTGATAGATGGGGGTCTGATAGATGGGGATCTGATAGATGGGGGTCTGATAGATGGGGGTCTGATAAATGGGGATCTGATAGATGGGGATCTGATAGATGGGGGACTGATAGTTGGGGATCTGATAGATGGGGATCTGATAGATGGGGATCTGATAGATGGGGGTCTGGTAGATGGGGGTCTGATAGATGAGGTTCTCATTGATGGGGTCTGATAGATGGGGATCTGATAGATGGGGATCTGATAGATGGGAGTCTGATAGATGCGGGTCTGATAGATGGGGGTCTGATGGATGGGGTCTGATAGATGGGGATCTGATAGATGGGGATCTGATAGATGGGGGTCTGATAGATGGGGATCTGATAGAGGGGATCTGAAATTTGGGGGTCTGATAGATGGGGATCTGATAGATGGGGGTCTGATAGATGAGGGTCTGATAGATGGGGGTCTGAAAAATGGGGGTCTGATAGATGGGGCCTGATAGATGGGGGCCAGAAAGATGGGGATCTGATAGATGGGAATCTGATAGATGGGGGTCTGATAGATGGGGGTCTGATAGATGGGGATCTGATAGATGGGGGTCTGATAGATGGGGTCTGATAGATGGGGATCTGATGGATGGGGGTCTGATAGATGGGGGTCTGATAGATGGGGTCTGATAGATGGGGTTCTGATAGATGGGGATCTGATAGATGGGGATCTGACAGATGGGGATCTGACAGATGGGGGTCTGATAGATGGGGATCTGATAGATGGGGATCTGATAGATGGTGGTCTGATAGATGGGGATCTGATAGATGGGGGTCTGATAGATGGGGATCTGATAGATGGGGATCTGATAGATGGGGGTCTGATAGATGGGGATCTGATAGCTGGGGTCTGATAGATGGGGATCTAATAGATGGGGTCTGATAGATGGAGATCTGATAGATGGGGATCTGAAAAATGGGGATCTGATAGATGGAGATCTGATAGATGGGGATCTGATAGATGGGGGTCTGATAGATGGGGTCTGATAGATGGGGATCTGATAGATGGGGGTTTGATAGGTGGGGATCTGATAGATGGGGATCTGATAGATGGGGATCTGATAGATTGGGGTCTGATAGATTGGGATCTGATAGATGGGGGTCTGATAGATGGGGGTCTGATAGATGGGGATCTGATAGATGGGGATCTGATAGATGGGGATCTGGTAGATGGGGGTCTGATAGATGGGGTCTGATAGCTGGGGATCTGATAGATGGGGATCTGATAGATGGGGATCTGATAGATGGGGATCTGATAGATGGGGGGCCGGTAGATGGGGATCTGATAGATGGGGATCTGATAGATGGCGATCTGATAGATGGGGGTCTGATAGATGGGGATCTGATAGATGGGGATCTGATAGATGGCGATCTGATGGATGGGGATCTGATAGATGGGGGGCCGGTAGATGCGGATCTGATAGATGGGGGTCTGATAGATGGGGATCTGATAGATGGGGATCTGATAGATGGGGATCTGATAGATGGGGGGCCGGTAGATGCGGATCTGATAGATGGGGGTCTGATAGATGGGGATCTGATAGATGGCGATCTGATGGATGGGGATCTGATAGATGGGGGGCCGGTAGATGCGGATCTGATAGATGGGGGTCTGATAGATTGGGATCTGATAGATGGGGATCTGGCACATGGGGATCTGATAGATGGGGTCTGATAGTTGGGCATCTGATAGATGGGGGGCCGGTAGATGCGGATCTGATAGATGGGGGTCTGATAGATGGGGATCTGATAGATGGGGGTCTGATAGATAACATATACACTCACAATAAAGAAGGCGTAAACCGGGCAGTAAATAACCTAAACAATATTTTTGATAATTTGGCAAAAAGTGCAAACTTGAAAGCTCGCAAGAACAAACCCAAAACAAAAAACTATGAAAAATGGTTTGACACAGATTGCCATAACATGAGGAAAAAACTTAGAAAAATATCAAGCCAAAAACACAGACACCCAGAAAACGAGGAATTACGCCTTACTTATTGTCAGACACTAACACAATACAGAAACACACTCAGAACCCAAAAAGAGCAATATATTAAGAATGCACTCAGCTCCATGGAGGAATCCATTGATTCCAATTGTTTCTGGGACAACTTGAATACACTACACAAAAAACAACACGACGACTTGGCCATTCAAAATGGGGACACATGGGAAAACCACTTTGAAAAATTATACCAGATAAACACACTAAGGCCAGAGCAACACCAAATATGCAAAAAACAGGAAAAGCTAGAAATGGCCATAAAAGATAACCAAAACCCGCTAGACTCCAAAATAACAGAAAAAGAACTTTTTGAAAAACTCAAGGACCTGCGACCAGGAAAAGCTTGCGGGACAGACGGCATACTAAACGAGATGATTAAACACACAGACGACAAAATGAAACTGGCTATCCTAAAACTCTTCAACTTGGTTCTGAGTGTCGGTGACTTCCCTGATATCTGGAACAAAGGACTCATAACGCCCATATACAAAAGTGGGGACAAAGTCGACCCAAATAACTATCAAGGCATCTGTGTAAACAGTAACCTGGGGAAAGTATTCTGTAGCATCATAAACAAAAGACATAAACTTCCTTGAGGAGCACAATGTCTTGAGTAAAAGCCAAATTGGATTCCTGCCAAACGATAGAACATCAGATTTTATCTTCACCCTACAGACCCTAATTGACAAACACGTTCACCATAACAAAAGCAAAATCTACGCATGCTTTATAGATTTCCAGAAGGCTTTCGACTCCATCTGGCATGACGGTTTATTCCTGAAACTTATCGAAAGCGGGGTAGGGGGACAAACATATGATGTAATTAAATCAATGTATACAAACAACAAATGTGCAGTTAAAATTGGAGACAAACAAACAAAATACTTCCCACAGGGGCAGGGGGTGACGCAGGGCTCACCAATCTCACCGACACTCTTTAATATTTACATAAATGAATTGGCAAAACTACTTGAACAATTGACAGCACCCGGCCTCACCCTATATGAAACCAAGGTTAAATTCCTCCTCTATGCAGACGACCTGGTTCTGCTGTCACCAACTAAGGAGGGTCTACAGCAGAACCTGGATCTGCTGGAGTCGTACTGCCAGACTTGGGCCCTGACAATAAATCCTCAAAAAACCAAAGTCCTTGTGTTCCAGCAAAGATCCAGA
Organism: Somniosus microcephalus; assembly: GCF_052327205.1. Taxonomy (NCBI): domain Eukaryota; kingdom Metazoa; phylum Chordata; class Chondrichthyes; order Squaliformes; family Somniosidae; genus Somniosus; species Somniosus microcephalus. The sequence continues at coordinate 44,535,882 of NW_028225185.1, forward strand.
CATCAGGGACCCAAAATAAATTTCACACTAGGAACAACCAAAATTGAACAAACCACTAACTACACATACTTGGGCTTAAAAATCAGTTCTACGGGAAACTTCAAACTGGCTGTGAATGAACTGAAAGAGAAAGCAAGAAGGGCTTTCTATGCCATTAAAAAATCAATCCAAATAGAAATCCCAATTAGCATTTGGCTAAAAATTTTCAAATCAGTAATTGAACCAATTGCACTCTATGGCAGTGAGGTATGGGGACCGCTAACACAACAAGAATTTGCAAAATGGGACAAACACCCAATTGAGATCCTACATGCAGAATTCTGCAAAAGTATCCTCCGGACTCAAAGGAAAACAGTAAACAATGCATGCAGGGCGGAACTAGGCCAATATCCATTAATAATCACTATCCAAAAAAGAGCCACCAAATTTTGGAATCACCTACAAATGAGCAACCCCCAATGCTATCACTACGATGCCCTGAAATGCCAAGAGCTGACCATAAAGAAGAACACCCTCAGTCAACTAGTCCTGGGACTCAGTGAAGTAACTACTAACACTACTAACAATAACCAGCCACAGGACAGTGACAGCGTAACACAAAGAATTCGACCCAACACAATCGTCGCTAAGCAAAAGGAAAAATATCTGACATATTGGGCAGAAACAACAAAAACCCAAAGCAAACTCAATTGCTACTTGGCCCTAAACAGACAATACAACATAGCTGATTACCTGACCATGGTAAAGGACAGCAAACTGAGAAAAATCCTGACAATGTGCAGACTTAGTGAACATAGCCTGGCGATCGAAAAAGGTAGACACAGGCAGACCCGGCTACCAAGAGAGGATAGGATATGCTCTCACTGCAGTCAGGGAATGGTGGAGACAGAGATGCACTTCCTCACAGCTTGTAGAAAATATCAGGGCATAAGGGAGAATTTCTACCAAAAATTTACAAAAATATGCCCGGAATTCAGAAAATTGAATGACAACCAAAAACTCCCAAACCTACTAGGGGAAGAGAGAAGTTGCATAACACTAGCGGCACACTATGTTACAGCTTGCCATTAACAGAGGGCCAACCACTAAAGATAAGATAAGAGTATATATAAATTATATGAAAGTATATTTATACACTCAGGGATATATCTGTTTATACACTGTATGGATAGATCTGTATTTTTGTGAACAAACATGAATGTTTTCCGATGCTTTGGCAACATAAGATGTAACTTGTCATGCCAATAAAGCGATTTGAATTGAATTGAATTGAATTGAATTGATAGATGGGGGTCTGATAGATGGGGGTCTGATAGATGGGGGTCTGATAGATGGGGGTCTGATAGATGGGGATCTGATAGATGGGGGTTTGATAGATGGGGGTCTGATAGATGGGGATCTGATAGATGGGGATCTGATAGATGGGGGTCTGATAGATGGGGTCTGATAGATGGGGGTCTGATAGATGGGGATCTGATAGATGGGGGTCTGATAGATGGGGATCTGATAGATGGGGGTCTGATAGATGGGGGTCTGATAGATGGGGCTCTGATAGATGGGGATCTGATAGGTGGGGGTCTGATAGATGGGGGTCTGATAGATGGGGGTCTGATAGATGGGGATCTGATAGATGGGGGTCTGATAGATGGGGATCTGATAGATGGGGGGCCGGTAGATGGGGATCTGATAGATGGGGGTCTGATAGATGGCGATCTGATAGATGGGGATCTGATAGATGGGGGGCCGGTAGATGCGGATCTGATAGATGGGGGTCTGATAGATGGGGATCTGATAGATGGGGGTCTGATAGTTGGGGATCTGATAGATGGGGATCTGATAGATGGGGATCTGATAGATGGGGGTCTGATAGATGGGGGTCTGATAGATGAGGTTCTCATAGATGGGGTCTGATAGATGGGGAACTGATAGATGGGGATCTGATAGATGGGAGTCTGATAGATGGGGGTCTGATAGATGGGGGTCTGATGGATGGGGTCTGATAGATGGGGGTCTGATTGATGGGGATCTGATAGATGGGGTCTGATAGATGGGGGTCTGATAGATGGGGGTCTGATAGATGGGGGTCTGATAGATAACATATACACTCACAATAAAGAAGGCGTAAACCGGGCAGTAAATAACCTAAACAATATTTTTGATAATTTGGCAAAAAGTGCAAACTTGAAAGCTCGCAAGAACAAACCCAAAACAAAAAACTATGAAAAATGGTTTGACACAGATTGCCATAACATGAGGAAAAAACTTAGAAAAATATCAAGCCAAAAACACAGACACCCAGAAAACGAGGAATTACGCCTTACTTATTGTCAGACACTAACACAATACAGAAACACACTCAGAACCAAAAAAGAGCAATATATTAAGAATGCACTCAGCTCCATGGAGGAATCCATTGATTCCAATTGTTTCTGGGACAACTTGAATACACTACACAAAAAACAACACGACGACTTGGCCATTCAAAATGGGGACACATGGGAAAACCACTTTGAAAAATTATACCAGAAAAACACACTAAGGCCAGAGCAACACCAAATATGCAAAAAACAGGAAAAGCTAGAAATGGCCATAAAAGATAACCAAAACCCGCTAGACTCCAAAATAACAGAAAAAGAACTTTTTGAAAAACTCAAGGACCTGCGACCAGGAAAAGCTTGCGGGACAGACGGCATACTAAACGAGATGATTAAACACACAGACGACAAAATGAAACTGGCTATCCTAAAACTCTTCAACTTCGTTCTGAGTGTCGGTTACTTCCCTGATATCTGGAACAAAGGACTCATAACGCCCATATACAAAAGTGGGGACAAAGTCGACCCAAATAACTATCAAGGCATCTGTGTAAACAGTAACCTGGGGAAAGTATTCTGTAGCATCATAAACAAAAGACTTATAAACTTCCTTGAGGAGCACAATGTCTTGAGTAAAAGCCAAATTGGATTCCTGCCAAACTATAGAACATCACATTTTATCTTCACCCTACAGACCCTAATTGACAAACACGTTCACCATAACAAAAGCAAAATCTACGCATGCTTTATAGATTTCCAGAAGGCTTTCGACTCCATCTGGCATGATGGTTTATTCCTGAAACTTATCGAAAGCGGGGTAGGGGGAAAAACATATGATGTAATTAAATCAATGTATACAAACAACAAATGTGCAGTTAAAATTGGAGACCAACGAACAAAATACTTCCCACAGGGGCGGGGGGTGACGCAGGGCTCACCAATCTCACCGACACTCTTTAATATTTACATAAATGAATTGGCAAAACTACTTGAACAATTGACAGCACCCGGCCTCACCCTATATGAATCCAAGGTTAAATTCCTCCTCTATGCAGACGACCTGGTTCTGCTGTCACCAACTAAGGAGGGTCTACAGCAGAACCTGGATCTGCTGGAGTCGTACTGCCAGACTTGGGCCCTGACAATAAATCCTCAAAAAACCAAAGTCCTTGTGTTCCAGCAAAGATCCAGACATCAGGGACCCAAAATAAATTTCACACTAGGAACAACCAAAATGGAACAAACCACTAACTACACATACTTGGGCTTAAAAATCAGTTCTACGGGAAACTTCAAACTGGCTGTGAATGAACTGAAAGAGAAAGCAAGAAGGGCTTTCTATGCCATTAAAAAATCAATCCAAATAGAAATCCCAATTAGCATTTGGCTAAAAATTTTCAAATCAGTAATTGAACCAATTGCACTCTATGGCAGTGAGGTATGGGGACCGCTAACACAACAAGAATTTGCAAAATGGGACAAACACCCAATTGAGATCCTACATGCAGAATTCTGCAAAAGTATCCTCCGGACTCAAAGGAAAACAGTAAACAATGCATGCAGGGCGGAACTAGGCCAATATCCATTAATAATCACTATCCAAAAAAGAGCCACCAAATTTTGGAATCACCTACAAATGAGCAACCCCCAATGCTATCACTACGATGCCCTGAAATGCCAAGAGCTGACCATAAAGAAGAACACCCTCAGTCAACTAGTCCTGGGACTCAGTGAAGTAACTACTAACACTACTAACAATAACCAGCCACAGGACAGTGACAGCGTAACACAAAGAATTCGACCCAACACAATCGTCGCTAAGCAAAAGGAAAAATATCTGACATATTGGGCAGAAACAACAAAAACCCAAAGCAAACTCAATTGCTACTTGGCCCTAAACAGACAATACAACATAGCTGATTACCTGACCATGGTAAAGGACAGCAAACTGAGAAAAATCCTGACAATGTGCAGACTTAGTGAACATAGCCTGGCGATCGAAAAAGGTAGACACAGGCAGACCCGGCTACCAAGAGAGGATAGGATATGCTCTCACTGCAGTCAGGGAATGGTGGAGACAGAGATGCACTTCCTCACAGCTTGTAGAAAATATCAGGGCATAAGGGAGAATTTCTACCAAAAATTTACAAAAATATGCCCGGAATTCAGAAAATTGAATGACAACCAAAAACTCCCAAACCTACTAGGGGAAGAGAGAAGTTGCATAACACTAGCGGCACACTATGTTACAGCTTGCCATTAACAGAGGGCCAACCACTAAAGATAAGATAAGAGTATATATAAATTATCTGAAAGTATATTTATACACTCAGGGATATATCTGTTTATACACTGTATGGATAGATCTGTATTTTTGTGAACAAACATGAATGTTTTCCGATGCTTTGGCAACATAAGATGTAACTTGTCATGCCAATAAAGCGATTTGAATTGAATTGAATTGAATTGAATTGATAGATGGGGGTCTGATAGATGGGGGTCTGATAGATGGGGGTCTGATAGATGGGGCTCTGATAGATGGGGTTTAATAGATGGGGGTCTGATAGATGGGGATCTGATAGATGGGGATCTGATAGATGGGGGTCTGATAGATGGGGTCTGATAGATGGGGGTCTGATAGATGGCGATCTGATAGATGGGGGTCTGATAGATGGGGATCTGATAGATGGGGGTCTGATAGATGGGGGTCTGATAGATGGGGCTCTGATAGATGGGGATCTGATAGGTGGGGGTCTGATAGATGGGGGTCTGATAGATGGGGGTCTGATAGATGGGGATCTGATAGATGGGGGTCTGATAGATGGGGATCTGATAGATGGGGGTCTGATAGATGGGGGTCTGATAGATGGGGCTCTGATAGATGGGGATCTGATAGGTGGGGGTCTGATAGATGGGGGTCTGATAGATGGGGGTCTGATAGATGGGGATCTGATAGATGGGGGTCTGATAGATGGGGATCTGATAGATGGGGGGCCGGTAGATGGGGATCTGATAGATGGGGGTCTGATAGATGGCGATCTGATAGATGGGGATCTGATAGATGGGGGGCCGGTAGATGCGGATCTGATAGATGGGGGTCTGATAGATGGGGATCTGATAGATGGGGGTCTGATAGTTGGGGATCTGATAGATGGGGATCTGATAGATGGGGATCTGATAGATGGGGGTCTGATAGATGGGGGTCTGATAGATGAGGTTCTCATAGATGGGGTCTGATAGATGGGGAACTGATAGATGGGGATCTGATAGATGGGAGTCTGATAGATGGGGGTCTGATAGATGGGGGTCTGATGGATGGGGTCTGATAGATGGGGGTCTGATTGATGGGGATCTGATAGATGGGGTCTGATAGATGGGGGTCTGATAGATGGGGGTCTGATAGATGGGGGTCTGATAGATAACATATACACTCACAATAAAGAAGGCGTAAACCGGGCAGTAAATAACCTAAACAATATTTTTGATAATTTGGCAAAAAGTGCAAACTTGAAAGCTCGCAAGAACAAACCCAAAACAAAAAACTATGAAAAATGGTTTGACACAGATTGCCATAACATGAGGAAAAAACTTAGAAAAATATCAAGCCAAAAACACAGACACCCAGAAAACGAGGAATTACGCCTTACTTATTGTCAGACACTAACACAATACAGAAACACACTCAGAACCCAAAAAGAGCAATATATTAAGAATGCACTCAGCTCCATGGAGGAATCCATTGATTCCAATTGTTTCTGGGACAACTTGAATACACTACACAAAAAACAACACGACGACTTGGCCATTCAAAATGGGGACACATGGGAAAACCACTTTGAAAAATTATACCAGAAAAACACACTAAGGCCAGAGCAACACCAAATATGCAAAAAACAGGAAAAGCTAGAAATGGCCATAAAAGATAACCAAAACCCGCTAGACTCCAAAATAACAGAAAAAGAACTTTTTGAAAAACTCAAGGACCTGCGACCAGGAAAAGCTTGCGGGACAGACGGCATACTAAACGAGATGATTAAACACACAGACGACAAAATGAAACTGGCTATCCTAAAACTCTTCAACTTCGTTCTGAGTGTCGGTTACTTCCTTGATATCTGGAACAAAGGACTCATAACGCCCATATACAAAAGTGGGGACAAAGTCGACCCAAATAACTATCAAGGCATCTGTGTAAACAGTAACCTGGGGAAAGTATTCTGTAGCATCATAAACAAAAGACTTATAAACTTCCTTGAGGAGCACAATGTCTTGAGTAAAAGCCAAATTGGATTCCTGCCAAACTATAGAACATCAGATTTTATCTTCACCCTACAGACCCTAATTGACAAACACGTTCACCATAACAAAAGCAAAATCTACGCATGCTTTATAGATTTCCAGAAGGCTTTCGACTCCATCTGGCATGATGGTTTATTCCTGAAACTTATCGAAAGCGGGGTAGGGGGAAAAACATATGATGTAATTAAATCAATGTATACAAACAACAAATGTGCAGTTAAAATTGGAGACCAACGAACAAAATACTTCCCACAGGGGCGGGGGGTGACGCAGGGCTCACCAATCTCACCGACACTCTTTAATATTTACATAAATGAATTGGCAAAACTACTTGAACAATTGACAGCACCCGGCCTCACCCTATATGAATCCAAGGTTAAATTCCTCCTCTATGCAGACGACCTGGTTCTGCTGTCACCAACTAAGGAGGGTCTACAGCAGAACCTGGATCTGCTGGAGTCGTACTGCCAGACTTGGGCCCTGACAATAAATCCTCAAAAAACCAAAGTCCTTGTGTTCCAGCAAAGATCCAGACATCAGGGACCCAAAATAAATTTCACACTAGGAACAACCAAAATGGAACAAACCACTAACTACACATACTTGGGCTTAAAAATCAGTTCTACGGGAAACTTCAAACTGGCTGTGAATGAACTGAAAGAGAAAGCAAGAAGGGCTTTCTATGCCATTAAAAAATCAATCCAAATAGAAATCCCAATTAGCATTTGGCTAAAAATTTTCAAATCAGTAATTGAACCAATTGCACTCTATGGCAGTGAGGTATGGGGACCGCTAACACAACAAGAATTTGCAAAATGGGACAAACACCCAATTGAGATCCTACATGCAGAATTCTGCAAAAGTATCCTCCGGACTCAAAGGAAAACAGTAAACAATGCATGCAGGGCGGAACTAGGCCAATATCCATTAATAATCACTATCCAAAAAAGAGCCACCAAATTTTGGAATCACCTACAAATGAGCAACCCCCAATGCTATCACTACGATGCCCTGAAATGCCAAGAGCTGACCATAAAGAAGAACACCCTCAGTCAACTAGTCCTGGGACTCAGTGAAGTAACTACTAACACTACTAACAATAACCAGCCACAGGACAGTGACAGCGTAACACAAAGAATTCGACCCAACACAATCGTCGCTAAGCAAAAGGAAAAATATCTGACATATTGGGCAGAAACAACAAAAACCCAAAGCAAACTCAATTGCTACTTGGCCCTAAACAGACAATACAACATAGCTGATTACCTGACCATGGTAAAGGACAGCAAACTGAGAAAAATCCTGACAATGTGCAGACTTAGTGAACATAGCCTGGCGATCGAAAAAGGTAGACACAGGCAGACCCGGCTACCAAGAGAGGATAGGATATGCTCTCACTGCAGTCAGGGAATGGTGGAGACAGAGATGCACTTCCTCACAGCTTGTAGAAAATATCAGGGCATAAGGGAGAATTTCTACCAAAAATTTACAAAAATATGCCCGGAATTCAGAAAATTGAATGACAACCAAAAACTCCCAAACCTACTAGGGGAAGAGAGAAGTTGCATAACACTAGCGGCACACTATGTTACAGCTTGCCATTAACAGAGGGCCAACCACTAAAGATAAGATAAGAGTATATATAAATTATATGAAAGTATATTTATACACTCAGGGATATATCTGTTTATACACTGTATGGATAGATCTGTATTTTTGTGAACAAACATGAATGTTTTCCGATGCTTTGGCAACATAAGATGTAACTTGTCATGCCAATAAAGCGATTTGAATTGAATTGAATTGAATTGAATTGATAGATGGGGGTCTGATAGATGGGGGTCTGATAGATGGGGGTCTGATAGATGGGGCTCTGATAGATGGGGGTTTAATAGATGGGGGTCTGATAGATGGGGATCTGATAGATGGGGATCTGATAGATGGGGGTCTGATAGATGGGGTCTGATAGATGGGGGTCTGATAGATGGCGATCTGATAGATGGGGGTCTGATAGATGGGGATCTGATAGATGGGGGTCTGATAGATGGGGGTCTGATAGATGGGGCTCTGATAGATGGGGATCTGATAGGTGGGGGTCTGATAGATGGGGGTCTGATAGATGGGGGTCTGATAGATGGGGATCTGATAGATGGGGGTCTGATAGATGGGGATCTGATAGATGGGGGTCTGATAGATGGGGGTCTGATAGATGGGGCTCTGATAGATGGGGATCTGATAGGTGGGGGTCTGATAGATGGGGGTCTGATAGATGGGGGTCTGATAGATGGGGATCTGATAGATGGGGGTCTGATAGATGGGGATCTGATAGATGGGGGGCCGGTAGATGGGGATCTGATAGATGGGGGTCTGATAGATGGCGATCTGATAGATGGGGATCTGATAGATGGGGGGCCGGTAGATGCGGATCTGATAGATGGGGGTCTGATAGATGGGGATCTGATAGATGGGGGTCTGATAGTTGGGGATCTGATAGATGGGGATCTGATAGATGGGGATCTGATAGATGGGGGTCTGATAGATGGGGGTCTGATAGATGAGGTTCTCATAGATGGGGTCTGATAGATGGGGAACTGATAGATGGGGATCTGATAGATGGGAGTCTGATAGATGGGGGTCTGATAGATGGGGGTCTGATGGATGGGGTCTGATAGATGGGGGTCTGATTGATGGGGATCTGATAGATGGGGTCTGATAGATGGGGGTCTGATAGATGGGGGTCTGATAGATGGGGGTCTGATAGATAACATATACACTCACAATAAAGAAGGCGTAAACCGGGCAGTAAATAACCTAAACAATATTTTTGATAATTTGGCAAAAAGTGCAAACTTGAAAGCTCGCAAGAACAAACCCAAAACAAAAAACTATGAAAAATGGTTTGACACAGATTGCCATAACATGAGGAAAAAACTTAGAAAAATATCAAGCCAAAAACACAGACACCCAGAAAACGAGGAATTACGCCTTACTTATTGTCAGACACTAACACAATACAGAAACACACTCAGAACCAAAAAAGAGCAATATATTAAGAATGCACTCAGCTCCATGGAGGAATCCATTGATTCCAATTGTTTCTGGGACAACTTGAATACACTACACAAAAAACAACACGACGACTTGGCCATTCAAAATGGGGACACATGGGAAAACCACTTTGAAAAATTATACCAGAAAAACACACTAAGGCCAGAGCAACACCAAATATGCAAAAAACAGGAAAAGCTAGAAATGGCCATAAAAGATAACCAAAACCCGCTAGACTCCAAAATAACAGAAAAAGAACTTTTTGAAAAACTCAAGGACCTGCGACCAGGAAAAGCTTGCGGGACAGACGGCATACTAAACGAGATGATTAAACACACAGACGACAAAATGAAACTGGCTATCCTAAAACTCTTCAACTTCGTTCTGAGTGTCGGTTACTTCCCTGATATCTGGAACAAAGGACTCATAACGCCCATATACAAAAGTGGGGACAAAGTCGACCCAAATAACTATCAAGGCATCTGTGTAAACAGTAACCTGGGGAAAGTATTCTGTAGCATCATAAACAAAAGACTTATAAACTTCCTTGAGGAGCACAATGTCTTGAGTAAAAGCCAAATTGGATTCCTGCCAAACTATAGAACATCACATTTTATCTTCACCCTACAGACCCTAATTGACAAACACGTTCACCATAACAAAAGCAAAATCTACGCATGCTTTATAGATTTCCAGAAGGCTTTCGACTCCATCTGGCATGATGGTTTATTCCTGAAACTTATCGAAAGCGGGGTAGGGGGAAAAACATATGATGTAATTAAATCAATGTATACAAACAACAAATGTGCAGTTAAAATTGGAGACCAACGAACAAAATACTTCCCACAGGGGCGGGGGGTGACGCAGGGCTCACCAATCTCACCGACACTCTTTAATATTTACATAAATGAATTGGCAAAACTACTTGAACAATTGACAGCACCCGGCCTCACCCTATATGAATCCAAGGTTAAATTCCTCCTCTATGCAGACGACCTGGTTCTGCTGTCACCAACTAAGGAGGGTCTACAGCAGAACCTGGATCTGCTGGAGTCGTACTGCCAGACTTGGGCCCTGACAATAAATCCTCAAAAAACCAAAGTCCTTGTGTTCCAGCAAAGATCCAGACATCAGGGACCCAAAATAAATTTCACACTAGGAACAACCAAAATGGAACAAACCACTAACTACACATACTTGGGCTTAAAAATCAGTTCTACGGGAAACTTCAAACTGGCTGTGAATGAACTGAAAGAGAAAGCAAGAAGGGCTTTCTATGCCATTAAAAAATCAATCCAAATAGAAATCCCAATTAGCATTTGGCTAAAAATTTTCAAATCAGTAATTGAACCAATTGCACTCTATGGCAGTGAGGTATGGGGACCGCTAACACAACAAGAATTTGCAAAATGGGACAAACACCCAATTGAGATCCTACATGCAGAATTCTGCAAAAGTATCCTCCGGACTCAAAGGAAAACAGTAAACAATGCATGCAGGGCGGAACTAGGCCAATATCCATTAATAATCACTATCCAAAAAAGAGCCACCAAATTTTGGAATCACCTACAAATGAGCAACCCCCAATGCTATCACTACGATGCCCTGAAATGCCAAGAGCTGACCATAAAGAAGAACACCCTCAGTCAACTAGTCCTGGGACTCAGTGAAGTAACTACTAACACTACTAACAATAACCAGCCACAGGACAGTGACAGCGTAACACAAAGAATTCGACCCAACACAATCGTCGCTAAGCAAAAGGAAAAATATCTGACATATTGGGCAGAAACAACAAAAACCCAAAGCAAACTCAATTGCTACTTGGCCCTAAACAGACAATACAACATAGCTGATTACCTGACCATGGTAAAGGACAGCAAACTGAGAAAAATCCTGACAATGTGCAGACTTAGTGAACATAGCCTGGCGATCGAAAAAGGTAGACACAGGCAGACCCGGCTACCAAGAGAGGATAGGATATGCTCTCACTGCAGTCAGGGAATGGTGGAGACAGAGATGCACTTCCTCACAGCTTGTAGAAAATATCAGGGCATAAGGGAGAATTTCTACCAAAAATTTACAAAAATATGCCCGGAATTCAGAAAATTGAATGACAACCAAAAACTCCCAAACCTACTAGGGGAAGAGAGAAGTTGCATAACACTAGCGGCACACTATGTTACAGCTTGCCATTAACAGAGGGCCAACCACTAAAGATAAGATAAGAGTATATATAAATTATATGAAAGTATATTTATACACTCAGGGATATATCTGTTTATACACTGTATGGATAGATCTGTATTTTTGTGAACAAACATGAATGTTTTCCGATGCTTTGGCAACATAAGATGTAACTTGTCATGCCAATAAAGCGATTTGAATTGAATTGAATTGAATTGAATTGATAGATGGGGGTCTGATAGATGGGGGTCTGATAGATGGGGGTCTGATAGATGGGGCTCTGATAGATGGGGGTTTAATAGATGGGGGTCTGATAGATGGGGATCTGATAGATGGGGATCTGATAGATGGGGGTCTGATAGATGGGGTCTGATAGATGGGGGTCTGATAGATGGCGATCTGATAGATGGGGGTCTGATAGATGGGGATCTGATAGATGGGGGTCTGATAGATGGGGGTCTGATAGATGGGGCTCTGATAGATGGGGATCTGATAGGTGGGGGTCTGATAGATGGGGGTCTGATAGATGGGGGTCTGATAGATGGGGATCTGATAGATGGGGGTCTGATAGATGGGGATCTGATAGATGGGGGTCTGATAGATGGGGGTCTGATAGATGGGGCTCTGATAGATGGGGATCTGATAGGTGGGGGTCTGATAGATGGGGGTCTGATAGATGGGGGTCTGATAGATGGGGATCTGATAGATGGGGGTCTGATAGATGGGGATCTGATAGATGGGGGGCCGGTAGATGGGGATCTGATAGATGGGGGGCCGGTAGATGCGGATCTGATAGATGGGGGTCTGATAGATGGGGATCTGATAGATGGGGGTCTGATAGTTGGGGATCTGATAGATGGGGATCTGATAGATGGGGATCTGATAGATGGGGGTCTGATAGATGGGGGTCTGATAGATGAGGTTCTCATAGATGGGGTCTGATAGATGGGGAACTGATAGATGGGGATCTGATAGATGGGAGTCTGATAGATGGGGGTCTGATAGATGGGGGTCTGATGGATGGGGTCTGATAGATGGGGGTCTGATTGATGGGGATCTGATAGATGGGGTCTGATAGATGGGGGTCTGATAGATGGGGGTCTGATAGATGGGGGTCTGATAGATAACATATACACTCACAATAAAGAAGGCGTAAACCGGGCAGTAAATAACCTAAACAATATTTTTGATAATTTGGCAAAAAGTGCAAACTTGAAAGCTCGCAAGAACAAACCCAAAACAAAAAACTATGAAAAATGGTTTGACACAGATTGCCATAACATGAGGAAAAAACTTAGAAAAATATCAAGCCAAAAACACAGACACCCAGAAAACGAGGAATTACGCCTTACTTATTGTCAGACACTAACACAATACAGAAACACACTCAGAACCCAAAAAGAGCAATATATTAAGAATGCACTCAGCTCCATGGAGGAATCCATTGATTCCAATTGTTTCTGGGACAACTTGAATACACTACACAAAAAACAACACGACGACTTGGCCATTCAAAATGGGGACACATGGGAAAACCACTTTGAAAAATTATACCAGAAAAACACACTAAGGCCAGAGCAACACCAAATATGCAAAAAACAGGAAAAGCTAGAAATGGCCATAAAAGATAACCAAAACCCGCTAGACTCCAAAATAACAGAAAAAGAACTTTTTGAAAAACTCAAGGACCTGCGACCAGGAAAAGCTTGCGGGACAGACGGCATACTAAACGAGATGATTAAACACACAGACGACAAAATGAAACTGGCTATCCTAAAACTCTTCAACTTCGTTCTGAGTGTCGGTTACTTCCCTGATATCTGGAACAAAGGACTCATAACGCCCATATACAAAAGTGGGGACAAAGTCGACCCAAATAACTATCAAGGCATCTGTGTAAACAGTAACCTGGGGAAAGTATTCTGTAGCATCATAAACAAAAGACTTATAAACTTCCTTGAGGAGCACAATGTCTTGAGTAAAAGCCAAATTGGATTCCTGCCAAACTATAGAACATCACATTTTATCTTCACCCTACAGACCCTAATTGACAAACACGTTCACCATAACAAAAGCAAAATCTACGCATGCTTTATAGATTTCCAGAAGGCTTTCGACTCCATCTGGCATGATGGTTTATTCCTGAAACTTATCGAAAGCGGGGTAGGGGGAAAAACATATGATGTAATTAAATCAATGTATACAAACAACAAATGTGCAGTTAAAATTGGAGACCAACGAACAAAATACTTCCCACAGGGGCGGGGGGTGACGCAGGGCTCACCAATCTCACCGACACTCTTTAATATTTACATAAATGAATTGGCAAAACTACTTGAACAATTGACAGCACCCGGCCTCACCCTATATGAATCCAAGGTTAAATTCCTCCTCTATGCAGACGACCTGGTTCTGCTGTCACCAACTAAGGAGGGTCTACAGCAGAACCTGGATCTGCTGGAGTCGTACTGCCAGACTTGGGCCCTGACAATAAATCCTCAAAAAACCAAAGTCCTTGTGTTCCAGCAAAGATCCAGACATCAGGGACCCAAAATAAATTTCACACTAGGAACAACCAAAATGGAACAAACCACTAACTACACATACTTGGGCTTAAAAATCAGTTCTACGGGAAACTTCAAACTGGCTGTGAATGAACTGAAAGAGAAAGCAAGAAGGGCTTTCTATGCCATTAAAAAATCAATCCAAATAGAAATCCCAATTAGCATTTGGCTAAAAATTTTCAAATCAGTAATTGAACCAATTGCACTCTATGGCAGTGAGGTATGGGGACCGCTAACACAACAAGAATTTGCAAAATGGGACAAACACCCAATTGAGATCCTACATGCAGAATTCTGCAAAAGTATCCTCCGGACTCAAAGGAAAACAGTAAACAATGCATGCAGGGCGGAACTAGGCCAATATCCATTAATAATCACTATCCAAAAAAGAGCCACCAAATTTTGGAATCACCTACAAATGAGCAACCCCCAATGCTATCACTACGATGCCCTGAAATGCCAAGAGCTGACCATAAAGAAGAACACCCTCAGTCAACTAGTCCTGGGACTCAGTGAAGTAACTACTAACACTACTAACAATAACCAGCCACAGGACAGTGACAGCGTAACACAAAGAATTCGACCCAACACAATCGTCGCTAAGCAAAAGGAAAAATATCTGACATATTGGGCAGAAACAACAAAAACCCAAAGCAAACTCAATTGCTACTTGGCCCTAAACAGACAATACAACATAGCTGATTACCTGACCATGGTAAAGGACAGCAAACTGAGAAAAATCCTGACAATGTGCAGACTTAGTGAACATAGCCTGGCGATCGAAAAAGGTAGACACAGGCAGACCCGGCTACCAAGAGAGGATAGGATATGCTCTCACTGCAGTCAGGGAATGGTGGAGACAGAGATGCACTTCCTCACAGCTTGTAGAAAATATCAGGGCATAAGGGAGAATTTCTACCAAAAATTTACAAAAATATGCCCGGAATTCAGAAAATTGAATGACAACCAAAAACTCCCAAACCTACTAGGGGAAGAGAGAAGTTGCATAACACGAGCGGCACACTATGTTACAGCTTGCCATTAACAGAGGGCCAACCACTAAAGATAAGATAAGAGTATATATAAATTATATGAAAGTATATTTATACACTCAGGGATATATCTGTTTATACACTGTATGGATAGATCTGTATTTTTGTGAACAAACATGAATGTTTTCCGATGCTTTGGCAACATAAGATGTAACTTGTCATGCCAATAAAGCGATTTGAATTGAATTGAATTGAATTGAATTGATAGATGGGGGTCTGATAGATGGGGGTCTGATAGATGGGGGTCTGATAGATGGGGGTTTAATAGATGGGGGTCTGATAGATGGGGATCTGATAGATGGGGATCTGATAGATGGGGGTCTGATAGATGGGGTCTGATAGATGGGGGTCTGATAGATGGGGATCTGATAGATGGGGGTCTGATAGATGGGGATCTGATAGATGGGGGTCTGATAGATGGGGGTCTGATAGATGGGGCTCTGATAGATGGGGATCTGATAGGTGGGGGTCTGATAGATGGGGGTCTGATAGATGGGGGTCTGATAGATGGGGATCTGATAGATGGGGGTCTGATAGATGGGGATCTGATAGATGGGGGGCCGGTAGATGGGGATCTGATAGATGGGGGTCTGATAGATGGCGATCTGATAGATGGCGATCTGATAGATGGGGGGCCGGTAGATGCGGATCTGATAGATGGGGGTCTGATAGATGGGGGTCTGATAGATGGGGATCTGATAGATGGGGGTCTGATAGATGAGGTTCTGATAGATGGGGGTCTGATAGATGGGGGTCTGATAGATGGGGGTCTGATAGATGAGGTTCTCATAGATGGGGTCTGATAGATGGGGATCTGATAGATGGGGATCTGATAGATGGGAGTCTGATAGATGGGGGTCTGATAGATGGGGGTCTGATGGATGGGGTCTGATAGATGGGGGTCTGATAGATGGGGGTCTGATAGATGGGGATCTGATAGATGGGGGTCTGATAGATGAGGTTCTGATAGATGGGGGTCTGATAGATGGGGGTCTGATAGATGGGGGTCTGATAGATGGGGATCTGATAGATGGGGGTCTGATAGACGGGGTTCTGATAGATGGGG
The DNA here is from genome assembly GCF_052327205.1 of Somniosus microcephalus. Taxonomy (NCBI): domain Eukaryota; kingdom Metazoa; phylum Chordata; class Chondrichthyes; order Squaliformes; family Somniosidae; genus Somniosus; species Somniosus microcephalus. Next base: position 44,552,413 of record NW_028225185.1, read on the forward strand.
ATCGGATAGATGGGGGTCTGATAGATGGGGTCTGATAGATGGGTGTCGGATAGATGGGGGTCTGATAGATGGGGTTCTGATCGATGGGGGTCTGATAGATGGGGATCTGATTGATGGGGACCTGATAGATGGGGATCTAATAGATGGGGGTCTGATAGATGGGGGTCTGATAGATGGGGGTCTGATAGATGGGGGTCGGATAGATGTGGGTCTGATAGATGGGGGTCTGATAGATGGGGTCGGATAGATGGGGTTCTGATAGATGGGGATCTGATAGATGGGGATCTGATAGATGGGGATCTGATAGATGGGGATCTGATAGATGGGGGTCTGATAGATGGGGGTCTGATAGATGGGGATCTGATAGAAGGGGATCTGATAGTTGGGGATCTGATAGATGGGGATCTGATAGATGGGGGTCTGATAGATGGGGGTCTGATATATGGGGGTCTAATAGTTGGGGGTCTGATAGATGGGGATCTGATAGATGGGGATCTGATAGATGGGGGTCTGATAGAAGGGGGTCTGATAAATGGGGATCTGATAGATGGGGGTCTGATAGATGGGGATCTGATAGATGGGGATCTGATAGATGGGGGGCCGGTAGATGGGGATCTGATAGATGGGGGCCTGATAGATGGGGATCTGATAGCTGGGTATCTGATAGATGGGGGGCCGGTAGATGGGGATCCGATAGATGGGGGTCTGATAGATGGGGATCTGATAGATGGGGGTCTGATAGATGGGGATCTGATAGATGGGGGTCTGATAGACGGGGGTCTGATAGATTGGGATCTGATAGATGGGGATCTGATAGATGGGGGTCTGATAGTTGGGGATCTGATAGATGGGGATCTGATAGATGGGGGTCTGATAGATGGGGATCTGATAGATGGGGGTCTGATAGATGGGGATCTGATAGATGGGGGTCTGATAGATGGGGGTCTGATAGATGGGGCTCTGATAGATGGGGATCTGATAGGTGGGGGTCTGATAGATGGGGGTCTGATAGATGGGGGTCTGATAGATGGGGATCTGATAGATGGGGGTCTGATAGATGGGGATCTGATAGATGGGGGGCCGGTAGATGGGGATCTGATAGATGGGGGTCTGATAGATGGCGATCTGATAGATGGGGATCTGATAGATGGGGGGCCGGTAGATGCGGATCTGATAGATGGGGGTCTGATAGATGGGGATCTGATAGATGGGGATCTGATAGATGGGGGGCCGGTAGATGGGGATCTGATAGATGGGGGCTTGATAGATGGGGTCTGATAGATGGGGGTCAGATAGATGGGGAACTGATAGATGGGGGTCTGATAGATGGGGTCTGATAGATGGGGGTCTGATAGAAGGGGATCTGGTAGATGGGGGTCTGATAGATGGGGGGCCGGTAGATGGGGATCTGATAGGTGGGGGTCTGATAGATGGCGATCTGATAGATGGGGATCTGATAGATGGGGGGCCGGTAGATGCGGATCTGATAGATGGGGGCCTGATAGATGGGGGTCTGATAGATGGGGATCTGATAGATGGGGGTCTGATAGATGGGGATCTGATAGATGGGGGTCTGATAGATGGGGGTCTGATAGATGGGGATCTGATAGATGGGGGTCTGATAGATGGGGATCTGATAGATGGGGATCTGATAGATGGGGGGCCGGTAGATTGGGATCTGATAGATGGGGGTCTGATAGATGGCGATCTGATAGATGGGGATCTGATAGATGGGGGGCCGGTAGATGCGGATCTGATAGATGGGGGTCTGATAGATGGGGATCTGATAGATGGGGATCTGATAGATGGGGGGCCGGTAGATGGGGGTCTGATAGATGGGGATCTGATAGATGGGGATCTGGTAGATGGGGATCTGATAGATGGGGTCTGATAGTTGGGCATCTGATAGATGGGGATCTGGTAGATGGGGATCTGATAGATGGGGGTATGATAGATGGGGAACTGATAGATGGGGGTCTGATAGATGGGGTCTGATAGATGGGGGTCAGATAGATGGGGAACTGATAGATGGGGGTCTGATAGATGGGGTCTGATAGATCGGGATCTGATAGATGGAGGTCTGGTAGATGGGGATCTGATAGATGGGGGTCTGATAGATGTGGGTCTGATAGAAGGGGATCTGGTAGATGGGGGTCTGATAGATGGGGGTCTGATAGATGGCGATCTGATAGATGGGGATCTGATAGATGGGGAGCCGGTAGATGCGGATCTGATAGATGGGGGTCTGATAGATGGGGATCTGATAGATGGGGATCTGATAGATGGGGGGCCGGTAGATGGGGATCTGATAGATGGGGGTCTGATAGATGGCGATCTGATAGATGGGGATCTGATAGATGGGGGGCCGGTAGAGGCGGGTCTGATAGATGGGGGTCTGATAGATGGGGATCTGATAGATGGGGATCTGATAGATGGAGGGCCGGTAGATGGGAGGCTGATAGTTGGGGATCTGATAGATGGGGATCTGGTAGATGGGGATCTGATAGATGGGGTCTGATAGTTGGGCATCTGATAGATGGGGATCTGGTAGATGGGGATCTGATAGATGGGGGTATGATAGATGGGGAACTGATAGATGGGGGTCTGATAGATGGGGTCTGATAGATGGGGGTCAGATAGATGGGGAACTGATAGATGGGGGTCTGATAGATGGGGTCTGATAGATGGGGGTCTGATAGATGTGGGTCTGATAGATCGGGATCTGATAGATGGGGGTCTGATAGATGGGGATCTGATAGATGGGGGTCTGATAGATGGGGATCTGATAGATGGGGGTCTGATAGATGGCGGTCTGATAGATGGGGATCTGATAGATGGGGGTCTGATAGATGGGGGTCTGATAGATGGGGATCTGATAGATGAGGTCTGATAGATGGGGATCTGATAGATGGGGATCTGATAGATGGGGGTCTGATAGATGGGGATCTGATAGATGGGGGGCCGGTAGATGGGGATCTGATAGATGGGGGTCTGATAGATGGCGATCTGATAGATAGGGATCTGATAGATGGGGGGCCGGTAGATGCGGATCTGATACATGGGGGTCTGATAGATGGGGATCTGATAGATGGGGATCTGATAGATGGGGGGCCGGTAGATGGGGGTCTGATAGATGGGGATCTGATAGATCGGGGTCTGATAGATGGGGTCTGATAGTTGGGCATCTGATAGATGGGGATCTGGTAGATGGGGATCTGATAGATGCGGGTATGATAGATGGGGAACTGATAGATGGGGGCTTGATAGATGGGGTCTGATAGATGGGGGTCAGATAGATGGGGAACTGATAGATGGGGGTCTGATAGATGGGGTCTGATAGATGGGGGTCTGATAGAAGGGGATCTGGTAGATGGGGGTCTGAAAGATGGGGGGCCGGTAGATGGGGATCTGATAGATGGGGGTCTGATAGATGGCGATCTGATAGATGGGGATCTGATAGATGGGGATTTGATAGATGGGGGGCCGGTAGATGCGGATCTGATAGATGGAGGTCTGATAGATGGGGATCTGATAGATGGGGGTCTGATAGATGGGGATCTGATAGATGGGGGTCTGATAGATGGGGGTCTGACAGATGGGGATCTGATAGATGGGGGTCTGATAGATGGGGATCTGATAGATGGGGATCTGATAGATGGGGGGCCAGTAGATGGGGATCTGATAGATGGGGGTCTGATAGATGGCGATCTGATAGATGGGGATCTGATAGATGGGGGGCCGGTAGATGCGGATCTGATAGATGGGGGTCTGATAGATGGGGATCTGATAGATGGGGATCTGATAGATGGGGGGCCGGTAGATGGGGGTCTGATAGATGGGGATCTGATAGATGGGGATCTGGTAGATGGGGATCTGATAGATGGGGTCTGATAGTTGGGCATCTGATAGATGGGGATCTGGTAGATGGGGATCTGATAGATAGGGGTATGATAGATGGGGAACTGATAGATGGGGGTCTGATAGATGGGGTCTGATAGATGGGGGTCAGATAGATGGGGAACTGATAGATGGGGGTCTGATAGATGGGGTCTGATAGATGGGGGTCTGATAGATGTGGGTCTGATAGATCGGGATCTGATAGATGGGGGTCTGATAGATGGGGATCTGATAGATGGGGGTCTGATAGATGGGGGTCTGATGGAAGGGGATCTGGTAGATGGGGGTCTGATAGATGGGGGTCTGATAGATGGCGATCTGATAGATGGGGTCTGATAGATGGGGGTCAGATAGATGGGGAACTGATAGATGGGGGTCTGATAGATGGGGTCTGATAGATGGGGGTCTGATAGAAGGGGATCTGGTAGATGGGGGTCTGATAGATGGGGGGCCGGTAGATGGGGATCTGATAGATGGGGGTCTGATAGATGGCGATCTGATAGATGGGGATCTGATAGATGGGGATCTGATAGATGGGGGGCCGGTAGATGCGGATCTGATAGATGGAGGTCTGATAGATGGGGATCTGATAGATGGGGGTCTGATAGATGGGGATCCGATAGATGGGGGTCTGATAGATGGGGGTCTGACAGATGGGGATCTGATAGATGGGGGTCTGATAGATGGGGATCTGATAGATGGGGATCTGATAGATGGGGGGCCAGTAGATGGGGATCTGATAGATGGGGGTCTGATAGATGGCGATCTGATAGATGGGGATCTGATAGATGGGGGGCCGGGAGATGCGGATCTGATAGATGGGGGTCTGATAGATGGGGATCTGATAGATGGGGATCTGATAGATGGGGGGCCGGTAGATGGGGGTCTGATAGATGGGGATCTGATAGATGGGGATCTGGTAGATGGGGATCTGATAGATGGGGTCTGATAGTTGGGCATCTGATAGATGGGGATCTGGAAGATGGGGATCTGATAGATAGGGGTATGATAGATGGGGAACTGATAGATGGGGGTCTGATAGATGGGGTCTGATAGATGGGGGTCAGATAGATGGGGAACTGATAGATGGGGGTCTGATAGATGGGGTCTGATAGATGGGGGTCTGATAGATGTGGGTCTGATAGATCGGGATCTGATAGATGGGGGTCTGATAGATGGGGATCTGATAGATGGGGGTCTGATAGATGGGGGTCTGATGGAAGGGGATCTGGTAGATGGGGGTCTGATAGATGGGGGTCTGATAGATGGCGATCTGATAGATGGGGATCTGATAGATGGGGAGCCGGTAGATGCGGATCTGATAGATGGGGGTCTGACAGATGGGGATCTGATAGATGGGGGTCTGATAGATGGGGATCTGATAGATGGGGGTCTGATAGATGGGGATCTGATAGATGGGGGTCTGATAGATGGGGTCTGATAGATGGGGCTCTGATAGATGGGGATCTGATAGGTGGGGGTCTGATAGATGGGGGTCTGATAGATGGGGGTCTGATAGATGGGGATCTGATAGATGGGGGTCTGATAGATGGGTATCTGATAGATGGGGGTCTGATAGATGGGGTCTGATAGATGGGGGTCTGATAGATGGGGATCTGATAGATGGGGATCTGGTAGATGGGGATCTGATAGATGGGGGTATGATAGATGGGGAACTGATAGATGGGGGTCTGATAGGTGGGGTCTGATAGATGGGGGTCTGATAGATGGGGGTCTGATAGATGGGGATCTGATAGATGGGGGTCTGATAGATGGGGATCTGATAGATGGGGGTCTGATAGATGGCGGTCTGATAGATGGGGATCTGATAGATGGGGGTCTGATAGATGGGGGTCTGAGAGATGGGGATCTGATAGATGGGGGTCTGATAGATGGGGATCTGATAGATGGGGATCTGATAGATGGGGGTCTGATAGATGGGGATCTGATAGATGGGGGGCCGGTAGATGGGGATCTGATAGATGGGGGTCTGATAGATGGCGATCTGATAGATGGGGATCTGATAGATGGGGGGCCGGTAGATGCGGATCTGATAGATGGGGGTCTGATAGATGGGGATCTGATAGATGGGGATCTGATAGATGGGGGGCCGGTAGATGGGGGTCTGATAGATGGGGATCTGATAGATGGGGGTCTGATAGATGGGGTCTGATAGTTGGGCATCTGATAGATGGGGATCTGGTAGATGGGGATCTGATCGATGGGGGTATGATAGATGGGGAACTGATAGATGTGGGCTTGATAGATGGGGATCTGATAGATGGGGGGCCGGTAGATGCGGATCTGATAGATGGGGGTCTGATAGATGGGGATCTGATAGATGGGGGTCTGATAGATGGGGATCTGATAGATGGGGGTCTGATAGATGGGGGTCTGATAGATGGGGATCTGATAGATGGGGGTCTGATAGATGGGGATCTGATAGATGGGGATCTGCTAGATGCGGGGCCGGTAGATGGGGATCTGATAGATGGGGGTCTGATAGATGGCGATCTGATAGATGGGGATCTGATAGATGGGGGGCCGGTAGATGCGGATCTGATAATGGGGGTCTGATAGATGGGGATCTGATAGATGGGGATCTGATAGATGGGGGGCCGGTAGATGGGGGTCTGATAGATGGGGATCTGATAGATGGGGATCTGGTAGATGGGGATCTGATAGATGGGGTCTGATAGTTGGGCATCTGATAGATGGGGATCTGGTAGATGGGGATCTGATAGATGGGGGTATGATAGATGGGGAACTGATAGATGGTGGTCTGATAGATGGGGTCTGATAGATGGGGGTCAGATGGATGGGGAACTGATAGATGGGGGTCTGATAGATGGGGTCTGATAGATGGGGGTCTGATAGATGTGGGTCTGATAGATCGGGATCTGATAGATGGGGGTCTGATAGATGGGGATCTGATAGATGGGGGTCTGATAGATGGGGGTCTGATAGAAGGGGATCTGGTAGATGGGGGTCTGATAGATGGGGGTCTGATAGATGGCGATCTGATAGATGGGGATCTGATAGATGGGGGTCTGATAGATGGGGATCTGATAGATGGGGATCTGATAGATGGAGGGCCGGTAGATGGGGGTCTGATAGATGGGGATCTGATAGATGGGGATCTGGTAGATGGGGATCTGGTAGATGGGGATCTGATAGATGGGGTCTGATAGTTGGGCATCTGATAGATGGGGATCTGGTAGATGGGGATCTGATAGATGGGGGTATGATAGATGGGGAACTGATAGATGGGGGTCTGATAGATGGGGATCTGGTAGATGGGGATCTGATAGATGGGGTCTGATAGTTGGGCATCTGATAGATGGGCATCTGGTAGATGGGGATCTGATAGATGGGGGTCTGACAGATGGGGATCTGATAGATGGGGGTCTGATAGATGGGGATCTGATAGATGGGGGTCTGATAGATGGGGATCTGATAGATGGGGGTCTGATAGATGGGGTCTGATAGATGGGGCTCTGATAGATGGGGATCTGATAGGTGGGGGTCTGATAGATGGGGGTCTGATAGATGGGGGTCTGATAGATGGGGATCTGATAGATGGGGGTCTGATAGATGGGTATCTGATAGATGGGGGTCTGATAGATGGGGTCTGATAGATGGGGGTCTGATAGATGGGGATCTGATAGATGGGGATCTGGTAGATGGGGATCTGATAGATGGGGGTATGATAGATGGGGAACTGATAGATGGGGGTCTGATAGGTGGGGTCTGATAGATGGGGGTCTGATAGATGGGGGTCTGATAGATGGGGATCTGATAGATGGGGGTCTGATAGATGGGGATCTGATAGATGGGGGTCTGATAGATGGCGGTCTGATAGATGGGGATCTGATAGATGGGGGTCTGATAGATGGGGGTCTGAGAGATGGGGATCTGATAGATGGGGGTCTGATAGATGGGGATCTGATAGATGGGGATCTGATAGATGGGGGTCTGATAGATGGGGATCTGATAGATGGGGGGCCGGTAGATGGGGATCTGATAGATGGGGGTCTGATAGATGGCGATCTGATAGATGGGGATCTGATAGATGGGGGGCCGGTAGATGCGGATCTGATAGATGGGGGTCTGATAGATGGGGATCTGATAGATGGGGATCTGATAGATGGGGGGCCGGTAGATGGGGGTCTGATAGATGGGGATCTGATAGATGGGGGTCTGATAGATGGGGTCTGATAGTTGGGCATCTGATAGATGGGGATCTGGTAGATGGGGATCTGATCGATGGGGGTATGATAGATGGGGAACTGATAGATGTGGGCTTGATAGATGGGGATCTGATAGATGGGGGGCCGGTAGATGCGGATCTGATAGATGGGGGTCTGATAGATGGGGATCTGATAGATGGGGGTCTGATAGATGGGGATCTGATAGATGGGGGTCTGATAGATGGGGGTCTGATAGATGGGGATCTGATAGATGGGGGTCTGATAGATGGGGATCTGATAGATGGGGATCTGCTAGATGCGGGGCCGGTAGATGGGGATCTGATAGATGGGGGTCTGATAGATGGCGATCTGATAGATGGGGATCTGATAGATGGGGGGCCGGTAGATGCGGATCTGATAATGGGGGTCTGATAGATGGGGATCTGATAGATGGGGATCTGATAGATGGATGGCCGGTAGATGGGGGTCTGATAGATGGGGATCTGATAGATGGGGATCTGGTAGATGGGGATCTGATAGATGGGGTCTGATAGTTGGGCATCTGATAGATGGGGATCTGGTAGATGGGGATCTGATAGATGGGGGTATGATAGATGGGGAACTGATAGATGGTGGTCTGATAGATGGGGTCTGATAGATGGGGGTCAGATGGATGGGGAACTGATAGATGGGGGTCTGATAGATGGGGTCTGATAGATGGGGGTCTGATAGATGTGGGTCTGATAGATCGGGATCTGATAGATGGGGGTCTGATAGATGGGGATCTGATAGATGGGGGTCTGATAGATGGGGGTCTGATAGAAGGGGATCTGGTAGATGGGGGTCTGATAGATGGGGGTCTGATAGATGGCGATCTGATAGATGGGGATCTGATAGATGGGGGTCTGATAGATGGGGATCTGATAGATGGGGATCTGATAGATGGAGGGCCGGTAGATGGGGGTCTGATAGATGGGGATCTGATAGATGGGGATCTGGTAGATGGGGATCTGGTAGATGGGGATCTGATAGATGGGGTCTGATAGTTGGGCATCTGATAGATGGGGATCTGGTAGATGGGGATCTGATAGATGGGGGTATGATAGATGGGGAACTGATAGATGGGGGTCTGATAGATGGGGATCTGGTAGATGGGGATCTGATAGATGGGGTCTGATAGTTGGGCATCTGATAGATGGGCATCTGGTAGATGGGGATCTGATAGATGGGGGTATGATAGATGGGGAACTGATAGATGGGGGTCTGATAGATGGGGTCTGATAGATGGGGGTCAGATAGATGGGGAACTGATAGATGGGGGTCTGATAGATGGGGTCTGATAGATGGGGGTCTGATAGATGTGGGTCTGATAGATCGGGATCTGATAGATGGGGGTCTGATAGATGGGGATCTGATAGATGGGGGTCTGATAGATGGGGGTCTGATAGAAGGGGATCTGGTAGATGGGGGTCTGATAGATGGGGGTCTGATAGATGGCGATCTGATAGATGGGGATCTGATAGATGGGGGGCCGGTAGATGCGGATCTGATAGATGGGGGTCTGACAGATGGGGATCTGATAGATGGGGGTCTGATAGATGGGGATCTGATAGATGGGGGTCTGATAGATGGGGGTCTGATAGATGGGGATCTGATAGATGGGGGTCTGATAGATGGGGGTCTGATAGATGGGGATCTGATAGATGGGGGTCTGATAGATGGGGATCTGATAGATGGGGATCTGATAGATGGGGGGCCGGTAGATGGGGATCTGATAGATGGGGGTCTGATAGATGGCGATCTGATAGATGGGGATCTGATAGATGGGGGGCCGGTAGATGCGGATCTGATAGATGGGGGTCTGATAGATGGGGATCTGATAGATGGGGATCTGATAGATGGGGGGCCGGTAGATGGGGGTCTGATAGATGGGGATCTGATAGATGGGGATCTGGTAGATGGGGATCTGATAGATGGGGTCTGATAGTTGGGCATCTGATAGATGGGGATCTGGTAGATGGGGATCTGATAGATGGGGGTATGATAGATGGGGAACTGATAGATGGGGGTCTGATAGATGGGGTCTGATAGATGGGGGTCAGATAGATGGGGAACTGATAGATGGGGGTCTGATAGATGGGGTCTGATAGATGGGGGTCTGATAGATGTGGGTCTGATAGATCGGGATCTGATAGATGGGGCTCTGATAGATGGGGATCTGATAGATGGGGGTCTGATAGATGGGGGTCTGATAGAAGGGGATCTGGTAGATGGGGGTCTGATAGATGGGGGTCTGATAGATGGCGATCTGATAGATGGGGATCTGATAGATGGGGGGCCGGTAGATGCGGATCTGATAGATGGGGGTCTGACAGATGGGGATCTGATCGATGGGGGTCTGATAGATGGGGATCTGATAGATGGGGGTCTGATAGATGGGGGTCTGATAGATGGGGATCTGATAGATGGCGGTCTGATAGATGGGGATCTGATAGATGGGGATCTGATAGATGGGGGGCCGGTAGATGGGGATCTGATAGATGGGGATCTGATAGATGGCGATCTGATAGATGGGGGTCTGATAGATGGGGATCTGATAGATGGGGATCTGATAGATGGCGATCTGATGGATGGGGATCTGATAGATGGGGGGCCGGTAGATGCGGATCTGATAGATGGGGGTCTGATAGATGGGGATCTGATAGATGGGGATCTGATAGATGGGGGGCCGGTAGATGGGGGTCTGATAGATTGGGATCTGATAGATGGGGATCTGGCACATGGGGATCTGATAGATGGGGTCTGATAGTTGGGCATCTGATAGATGGGGGGCCGGTAGATGCGGATCTGATAGATGGGGGTCTGATAGATGGGGATCTGATAGATGGGGGTCTGATAGATAACATATACACTCACAATAAAGAAGGCGTAAACCGGGCAGTAAATAACCTAAACAATATTTTTGATAATTTGGCAAAAAGTGCAAACTTGAAAGCTCGCAAGAACAAACCCAAAACAAAAAACTATGAAAAATGGTTTGACACAGATTGCCATAACATGAGGAAAAAACTTAGAAAAATATCAAGCCAAAAACACAGACACCCAGAAAACGAGGAATTACGCCTTACTTATTGTCAGACACTAACACAATACAGAAACACACTCAGAACCCAAAAAGAGCAATATATTAAGAATGCACTCAGCTCCATGGAGGAATCCATTGATTCCAATTGTTTCTGGGACAACTTGAATACACTACACAAAAAACAACACGACGACTTGGCCATTCAAAATGGGGACACATGGGAAAACCACTTTGAAAAATTATACCAGATAAACACACTAAGGCCAGAGCAACACCAAATATGCAAAAAACAGGAAAAGCTAGAAATGGCCATAAAAGATAACCAAAACCCGCTAGACTCCAAAATAACAGAAAAAGAACTTTTTGAAAAACTCAAGGACCTGCGACCAGGAAAAGCTTGCGGGACAGACGGCATACTAAACGAGATGATTAAACACACAGACGACAAAATGAAACTGGCTATCCTAAAACTCTTCAACTTGGTTCTGAGTGTCGGTGACTTCCCTGATATCTGGAACAAAGGACTCATAACGCCCATATACAAAAGTGGGGACAAAGTCGACCCAAATAACTATCAAGGCATCTGTGTAAACAGTAACCTGGGGAAAGTATTCTGTAGCATCATAAACAAAAGACATAAACTTCCTTGAGGAGCACAATGTCTTGAGTAAAAGCCAAATTGGATTCCTGCCAAACGATAGAACATCAGATTTTATCTTCACCCTACAGACCCTAATTGACAAACACGTTCACCATAACAAAAGCAAAATCTACGCATGCTTTATAGATTTCCAGAAGGCTTTCGACTCCATCTGGCATGACGGTTTATTCCTGAAACTTATCGAAAGCGGGGTAGGGGGACAAACATATGATGTAATTAAATCAATGTATACAAACAACAAATGTGCAGTTAAAATTGGAGACAAACAAACAAAATACTTCCCACAGGGGCAGGGGGTGACGCAGGGCTCACCAATCTCACCGACACTCTTTAATATTTACATAAATGAATTGGCAAAACTACTTGAACAATTGACAGCACCCGGCCTCACCCTATATGAAACCAAGGTTAAATTCCTCCTCTATGCAGACGACCTGGTTCTGCTGTCACCAACTAAGGAGGGTCTACAGCAGAACCTGGATCTGCTGGAGTCGTACTGCCAGACTTGGGCCCTGACAATAAATCCTCAAAAAACCAAAGTCCTTGTGTTCCAGCAAAGATCCAGACATCAGGGACCCAAAATAAATTTCACACTAGGAACAACCAAAATTGAACAAACCACTAACTACACATACTTGGGCTTAAAAATCAGTTCTACGGGAAACTTCAAACTGGCTGTGAATGAACTGAAAGAGAAAGCAAGAAGGGCTTTCTATGCCATTAAAAAATCAATCCAAATAGAAATCCCAATTAGCATTTGGCTAAAAATTTTCAAATCAGTAATTGAACCAATTGCACTCTATGGCAGTGAGGTATGGGGACCGCTAACACAACAAGAATTTGCAAAATGGGACAAACACCCAATTGAGATCCTACATGCAGAATTCTGCAAAAGTATCCTCCGGACTCAAAGGAAAACAGTAAACAATGCATGCAGGGCGGAACTAGGCCAATATCCATTAATAATCACTATCCAAAAAAGAGCCACCAAATTTTGGAATCACCTACAAATGAGCAACCCCCAATGCTATCACTACGATGCCCTGAAATGCCAAGAGCTGACCATAAAGAAGAACACCCTCAGTCAACTAGTCCTGGGACTCAGTGAAGTAACTACTAACACTACTAACAATAACCAGCCACAGGACAGTGACAGCGTAACACAAAGAATTCGACCCAACACAATCGTCGCTAAGCAAAAGGAAAAATATCTGACATATTGGGCAGAAACAACAAAAACCCAAAGCAAACTCAATTGCTACTTGGCCCTAAACAGACAATACAACATAGCTGATTACCTGACCATGGTAAAGGACAGCAAACTGAGAAAAATCCTGACAATGTGCAGACTTAGTGAACATAGCCTGGCGATCGAAAAAGGTAGACACAGGCAGACCCGGCTACCAAGAGAGGATAGGATATGCTCTCACTGCAGTCAGGGAATGGTGGAGACAGAGATGCACTTCCTCACAGCTTGTAGAAAATATCAGGGCATAAGGGAGAATTTCTACCAAAAATTTACAAAAATATGCCCGGAATTCAGAAAATTGAATGACAACCAAAAACTCCCATACCTACTAGGGGAAGAGAGAAGTTGCATAACACTAGCGGCACACTATGTTACAGCTTGCCATTAACAGAGGGCCAACCACTAAAGATAAGATAAGAGTATATATAAATTATATGAAAGTATATTTATACACTCAGGGATATATCTGTTTATACACTGTATGGATAGATCTGTATTTTTGTGAACAAACATGAATGTTTTCCGATGCTTTGGCAACATAAGATGTAACTTGTCATGCCAATAAAGCGATTTGAATTGAATTGAATTGAATTGAATTGATAGATGGGGGTCTGATAGATGGGGGTCTGATAGATGGGGGTCTGATAGATGGGGGTCTGATAGATGGGGATCTGATAGATGGGGGTCTGATAGATGGGGATCTGATAGATGGGGGTCTGATAGATGGGGGTCTGATAGAGGGGATCTGATAGATGGGGATCTGATAGATGGGGATCTGATAGATGGGGGTCTGATAGATGGGGATCTGATAGATGGGGGGCCGGTAGATGCGGATCTGATAGATGGGGGTCTGATAGATGGGGATCTGATAGATGGGTATCTGATAGATGGGGGTCTGATAGATGGGGTCTGATAGATGGGGGTCTGATAGATGGGGATCTGATAGATGGGGGGCCGGTAGATGGGGGTCTGATAGATGGGGATCTGATAGATGGGGATCTGGCACATGGGGATCTGATAGATGGGGTCTGATAGTTGGGCATCTGATAGATGGGGGGCCGGTAGATGCGGATCTGATAGATGGGGGTCTGATAGATGGGGATCTGATAGATGGGGGTCTGATAGATAACATATACACTCACAATAAAGAAGGCGTAAACCGGGCAGTAAATAACCTAAACAATATTTTTGATAATTTGGCAAAAAGTGCAAACTTGAAAGCTCGCAAGAACAAACCCAAAACAAAAAACTATGAAAAATGGTTTGACACAGATTGCCATAACATGAGGAAAAAACTTAGAAAAATATCAAGCCAAAAACACAGACACCCAGAAAACGAGGAATTACGCCTTGCTTATTGTCAGACACTAACACAATACAGAAACACACTCAGAACCAAAAAAGAGCAATATATTAAGAATGCACTCAGCTCCATGGAGGAATCCATTGATTCCAATTGTTTCTGGGACAACTTGAATACACTACACAAAAAACAACACGACGACTTGGCCATTCAAAATGGGGACACATGGGAAAACCACTTTGAAAAATTATACCAGATAAACACACTAAGGCCAGAGCAACACCAAATATGCAAAAAACAGGAAAAGCTAGAAATGGCCATAAAAGATAACCAAAACCCGCTAGACTCCAAAATAACAGAAAAAGAACTTTTTGAAAAACTCAAGGACCTGCGACCAGGAAAAGCTTGCGGGACAGACGGCATACTAAACGAGATGATTAAACACACAGACGACAAAATGAAACTGGCTATCCTAAAACTCTTCAACTTGGTTCTGAGTGTCGGTGACTTCCCTGATATCTGGAACAAAGGACTCATAACGCCCATATACAAAAGTGGGGACAAAGTCGACCCAAATAACTATCAAGGCATCTGTGTAAACAGTAACCTGGGGAAAGTATTCTGTAGCATCATAAACAAAAGACATAAACTTCCTTGAGGAGCACAATGTCTTGAGTAAAAGCCAAATTGGATTCCTGCCAAACGATAGAACATCACATTTTATCTTCACCCTACAGACCCTAATTGACAAACACGTTCACCATAACAAAAGCAAAATCTACGCATGCTTTATAGATTTCCAGAAGGCTTTCGACTCCATCTGGCATGACGGTTTATTCCTGAAACTTATCGAAAGCGGGGTAGGGGGACAAACATATGATGTAATTAAATCAATGTATACAAACAACAAATGTGCAGTTAAAATTGGAGACAAACAAACAAAATACTTCCCACAGGGGCAGGGGGTGACGCAGGGCTCACCAATCTCACCGACACTCTTTAATATTTACATAAATGAATTGGCAAAACTACTTGAACAATTGACAGCACCCGGCCTCACCCTATATGAATCCAAGGTTAAATTCCTCCTCTATGCAGACGACCTGGTTCTGCTGTCACCAACTAAGGAGGGTCTACAGCAGAACCTGGATCTGCTGGAGTCGTACTGCCAGACTTGGGCCCTGACAATAAATCCTCAAAAAACCAAAGTCCTTGTGTTCCAGCAAAGATCCAGACATCAGGGACCCAAAATAAATTTCACACTAGGAACAACCAAAATTGAACAAACCACTAACTACACATACTTGGGCTTAAAAATCAGTTCTACGGGAAACTTCAAACTGGCTGTGAATGAACTGAAAGAGAAAGCAAGAAGGGCTTTCTATGCCATTAAAAAATCAATCCAAATAGAAATCCCAATTAGCATTTGGCTAAAAATTTTCAAATCAGTAATTGAACCAATTGCACTCTATGGCAGTGAGGTATGGGGACCGCTAACACAACAAGAATTTGCGAAATGGGACAAACACCCAATTGAGATCCTACATGCAAAATTCTGCAAAAGTATCCTCCGGACTCAAAGGAAAACAGTAAACAATGCATGCAGGGCGGAACTAGGCCAATATCCATTAATAATCACTATCCAAAAAAGAGCCACCAAATTTTGGAATCACCTACAAATGAGCAACCCCCAATGCTATCACTACGATGCCCTGAAATGCCAAGAGCTGACCATAAAGAAGAACACCCTCAGTCAACTAGTCCTGGGACTCAGTGAAGTAACTACTAACACTACTAACAATAACCAGCCACAGGACAGTGACAGCGTAACACAAAGAATTCGACCCAACACAATCGTCGCTAAGCAAAAGGAAAAATATCTGACATATTGGGCAGAAACAACAAAAACCCAAAGCAAACTCAATTGCTACTTGGCCCTAAACAGACAATACAACATAGCTGATTACCTGACCATGGTAAAGGACAGCAAACTGAGAAAAATCCTGACAATGTGCAGACTTAGTGAACATAGCCTGGCGATCGAAAAAGGTAGACACAGGCAGACCCGGCTACCAAGAGAGGACAGGATATGCTCTCACTGCAGTCAGGGAATGGTGGAGACAGAGATGCACTTCCTCACAGCTTGTAGAAAATATCAGGGCATAAGGGAGAATTTCTACCAAAAATTTACAAAAATATGCCCGGAATTCAGAAAATTGAATGACAACCAAAAACTCCCATACCTACTAGGGGAAGAGAGAAGTTGCATAACACTAGCGGCACACTATGTTACAGCTTGCCATTAACAGAGGGCCAACCACTAAAGATAAGATAAGAGTATATATAAATTATATGAAAGTATATTTATACACTCAGGGATATATCTGTTTATACACTGTATGGATAGATCTGTATTTTTGTGAACAAACATGAATGTTTTCCGATGCTTTGGCAAAATAAGATGTAACTTGTCATGCCAATAAAGCGATTTGAATTGAATTGAATTGAATTGAATTGATAGATGGGGGTCTGATAGATGGGGGTCTGATAGATGGGGGTCTGATAGATGGGGGTCTGATAGATGGGGCTCTGATAGATGGGGGTTTAACAGATGGGGGTCTGATAGATGGGGATCTGATAGATGGGGATCTGATAGATGGGGGTCTGATAGATGGGGTCTGACAGATGGGGGTCTGATAGATGGGGATCTGATAGATGGGGGTCTGATAGATGGGGATCTGATAGATGGGGGTCTGATAGATGGGGGTCTGATAGATGGGGCTCTGATAGATGGGGATCTGATAGGTGGGGGTCTGATAGATGGGGGTCTGATAGATGGGTATCTGATAGATGGGGGTCTGACAGATGGGGTCTGATAGATGGGGGTCTGATAGATGGGGATCTGATAGATGGGGATCTGGTAGATGGGGATCTGATAGATGGGGGTATGATAGATGGGGAACTGATAGATGGGGGTCTGATAGATGGGGTCTGATAGATGGGGGTCTGATAGATGGGGGTCTGATAGATGGGGATCTGATAGATGGGGGTCTGATAGATGGGGATCTGATAGATGGGGGTCTGATAGATGGCGGTCTGATAGATGGGGATCTGATAGATGGGGGTCTGATAGATGGGGGTTTGAGAGATGGGGATCTGATAGATGGGGGTCTGATAGATGGGGATCTGATAGATGTGGATCTGATAGATGGGGGTCTGATAGATGGGGATCTGATAGATGGGGGGCCGGTAGATGGGGATCTGATAGATGGGGGTCTGATAGATGGCGATCTGATAGATGGGGATCTGATAGATGGGGGGCCGGTAGATGCGGATCTGATAGATGGGGGTCTGATAGATGGGGATCTGATAGATGGGGATCTGATAGATGGGGGGCCGGTAGATGGGGGTCTGATAGATGGGGATCTGATAGATGGGGGTCTGATAGATGGGGTCTGATAGTTGGGCATCTGATAGATGGGGATCTGGTAGATGGGGATCTGATAGATGGGGGTATGATAGATGGGGAACTGATAGATGGGGGCTTGATAGATGGGGTCTGATAGATGGGGGTCAGATAGATGGGGAACTGATAGATGGGGGTCTGATAGATGGGGTCTGATAGATGGGGGTCTGATAGAAGGGGATCTGTTAGATGGGGGTCTGATAGATGGGGGGCCGGTAGAGGGGGATCTGATAGGTGGGGGTATGATCGATGGCGATCTGATAGATGGGGATCTGATAGATGGGGGGCCGGCAGATGCGGATCTGATAGATGGGGGTCTGATAGATGGGGGTCTGATAGATGGGGATCTGTTAGATGGGGATCTGTTAGATGGGGGTCTGATAGATGGGGGTCTGATAGATGGGGATCTGATAGATGGGGGTCTGATAGATGGGGATCTGATAGATGGGGGTCTGATAGATGGGGATCTGTTAGATGGGGGTCTGATAGATGGGGGTCTGATAGATGGGGATCTGATAGATGGGGGTCTGATAGATGGGGATCGGATAGATGAGGATCTGATAGATGGGGGGCCGGTAGATGGGGATCTGATAGATGGGGTCTGATAGATGGCGATCTGATAGATGGGGATCTGATAGATGGGGATCTGATAGATGGGGATCTGATAGATGGGGGGCCGGTAGATGGGGGTCTGATAGATGGGGATCTGATAGATGGGGATCTGGTAGATGGGGATCTGATAGATGGGGTCTGATAGTTGGGCATCTGATAGATGGGGATCTGGTAGATGGGGATCTGATAGATGGGGGTATGATAGATGGGGAACTGATAGATGGGGGTCTGATAGATGGGGTCTGATAGATGGGGGTCAGATAGATGGGGAACTGATAGATGGGGGTCTGATAGATGGGGTCTGATAGATGGGGGTCTGATAGATGTGGGTCTGATAGATCGGGATCTGATAGATGGGGGTCTGATAGATGGGGATCTGATAGATGGGGGTCTGATAGATGGGGGTCTGATAGAAGGGGATCTGGTAGATGGGGGTCTGATAGATGGGGGTCTGATAGATGGCGATCTGATAGATGGGGATCTGATAGATGGGGGGCCGGTAGATGCGGATCTGATAGATGGGGGTCTGATAGATGGGGATCTGATAGTTGGGGGTCTGATAGATGGGGATCTGATAGATGGGGGTCTGATAGATGGGGGTCTGATAGATGGGGATCTGATAGATGGGGGTCTGATAGATGGGGATCTGATAGATGGGGGTCTGATAGATGGGGGTCTGATAGATGGGGATCTGATAGATGGGGGGCCAGTAGATGGGGATCTGATAGATGGGGGTCTGATAGATGGCGATCTGATAGATGGGGATCTGATAGATGGGGGGCCGGTAGATGCGGATCTGATAGATGGGGGTCTGATAGATGGGGATCTGATAGATGGGGATCTGATAGATGGAGGGCCGGTAGATGGGGGTCTGGTAGATGGGGATCTGATAGATGGGGATCTGGTAGATGGGGATCTGATAGATGGGGTCTGATAGTTGGGCATCTGATAGATGGGGATCTGGTAGATGGGGATCTGATAGATGGGGGTATGATAGATGGGGAACTGATAGATGGGGGTCTGATAGATGGGGTCTGATAGATGGGGGTCAGATAGATGGGGAACTGATAGATGGGGGTCTGATAGATGGGGTCTGATAGATGGGGGTCTGATAGATGTGGGTCTGATAGATCGGGATCTGATAGATGGGGGTCTGATAGATGGGGATCTGATAGATGGGGGTCTGATAGATGGGGATCTGATAGATGGGGGTCTGATAGATGGCGGTCTGATAGATGGGGATCTGATAGATGGGGGTCTGATAGATGGGGGTCTGATAGATGGGGATCTGATAGATGGGGGTCTGATAGATGGGGATCTGATAGATGGGGATCTGATAGATGGGGGTCTGATAGATGGGGATCTGATAGATGGGGGGCCGGTAGATGGGGATCTGATAGATGGGGGTCTGATAGATGGCGATCTGATAGATGGGGATCTGATAGATGGGGGGCTGGTAGATGTGGATCTGATAGATGGGAGTCTGATAGATGGGGATCTGATAGATGGGGGTCTGATAGATGGGGATCTGATAGATGGGGGTCTGATAGATGGGGGTCTGATAGATGGGGATCTGATAGATGGGGATCTGATAGATGGGGATCTGATAGATGGTGGGCCGGTAGATGGGGATCTGATAGATGGGGGTCTGATAGATGGCGATCTGATAGATGGGGATCTGATAGATGGGGGGCCGGTAGATGCGGATCTGATAGATGGGGGTCTGATAGATGGGGATCTGATAGATGGGGATCTGATAGATGGGGGGCCGGTAGATGGGGGTCTGATAGATGGGGATCTGATAGATGGGGATCTGGCAGATGGGGATCTGATAGATGGGGTCTGATAGTTGGGCATCTGATAGATGGGGATCTGGTAGATGGGGATCTGATAGATGGGGGTATGATAGATGGGGAACTGATAGATGGGGGTCTGATAGATGGGGTCTGATAGATGGGGGTCAGATAGATGGGGAACTGATAGATGGGGGTCTGATAGATGGGGTCTGATAGATGGGGGTCTGATAGATGTGGGTCTGATAGATCAGGATCTGATAGATGGGGGTCTGATAGATGGGGATCTGATAGATGGGGGTCTGATAGATGGGGGTCTGATAGAAGGGGATCTGGTAGATGGGGGTCTGATAGATGGGGGTCTGATAGATGGCGATCTGATAGATGGGGATCTGATAGATGGGGGGCCGATAGATGCGGATCTGATAGATGGGGGTCTGATAGATGGGGATCTGATAGATGGGGATCTGATAGATGCGGATCTGATAGATGGGGATCTGATTGATGGGGGTCTGATAGATGGGGGTCTGATAGATAACATATACACTCACAATAAAGAAGGCGTAAACCGGGCAGTAAATAACCTAAACAATATTTTTGATAATTTGGCAAAAAGTGCAAACTTGAAAGCTCGCAAGAACAAACCCAAAACAAAAAACTATGAAAAATGGTTTGACACAGATTGCCATAACATGAGGAAAAAACTTAGAAAAATATCAAGCCAAAAACACAGACACCCAGAAAACGAGGAATTACGCCTTACTTATTGTCAGACACTAACACAATACAGAAACACACTCAGAACCAAAAAAGAGCAATATATTAAGAATACACTCAGCTCCATGGAGGAATCCATTGATTCCAATTGTTTCTGGGACAACTTGAATACACTACACAAAAAACAACACGGCGACTTGGCCATTCAAAATGGGGACACATGGGAAAACCACTTTGAAAAATTATACCAGAAAAACACACTAAGGCCAGAGCAACACCAAATATGCAAAAAACTGGAAAAGCTAGAAATGGCCATAAAAGATAACCAAAACCCGCTGGACTCCAAAATAACAGAAAAAGAACTTTTTGAAAAACTCAAGGACCTGCGACCAAGAAAAGCTTGCGGGACAGACGGCATACTAAACGAGATGATTAAACACACAGACGACAAAATGAAACTGGCTATCCTAAAACTCTTCAACTTGGTTCTGAGTGTCGGTTACTTCCCTGATATCTGGAACAAAGGACTCATAACGCCCATATACAAAAGTGGGGACAAAGTCGACCCAAATAACTATCAAGGCATCTGTGTAAACAGTAACCTGGGGAAAGTATTCTGTAGCATCATAAACAAAAGACATAAACTTCCTTGAGGAGCACAATGTCTTGAGTAAAAGCCAAATTGCATTCCTGCCAAACTATAGAACATCAGATTTTATCTTCACCCTACAGACCCTAATTGACAAACACGTTCACCATAACAAAAGCAAAATCTACGCATGCTTTATAGATTTCCAGAAGGCTTTCGACTCCATCTGGCATGACGGTTTATTCCTGAAACTTATCGAAAGTGGTGTAGGGGGAAAAACATATGATGTAATTAAATCAATGTATACAAACAACAAATGTGCAGTTAAAATTGGAGACAAACGAACAAAATACTTCCCACAGGGGCAGGGGGTGACGCAGGGCTCGCCAATCTCACCGACACTCTTTAATATTTACATAAATGAATTGGCAAAACTACTTGAACAATTGACAGCACCCGGCCTCACCCTATATGAATCCAAGGTTAAGTTCCTCCTCTATGCAGACGACCTGGTTCTGCTGTCACCAACTAAGGAGGGTCTACAGCAGAACCTGGATCTGCTGGAGTCGTACTGCCAGACTTGGGCCCTGACAATAAATCCCCAAAAAACCAAAGTCCTTCTGTTCCAGCAAAGATCCAGACATCAGGGACCCAAAATAAATTTCACAATAGGAACAACCAAAATTGAACAAACCACTAATTACACATACTTGGGCTTAAAAATCAGTTCTACGGGAAACTTCAAACTGGCTGTGAATGAACTGAAAGAGAAAGCAAGAAGGGCTTTCTATGCCATTAAAAAATCAATCCAAATAGAAATCCCAATTAGCATTTGGCTAAAAATTTTCAAATCAGTAATTGAACCAATTGCACTCTATGGCAGTGAGGTATGGGGACCGCTAACACAACAAGAATTTGCAAAATGGGACAAACACCCAATTGAGATCCTACATGCAGAATTCTGCAAAAGTATCCTCCGGACTCAAAGGAAAACAGTAAACAATGCATGCAGGGCGGAACTAGGCCAATATCCATTAATAATCACTATCCAAAAAAGAGCCACCAAATTTTGGAATCACCTACAAATGAGCAACCCCCAATGCTATTACTACGATGCCCTGAAATGCCAAGAGCTGACCATAAAGAAGAATACCCTCAGTCAACTAGTCCTGGGACTCAGTGAAGTAACTACTAACACTACTAACAATAACCAGCCACAGGACAGTGACAGCGTAACACAAAGAATTCGACCCAGCACAATCGTCGCTAAGCAAAAGGAAAAATATCTGACATATTGGGCAGAAACAACAAAAACCCAAAGCAAACTCAATTGGTACTTGGCCCTAAACAGACAATACAACATAGCTGATTACCTGACCATGGTAAAGGACAGCAAACTGAGAAAAATCCTGACAATGTGCAGACTTAGCAAACATAGCCTGGCGATCGAAAAAGGTAGACACAGGCAGACCCGGCTACCAAGAGAGGATAGGATATGCCCTCACTGCAGTCAGGGAATGGTGGAGACAGAGATGCATTTCCTCACAGCTTGTATAAAATATCAGGGCATAAGGGAGAATTTCTACCCAAAATTTACAAAAATATGCCCGGAATTCAGAAAATTGAATGACAACCAAAAACTCCCATACCTACTAGGGGAAGAGAGAAGTTGCATAACACTAGCGGCACACTATGTTACAGCTTGCCATTAACAGAGGGCCAACCACTAAAGATAAGATAAGAGTATATATAAATTATATGAAAGTATATTTATACACTCAGGGATATATCTGTTTATACACTGTATGGATAGATCTGTATTTTTGTGAACAAACATGAATGTTTTCCGATGCTTTGGCAACATAAGATGTAACTTGTCATGCCAATAAAGCGATTTGAATTGAATTGAATTGAATTGAATTGATAGATGGGGGTCTGATAGATGGGGGTCTGATAGATGGGGGTTTAATAGATGGGGGTCTGATAGATGGGGATCTGATAGATGGGGATCTGATAGATGGGGGTCTGATAGATGGGGTCTGATAGATGGGGGTCTGATAAATGGGGATCTGATAGATGGGGGTCTGATAGATGGGGATCTGATAGATGGGGGTCTGATAGATGGGGGTCTGATAGATGGGGCTCTGATAGATGGGGATCCGTTAGGTGGGGGTCTGATAGATGGGGGTCTGATAGATGGGTATCTGATAGATGGGGGTCTGATAGATGGGGTCTGATAGATGGGGGTCTGATAGATGGGGATCTGATAGATGGGGATCTGGTAGATGGGGATCTGATAGATGGGGGTATGATAGATGGGGAACTGATAGATGGGGGTCTGATGGATGGGGTCTGATAGATGGGGGCCTGATAGATGGGGGCCTGATAGATGGGGATCTGATAGATGGGGGTCTGATAGATGGGGATCTGATAGATGGGGGTCTGATAGATGGCGGTCTGATAGATGGGGATCTGATAGATGGGGGTCTGATAGATGGCGGTCTGATAGATGGGGGATCTGATAGATGGGGGTCTGATAGATGGGGATCTGATAGATGGGGATCTGATAGATGGGGGGCCGGTAGATGGGGATCTGATAGATGGGGGTCTGATAGATGGCGATCTGATAGATGGGGATCTGATAGATGGGGGGCCGGTAGATGCGGATCTGATAGATGGGGATCTGATAGATGGGGATCTGATAGATGGGGATCTGATAGATGGGGGGCCGGTAGATGGGAGTCTGATAGATGGGGATCTGATAAATGGGGGTCTGATAGATGGGGATCTGATAGATGGGGGTCTGATAGTTGGGCATCTGATAGATGGGGATCTGGTAGATGGGGATCTGATAGATGGGGGTATGATAGATGGGGAACTGATAGATGGGGGTCTGATAGATGGGGTCTGATAGATGGGGGTCAGATACATGGGGAACTGATAGATGGGGGTCTGATAGATGGGGATCAGATAGATGGGGGTCTGATAGATGGGGATCTGATAGATGGGGGTCTGATAGATGGGGGTCTGATAGAAGGGGATCTGGTAGATGGGGGTCTGATAGATGGGGGTCTGATAGATGGGGGGCTGATAGATGGGGATCTGATAGATGGGGGTCTGATAGATGGGGATCTGGTAGATGGGGGTCTGATAGATGGGGGTCTGATAGATGGGTGTCTGATAGATGGGGATCTGATATATGGGGGTCTGATAGATGGGGATCTGACAGATGGGGATCTGATAGATGGGGGGCCGGTAGATGGGGATCTGATAGATGGGGGTCTGATAGATGGGGATCTGATAGATGGGGATCTGATAGATGGGGGGCCGCTGGATGGGGATCTGATAGATGGGGATCTGGTAGATGGGGGGCCGGGAGATGGGGATCCGATAGATGGGGGTCTGATAGATGGGGATCTGATAGATGGGGGTCTGATAGATGGGGATCTGATAGACGGGGTTCTGATAGATGGGGGTCTGATATATGGGGATCTGATAGATGGGGGTCTGATAGCTGGGGATCTGATAGATGGGAATCTGATAGATGGGGATCGGATTGATGGGGGTCTGATAGATGGGGATCTGATAGATGAGGATCTCATAGATGGGGTCTGATAGATGGGGATCTGATAGATGGGGGTCTGATAGATGGGGGTCTGATAGATGGGGGTCTGATGGATGGGGTCTGATAGATGTGGATCTGATAGATGGGGATCTGACAGATGGCGGTCTGATAGATGGGGATCTGATAGATGGGGGTCTGATAGATGGGGGTCTGATAGATGGGGATCTGATAGATGGGATCTGATAGATGGGGGTCTGAGAGATGGGGGTCTGATAGATGGGGATCTGATAGATGGGGGTCTGATAGATGGGGGTCTGATAGATGGGGATCTGATAGATGGGGTTCTGATAGATGGGGATCTGATAGATGGGGATCTGATAGATGGGGGGCCGGTAGATGGGGATCTGATAGATGGGGGTCTGATAGATGGGGATCTGATAGATGGGGATCTGATAGATGGGGGGCCGGTAGATGGGGATCTGATAGATGGGGGTCGGATAGATGGGGATCTGATAGATGGGGATCTGATAGATGGGGGGCCGGTAGATGGGGATCTGATAGATGGGGGTCCGATAGATGGGGATCTGATAGATGGGGATCTGATAGATGGGGGGCAGGTAGATGGGGATCCGATAGATGGGGGTCTGATAGATGGGGATCTGATAGATGGGGGTCTGATAGATGGGGGTCTGATAGATGGGGATCTGATAGATGGGGGTCTGATAGATGGGGGTCTGATAGATGGGGATCTGATAGATGGGGATCTGATAGATGGGGGTCTGGTAGATGGGGATCTGATAGATGGGGGTATGATAGATGGGGAACTGATAGATGGGGGTCTGATGGATGGGGTCTGATAGATGGGGGTCTGATAGATGGGGGTCTGATAGATGGGGATCTGATAGATGGGTGTCTGATAGATGGGGATCTGATAGATGGGGGTCTGATAGATGGCGGTCTGATAGATGGGGATCTGATAGATGGGGGTCTGATAGATGGGGGTCTGATAGATGGGGATCTGATAGATGGGGGTCTGATAGATGGGGATCTGATAGATGGGGATCTGATAGATGGGGGTCTGATAGATGGGGTCTGATAGATGGGGGTCTGATAAATGGGGATCTGATAGATGGGGGTCTGATAGATGGGGATCTGATAGATGGGGGTCTCATAGATGGGGGTCTGATAGATGGGATCTGATAGATGGGGGTCTGAGAGATGGGGGTCTGATAGATGGGGATCTGATAGATGGGGGTCTGATAGATGGGGGTCTGATAGATGGGGATCTGATAGATGGGGTTCTGATAGATGGGGATCTGATAGATGGGGATCTGATAGATGGGGGGCCGGTAGATGGGGATCTGATAGATGGGGGTCTGATAGATGGGGATCTGATAGATGGGGATCTGATAGATGGGGGGCCGGTAGATGGGGATCTGATAGATGGGGGTCGGATAGATGGGGATCTGATAGATGGGGATCTGATAGATGGGGGGCCGGTAGATGGGGATCTGATAGATGGGGGTCCGATAGATGGGGATCTGATAGATGGGGATCTGATAGATGGGGGGCAGGTAGATGGGGATCCGATAGATGGGGGTCTGATAGATGGGGATCTGATAGATGGGGGTCTGATAGATGGGGGTCTGATAGATGGGGATCTGATAGATGGGGGTCTGATAGATGGGGGTCTGATAGATGGGGATCTGATAGATGGGGATCTGATAGATGGGGGTCTGGTAGATGGGGATCTGATAGATGGGGGTATGATAGATGGGGAACTGATAGATGGGGGTCTGATGGATGGGGTCTGATAGATGGGGGTCTGATAGATGGGGGTCTGATAGATGGGGATCTGATAGATGGGTGTCTGATAGATGGGGATCTGATAGATGGGGGTCTGATAGATGGCGGTCTGATAGATGGGGATCTGATAGATGGGGGTCTGATAGATGGGGGTCTGATAGATGGGGATCTGATAGATGGGGGTCTGATAGATGGGGATCTGATAGATGGGGATCTGATAGATGGGGGTCTGATAGATGGGGTCTGATAGATGGGGGTCTGATAAATGGGGATCTGATAGATGGGGGTCTGATAGATGGGGATCTGATAGATGGGGGTCTCATAGATGGGGGTCTGATAGATGGGGCTCTGATAGATGGGGATCCGTCAGGTGGGGGTCTGATAGATGGGGTTCTGATAGATGGGTATCTGATAGATGGGGGTCTGATAGATGGGGTCTGATAGATGGGGGTCTGATAGATGGGGATCTGATAGATGGGGATCTGGTAGATGGGGATCTGATAGATGGGGGTATGATAGATGGGGAACTGATAGATGGGGGTCTGATGGATGGGGTCTGATAGATGGGGGCCTGATAGATGGGGGTCTGATAGATGGGGATCTGATAGATGGGGGTCTGATAGATGGGGATCTGATAGATGGGGGTCTGATAGATGGCGGTCTGATAGATGTGGATCTGATAGATGGGGGTCTGATAGATGGCGGTCTGATAGATGGGGATCTGATAGATGGGGGTCTGATAGATGGGGATCTGATAGATGGGGATCTGATAGATGGGGGGCCGGTAGATGGGGATCTGATAGATGGGGGTCTGATAGATGGCGATCTGATAGATGGGGATCTGATAGATGGGGGGCCGGTAGATGCGGATCTGATAGATGGGGGTCTGATAGATGGGGATCTGATAGATGGGGATCTGATAGATGGGGGGCCGGTAGATGGGAGTCTGATAGATGGGGATCTGATAAATGGGGGTCTGATAGATGGGGATCTGATAGATGGGGGTCTGATAGTTGGGCATCTGATAGATGGGGATCTGGTAGATGGGGATCTGATAGATGGGGGTATGATAGATGGGGAACTGATAGATGGGGGTCTGATAGATGGGGTCTGATAGATGGGGGTCTGATAGATGGGGGTTTAATAGATGGGGGTCTGATAGATGGGGATCTGATAGATGGGGATCTGATAGATGGGGGTCTGATAGATGGGGTCTGATAGATGGGGGTCTGATAAATGGGGATCTGATAGATGGGGGTCTGATAGATGGGGATCTGATAGATGGGGGTCTGATAGATGGGGGTCTGATAGATGGGGCTCTGATAGATGGGGATCCGTTAGGTGGGGGTCTGATAGATGGGGGTCTGATAGATGGGTATCTGATAGATGGGGGTCTGATAGATGGGGTCTGATAGATGGGGGTCTGATAGATGGGGATCTGATAGATGGGGATCTGGTAGATGGGGATCTGATACATGGGGGTATGATAGATGGGGAACTGATAGATGGGGGTCTGATGGATGGGGTCTGATAGATGGGGGCCTGATAGATGGGGGTCTGATAGATGGGGATCTGATAGATGGGGGTCTGATAGATGGGGATCTGATAGATGGGGGTCTGATAGATGGCGGTCTGATAGATGGGGATCTGATAGATGGGGGTCTGATAGATGGCGGTCTGATAGATGGGGATCTGATAGATGGGGGTCTGATAGATGGGGATCTGATAGATGGGGATCTGATAGATGGGGGGCCGGTAGATGGGGATCTGATAGATGGGGGTCTGATAGATGGCGATCTGATAGATGGGGATCTGATAGATGGGGGGCCGGTAGATGCGGATCTGATAGATGGGGGTCTGATAGATGGGGATCTGATAGATGGGGGGCCGGTAGATGGGAGTCTGATAGATGGGGATCTGATAAATGGGGGTCTGATAGATGGGGATCTGATAGATGGGGGTCTGATAGTTGGGCATCTGATAGATGGGGATCTGGTAGATGGGGATCTGATAGATGGGGGTATGATAGATGGGGAACTGATAGATGGGGGTCTGATAGATGGGGTCTGATAGATGGGGGTCAGATACATGGGGAACTGATAGATGGGGGTCTGATAGATGGGGATCAGATAGATGGGGGTCTGATAGATGGGGATCTGATAGATGGGGGTCTGATAGATGGGGGTCTGATAGAAGGGGATCTGGTAGATGGGGGTCTGATAGATGGGGGTCTGATAGATGGGGGGCTGATAGATGGGGATCTGATAGATGGGGGTCTGATAGATGGGGATCTGGTAGATGGGGGTCTGATAGATGGGGGTCTGATAGATGGGTGTCTGATAGATGGGGATCTGATATATGGGGGTCTGATAGATGGGGATCTGATAGATGGGGATCTGATAGATGGGGGGCCGGTAGATGGGGATCTGATAGATGGGGGTCTGATAGATGGGGATCTGATAGATGGGGATCTGATAGATGGGGGGCCGCTGGATGGGGATCTGATAGATGGGGATCTGGTAGATGGGGGGCCGGGAGATGGGGATCCGATAGATGGGGGTCTGATAGATGGGGATCTGATAGATGGGGGTCTGATAGATGGGGATCTGATAGATGGGGTTCTGATAGATGGGGGTCTGATATATGGGGATCTGATAGATGGGGGTCTGATAGCTGGGGATCTGATAGATGGGAATCTGATAGATGGGGATCGGATTGATGGGGGTCTGATAGATGGGGATCTGATAGATGAGGATCTCATAGATGGGGTCTGATAGATGGGGATCTGATAGATGGGGGTCTGATAGATGGGGGTCTGATAGATGGGGGTCTGATGGATGGGGTCTGATAGATGTGGATCTGATAGATGGGGATCTGACAGATGGCGGTCTGATAGATGGGGATCTGATAGATGGGGGTCTGATAGATGGGGGTCTGATAGATGGGGATCTGATAGATGGGATCTGATAGATGGGGGTCTGAGAGATGGGGGTCTGATAGATGGGGATCTGATAGATGGGGGTCTGATAGATGGGGGTCTGATAGATGGGGATCTGATAGATGGGGTTCTGATAGATGGGGATCTGATAGATGGGGATCTGATAGATGGGGGGCCGGTAGATGGGGATCTGATAGATGGGGGTCTGATAGATGGGGATCTGATAGATGGGGATCTGATAGATGGGGGGCCGGTAGATGGGGATCTGATAGATGGGGGTCGGATAGATGGGGATCTGATAGATGGGGATCTGATAGATGGGGGGCCGGTAGATGGGGATCTGATAGATGGGGGTCCGATAGATGGGGATCTGATAGATGGGGATCTGATAGATGGGGGGCAGGTAGATGGGGATCCGATAGATGGGGGTCTGATAGATGGGGATCTGATAGATGGGGGTCTGATAGATGTGGGTCTGATAGATGGGGATCTGATAGATGGGGGTCTGATAGATGGGGGTCTGATAGATGGGGATCTGATAGATGGGGATCTGATAGATGGGGGTCTGGTAGATGGGGATCTGATAGATGGGGGTATGATAGATGGGGAACTGATAGATGGGGGTCTGATGGATGGGGTCTGATAGATGGGGGTCTGATAGATGGGGGTCTGATAGATGGGGATCTGATAGATGGGTGTCTGATAGATGGGGATCTGATAGATGGGGGTCTGATAGATGGCGGTCTGATAGATGGGGATCTGATAGATGGGGGTCTGATAGATGGGGGTCTGATAGATGGGGATCTGATAGATGGGGGTCTGATAGATGGGGATCTGATAGATGGGGATCTGATAGATGGGGGGCCGGTAGATGGGGATCTGATAGATGGGGGTCTGATAGATGGCGATCTGATAGATGGGGATCTGATAGATGGGGGGCCGGTAGATGCGGATCTGATAGATGGGGGTCTGATAGATGGGGATCTGATAGATGGGGATCTGATAGATGGGGGGCCGGTAGATGGGGATCTGATAGATGGGGGTCTGTTAGAAGGGGATCTGGTAGATGGGGGTCTGATAGATGGGGGTCTGATAGATGGGGGTCTGATAGATGGGGATCTGATAGATGGGGGTCTGATAGATGGGGATCTGGTAGATGGGGGTCTGATAGATGGGGGTCTGATAGATGGGTGTCTGATAGATGGGGATCTGATAGATGGGGGTCTGATAGATGGGGATCTGATAGATGGGGATCTGATAGATGGGGCGCCGGTAGATGGGGATCTGATAGATGGGGGTCTGATAGATGGGGATCTGACAGATGGGGATCTGATAGATGGGGGGCCGGTAGATGGGGATCTGATAGATGGGGATCTGGTAGATGGGGGGCCGGTAGATGGGGATCCGATAGATGGGGGTCTGATAGATGGGGATCTGATAGATGGGGGTCTGATAGATGGGGATCTGATAGATGGGGTTCTGATAGATGGGGGTCTGATATATGGGGATCTGATAGATGGGGGTCTGATAGCTGGGGATCTGATAGATGGGAATCTGATAGATGGGGATCGGATTGATGGGGGTCTGATAGATGGGGATCTGATAGATGAGGATCTCATAGATGGGGGTCTGATAGATGTGGATCTGATAGATGGGGATCTGACAGATGGCGGTCTGATAGATGGGGATCTGATAGATGGGGGTCTGATAGATGGGGGTCTGATAGATGGGGATCTGATAGATGGGATCTGATAGATGGGGGTCTGAGAGATGGGGGTCTGATAGATGGGGATCTGATAGATGGGGATCTGATAGATGGGGATCTGATAGATGGGGGGCCGGTAGATGGGGATCTGATAGATGGGGGTCTGATAGATGGGGATCTGATAGATGGGGATCTGATAGATGGGGGGCCGGTAGATGGGGATCTGATAGATGGGGGTCGGATAGATGGGGATCTGATAGATGGGGATCTGATAGATGGGGGGCCGGTAGATGGGGATCTGATAGATGGGGGTCTGATAGATGGGGATCTGATAGATGGGGATCTGATAGATGGGGGGCCGGTAGATGGGGATCCGATAGATGGGGGTCTGATAGATGGGGATCTGATAGATGGGGGTCTGATAGATGGGGGTCTGATAGATGGGGATCTGATAGATGGGGGTCTGATAGATGGGGGTCTGATAGATGGGGATCGGATAGATGGGGGTCTGATAGATGGGGGTCTGATAGATGAGGATCTCATAGATGGGGTCTGATAAATGGGGACCTGATAGATGGGGATCTGATAGATGGGGGTCTGATAGATGGGGGTCTGATAGATGGGGGTCTGATGGATGGGGCCTGATAGATGGGGATCTGATAGATGGGGATCTGATAGATGGGGGTCTGATGGATGGGGATCTGATAGATGGGGGTCTGATAGATGGGGGTCTGATAGATGGGGGTCTGATAGATGGGGGTCTGATAGATGGGGATCTGATAGATGGGGATCTGATAGATGGGGATCTGAAATTTGTGGGTCTGATAGATGGGGATCTGATAGATGGGGTCTGATAGATGGGACCTGATAGATGGGGGTCTGATAGATGGGGGTCTGATAGATTGGGATCAGATAGATGGGGATCTGATAGATGGGGGTCTGATAGATGGGGTCTGATAGATGGGGGTCTGATAAATGGGGATCTGATAGATGGGGGTCTGATAGATGGGGATCTGATAGATGGGGGTCTGATAGATGGGGGTCTGATAGATGGGGCTCTGATAGATGGGGATCTGATAGGTGGGGGTCTGATAGATGGGGGTCTGATAGATGGGGATCTGATACATGGGTATCTGGTAGATGGGGGTCTGATAGATGGGGGTCTGATAGATGGGGGTCTGATAGATGGGGATCTGATAGATGGGGGTCTGATAGATCAGGATCTGGTAGATGGGGATCTGATAGATGGGGGGCCGGTAGATGGGGATCTGATAGATGGGGGTCTGATAGATGGCGATCTGATAGATGGGGGTCTGATAGATGGGGGGCCGGTAGATGCGGATCTGATAGATGGGGTCTGATAGATGGGGGTCTGATAGATGTGGGTCTGATAGATGGGGATCTGATAGATGGGGGTCTGATAGATGGGGATCTGATAGATGGGGGTCTGATAGATGGGGATCTGGTAGATGGGGATCTGATAGATGGGGGGGCCGGTAGATGGGGATCTGATAGATGGGGGTCTGATAGATGGGGTCTGATAGATGGGGGTCAGATACATGGGGAACTGATAGATGGGGGTCTGATAGATGGGGTCTGATAGATGGGGGTCTGATAGATTTGGGTCTGATAGATGGGGATCTGATAGATGGGGGTCTGATAGATGGGGGTCTGATAGATGGGGATCTGATAGATGGGGGTCTGATAGATGGGGATCTGATAGATGGGGATCTGATAGATGGGGGGCCGGTAGATGGGGATCTGATAGATGGGGGTCTGATAGATGGCGATCTGATAGATGGGGATCTGATAGATGGGGGGCCGGTAGATGCGGATCTGATAGATGGGGGTCTGATAGATGGGGATCTGATAGATGGGGATCTGATAGATGGGGGGCCGGTAGATGGGAGTCTGATAGATGGGGATCTGATAAATGGGGGTCTGATAGATGGGGATCTGATAGATGGCGGTCTGATAGTTGGGCATCTGATAGATGGGGATCTGGAAGATGGGGATCTGATAGATGGGGGTATGATAGATGGGGAACTGATAGATGGGGGTCTGATAGATGGGGTCTGATAGATGGGGGTCAGATACATGGGGAACTGATAGATGGGGGTCTGATAGATGGGGATCAGATAGATGGGGGTCTGATAGATGGGGATCTGATAGATGGGGGTCTGATAGATGGGGGTCTGATAGAAGGGGATCTGGTAGATGGGGGTCTGATAGATGGGGGTCTGATAGATGGGGGTCTGATAGATGGGGATCTGATAGATGGGGGTCTGATAGATGGGGATCTGGTAGATGGGGGTCTGATAGATGGGGGTCTGATAGATGGGTGTCTGATAGATGGGGATCTGATAGATGGTGGTCTGATAGATGGGGATCTGAGAGATGGGGATCTGATAGATGGGGCGCCGGTAGATGGGGATCTGATAGATGGGGATCTGATAGATGGGGATCTGATAGATGGGGATCTGATAGATGGGGGGCCGGTAGATGGGGATCTGATAGATGGGGATCTGGTAGATGGGGGGCCGGTAGATGGGGATCCGATAGATGGGGGTCTGATAGATGGGGATCTGATAGATGGGGGTCTGAAAGATGGGGATCTGATAGATGGGGTTCTGATAGATGGGCGTCTGATATATGGGGATCTGATAGATGGGGGTCTGATAGCTGGGGATCTGATAGATGGGAATCTGATAGATGGGGATCGGATTGATGGGGGTCTGATAGATGGGGATCTGATAGATGAGGATCTCATAGATGGGGTCTGATAGATGGGGATCTGATAGATGGGGGTCTGATAGATGGGGGTCTGATAGATGTGGATCTGATAGATGGGGATCTGACAGATGGCGGTCTGATAGATGGGGATCTGATCGATGGGGGTCTGATAGATGGGGGTCTGAGAGATGGGGGTCTGATAGATGGGGATCTGATAGATGGGGGTCTGGTAGATGGGGGTCTGATAGATGGGGATCTGATAGATGGGGTTCTGATAGATGGGGATCTGATAGATGGGGATCTGATAGATGGGGGGCCGGTAGATGGGGATCTGATAGATGGGGGTCTGATAGATGGGGATCTGATAGATGGGGATCTGATAGATGGGGGGCCGGTAGATGGGGATCTGATAGATGGGGGTCGGATAGATGGGGATCTGATAGATGGGGATCTGATAGATGGGGGGCCGGTAGATGGGGATCTGATAGATGGGGGTCTGATAGATGGGGATCTGATAGATGGGGATCTGATAGATGGGGGGCCGGTAGATGGGGATCCGATAGATGGGGGTCTGATAGATGGGGATCTGATAGATGGGGGTCTGATAGATGGGGGTCGGATAGATGGGGATCTGATAGATGGGGGTCTGATAGATGGGGGTCTGATAGATGGGGATCTGATAGATGGGGATCTGATAGATGGGGGTCTGATAGTTAGGGATCTGATAGATGGGGATCTGATAGATGGGGATCGGATAGATGGGGGTCTGATAGATGGGGGTCTGATAGATGAGGATCTCATAGATGGGGTCTGATAGATGGGGACCTGATAGATGGGGATCTGATAGATGGGGGTCTGATAGATGGGGGTCTGATAGATGGGGGTCTGATGGATGGGGCCTGATAGATGGGGATCTGATAGATGGGGATCTGATAGATGGGGGTCTGATGGATGGGGATCTGATAGATGGGGGTCTGATAGATGGGGGTCTGATAGATGGGGGTCTGATAGATGGGGGTCTGATAGATGGGGATCTGATAGATGGGGATCTGATAGATGGGGATCTGAAATTTGGGGGTCTGATAGATGGGGATCTGATAGATGGGGTCTGATAGATGGGACCTGATAGATGGGGGTCTGATAGATGGGGGTCTGATAGATTGGGATCAGATAGATGGGGATCTGATAGATGGGGGTCTGATAGATGGGGTCTGATAGATGGGGTCTGATAAATGGGGGTCTGATAGATGGGGGTCTGATAGATGGGGATCTGATAGATGGGGGTCTGATAGATGGGGGTCTGATAGATGGGGCTCTGATAGATGGGGATCTGATAGGTGGGGGTCTGATAGATGGGGGTCTGATAGATGGGGATCTGATACATGGGTATCTGATAGATGGGGGTCTGATAGATGGGGGTCTGATAGATGGGGATCTGAAAGATGGGGGTCTGATAGATGGGTATCTGATAGATGGGGGTCTGATAGATGGGGTCTGATAGATGGGGTCTGATAGATGGGGACCTGATAGATGGGGATCTGGTAGATGGGGGTCTGATAGATGGGGATCTGATAGATGAGGATCTCATAGATGGGGGTCTGATAGATGTGGATCTGATAGATGGGGGTCGGATAGATGGGGATCTGATAGATGGGGATCTGATAGATGGGGGGCCGGTAGATGGGGATCTGATAGATGGGGGTCTGATAGATGGGGATCTGATAGACGGGGATCTGATAGATGGGGGGCCGGTAGATGGGGATCCGATAGATGGGGGTCTGATAGATGGGGATCTGATAGATGGGGGTCTGATAGATGGGGGTCTGATAGATGGGGATCTGATAGATGGGGGTCTGATAGATGGGGGTCTGATAGATGGGGATCGGATAGATGGGGGTCTGATAGATGGGGGTCTGATAGATGAGGATCTCATAGATGGGGTCTGATAAATGGGGACCTGATAGATGGGGATCTGATAGATGGGGGTCTGATAGATGGGGGTCTGATAGATGGGGGTCTGATGGATGGGGCCTGATAGATGGGGATCTGATAGATGGGGATCTGATAGATGGGGGTCTGATGGATGGGGATCTGATAGATGGGGGTCTGATAGATGGGGGTCTGATAGATGGGGGTCTGATAGATGGGGGTCTGATAGATGGGGATCTGATAGATGGGGATCTGATAGATGGGGATCTGAAATTTGTGGGTCTGATAGATGGGGATCTGATAGATGGGGTCTGATAGATGGGACCTGATAGATGGGGGTCTGATAGATGGGGGTCTGATAGATTGGGATCAGATAGATGGGGATCTGATAGATGGGGGTCTGATAGATGGGGTCTGATAGATGGGGGTCTGATAAATGGGGATCTGATAGATGGGGGTCTGATAGATGGGGATCTGATAGATGGGGGTCTGATAGATGGGGGTCTGATAGATGGGGCTCTGATAGATGGGGATCTGATAGGTGGGGGTCTGATAGATGGGGGTCTGATAGATGGGGATCTGATACATGGGTATCTGGTAGATGGGGGTCTGATAGATGGGGGTCTGATAGATGGGGGTCTGATAGATGGGGATCTGATAGATGGGGGTCTGATAGATCAGGATCTGGTAGATGGGGATCTGATAGATGGGGGGCCGGTAGATGGGGATCTGATAGATGGGGGTCTGATAGATGGCGATCTGATAGATGGGGGTCTGATAGATGGGGGGCCGGTAGATGCGGATCTGATAGATGGGGTCTGATAGATGGGGGTCTGATAGATGTGGGTCTGATAGATGGGGATCTGATAGATGGGGGTCTGATAGATGGGGATCTGATAGATGGGGGTCTGATAGATGGGGATCTGGTAGATGGGGATCTGATAGATGGGGGGGCCGGTAGATGGGGATCTGATAGATGGGGGTCATATAGATGGGGTCTGATAGATGGGGGTCAGATACATGGGGAACTGATAGATGGGGGTCTGATAGATGGGGTCTGATAGATGGGGGTCTGATAGATTTGGGTCTGATAGATGGGGATCTGATAGATGGGGGTCTGATAGATGGGGGTCTGATAGATGGGGATCTGATAGATGGGGGTCTGATAGATGGGGATCTGATAGATGGGGATCTGATAGATGGGGGGCCGGTAGATGGGGATCTGATAGATGGGGGTCTGATAGATGGCGATCTGATAGATGGGGATCTGATAGATGGGGGGCCGGTAGATGCGGATCTGATAGATGGGGGTCTGATAGATGGGGATCTGATAGATGGGGATCTGATAGATGGGGGGCCGGTAGATGGGAGTCTGATAGATGGGGATCTGATAAATGGGGGTCTGATAGATGGGGATCTGATAGATGGCGGTCTGATAGTTGGGCATCTGATAGATGGGGATCTGGAAGATGGGGATCTGATAGATGGGGGTATGATAGATGGGGAACTGATAGATGGGGGTCTGATAGATGGGGTCTGATAGATGGGGGTCAGATACATGGGGAACTGATAGATGGGGGTCTGATAGATGGGGATCAGATAGATGGGGGTCTGATAGATGGGGATCTGATAGATGGGGGTCTGATAGATGGGGGTCTGATAGAAGGGGATCTGGTAGATGGGGGTCTGATAGATGGGGGTCTGATAGATGGGGGTCTGATAGATGGGGATCTGATAGATGGGGGTCTGATAGATGGGGATCTGGTAGATGGGGGTCTGATAGATGGGGGTCTGATAGATGGGTGTCTGATAGATAGGGATCTGATAGATGGTGGTCTGATAGATGGGGATCTGAGAGATGGGGATCTGATAGATGGGGCGCCGGTAGATGGGGATCTGATAGATGGGGATCTGATAGATGGGGATCTGATAGATGGGGATCTGATAGATGGGGGGCCGGTAGATGGGGATCTGATAGATGGGGATCTGGTAGATGGGGGGCCGGTAGATGGGGATCCGATAGATGGGGGTCTGATAGATGGGGATCTGATAGATGGGGGTCTGAAAGATGGGGATCTGATAGATGGGGTTCTGATAGATGGGCGTCTGATATATGGGGATCTGATAGATGGGGGTCTGATAGCTGGGGATCTGATAGATGGGAATCTGATAGATGGGGATCGGATTGATGGGGGTCTGATAGATGGGGATCTGATAGATGAGGATCTCATAGATGGGGTCTGATAGATGGGGATCTGATAGATGGGGGTCTGATAGATGGGGGTCTGATAGATGTGGATCTGATAGATGGGGATCTGACAGATGGCGGTCTGATAGATGGGGATCTGATCGATGGGGGTCTGATAGATGGGGGTCTGAGAGATGGGGGTCTGATAGATGGGGATCTGATAGATGGGGGTCTGGTAGATGGGGGTCTGATAGATGGGGATCTGATAGATGGGGTTCTGATAGATGGGGATCTGATAGATGGGGATCTGATAGATGGGGGGCCGGTAGATGGGGATCTGATAGATGGGGGTCTGATAGATGGGGATCTGATAGATGGGGATCTGATAGATGGGGGGCCGGTAGATGGGGATCTGATAGATGGGGGTCGGATAGATGGGGATCTGATAGATGGGGATCTGATAGATGGGGGGCCGGTAGATGGGGATCTGATAGATGGGGGTCTGATAGATGGGGATCTGATAGATGGGGATCTGATAGATGGGGGGCCGGTAGATGGGGATCCGATAGATGGGGGTCTGATAGATGGGGATCTGATAGATGGGGGTCTGATAGATGGGGGTCGGATAGATGGGGATCTGATAGATGGGGGTCTGATAGATGGGGGTCTGATAGATGGGGATCTGATAGATGGGGATCTGATAGATGGGGGTCTGATAGTTAGGGATCTGATAGATGGGGATCTGATAGATGGGGATCGGATAGATGGGGGTCTGATAGATGGGGGTCTGATAGATGAGGATCTCATAGATGGGGTCTGATAGATGGGGACCTGATAGATGGGGATCTGATAGATGGGGGTCTGATAGATGGGGGTCTGATAGATGGGGGTCTGATGGATGGGGCCTGATAGATGGGGATCTGATAGATGGGGATCTGATAGATGGGGGTCTGATGGATGGGGATCTGATAGATGGGGGTCTGATAGATGGGGGTCTGATAGATGGGGGTCTGATAGATGGGGGTCTGATAGATGGGGATCTGATAGATGGGGATCTGATAGATGGGGATCTGAAATTTGGGGGTCTGATAGATGGGGATCTGATAGATGGGGTCTGATAGATGGGACCTGATAGATGGGGGTCTGATAGATGGGGGTCTGATAGATTGGGATCAGATAGATGGGGATCTGATAGATGGGGGTCTGATAGATGGGGTCTGATAGATGGGGTCTGATAAATGGGGATCTGATAGATGGGGGTCTGATAGATGGGGATCTGATAGATGGGGGTCTGATAGATGGGGGTCTGATAGATGGGGCTCTGATAGATGGGGATCTGATAGGTGGGGGTCTGATAGATGGGGGTCTGATAGATGGGGATCTGATACATGGGTATCTGATAGATGGGGGTCTGATAGATGGGGGTCTGATAGATGGGGATCTGAAAGATGGGGGTCTGATAGATGGGTATCTGATAGATGGGGGTCTGATAGATGGGGTCTGATAGATGGGGTCTGATAGATGGGGACCTGATAGATGGGGATCTGGTAGATGGGGATTTGATAGATGGGGGTATGAAAGATGGGGAACTGATAGATGGGGGTCTGATAGATGGGGGTCTGATAGATGGGGATCTGATAGATGGGGATCTGATAGATGGGGGTCTGACAGATGGGGGTCTGATAGATGGGGGTCTGATAGATGGGGATCTGATAGATGGGGGTCTGATAGATGGGGATCTGGTAGATGGTGATCTGATAGATGGGGGGCCGGTAGATGGGGATCTGATAGATGGGGGTCTGATAGATGGCGATCTGATAGATGGGGGTCTGATAGATGGGGGGCCGGTAGATGCGGATCTGATAGATGGGGTCTGATAGATGGGGGTCTGATAGATGTGGGTCTGATAGATGGGGATCTGATAGATGGGGGTCTGATAGATGGGGATCTGATAGATGGGGGCCTGATAGATGGGGATCTGGTAGATGGGGATCTGACAGATGGGGGGCCGGTAGATGGGGATCTGATAGATGGGGGTCTGAAAGATGGGGTCTGATAGATGGGGGTCAGATACATGGGGAACTGATAGATGGGGGTCTGATAGATGGGGTCTGATAGATGGGGGTCTGATAGATGTGGGTCTGATAGATGGGGATCTGATAGATGGGGGTCTGATAGATGGGGATCTGATAGATGGGGGTCTCATAGATGGGGGTCTGATAGAAGGGGATCTGGTAGATGGGGGTCTGATAGATGGGGGTCTGATAGATGGGGGTCTGATAGATGGGGATCTGATAGATGGGTGTCTGATAGATGGGGATCTGATAGATGGGGGTCTGATAGATGGGGATCTGATAGATGGGGATCTGATAGATGGGGGGCCGGTAGATGGGGATGTGATAGATGGGGGTCTGATAGATGGGGATCTGATAGATGGGGATCTGATAGATCGGGGGCCGGTAGATGGGGATCTGATAGATGGGGATCTGGTAGATGGGGGGCCGGTAGATGCGGATCCGATAGATGGGGGTCGGATAGATGGGGATCTGATAGATGGGGGTCTGATAGATGGGGATCTGATAGATGGGGTTCTGATAGATGGGGGTCTGATATATGGGGATCTGATAGATGGGGGTCTGAGAGCTGGGGATCTGATAGATGGGAATCTGATAGATGGGGATCGGATAGATGGGGGTCTGATAGATGGGGATCTGATAGATGGGGGTCTGATAGCTGGGGATCTGATAGATGGGAATCTGATAGATGGGGATCGGATAGATGGGGGTCTGATAGATGGGGGTCTGATCGATGAGGATCTCATAGATGGGGTCTGATAGATGGGGATCTGATAGATGGGGGTCTGATAGATGGGGGTCTGATGGATGGGGTCTGATAGATGTGGATCTGATAGATGTGGATCTGACAGATGGCGGTCTGATAGATGGGGATCTGATAGTGGGGGTCTGATAGATGGGGGTCTGATAGATGGGGATCTGATAGATGGGATCTGATAGATGGGGGTCTGAGAGATGGGGGTCTGATAGATGGGGGTCTGATAGATGGCGGTATGAGAGATGGGGATCTGATAGATGGGGGTCTGATAGATGGGTGTCTGATAGATGGGGATCTGATAGATGGGGGGTCTGATAGATGGGGATCTGATAGATGGGGATCTGATAGATGGGGGGCCGGTAGATGGGGATCTGATAGATGGGGGTCTGATAGATGGGGATCTGATAGATGGGGATCTGATAGATGGGGGGCCGGTAGATGGGGATCTGATAGATGGGGGTCGGATAGATGGGGGTCTGATAGATGGGGATCTGATAGATGGGGGGCCGGTAGATGGGGATCTGATAGATGGGGGTCTGATAGATGGGGATCTGATAGATGGGGATCTGATAGATGGGGGGCCGGTAGATGGGGATCCGATAGATGGGGAACTGATAGATGGGGATCTGATAGATGGGGGTCTGATAGATGGGGATCTGATAGATGGGGGTCTGATAGATGGGGGTCTGATAGATGGGGATCTGATAGATGGGGATCTGATAGATGGGGGTCTGATAGTTAGGGATCTGATAGATGGGGATCTGATAGATGGGGATCGGATAGATGGGGGTCTGATAGATGGGGGTCTGATAGATGAGGATCTCATAGATGGGGTCTGATAGATGGGGACCTGATAGATGGGGATCTGATAGATGGGGGTCTGATAGATGGGGGTCGGATAGATGGGGGTCTGATGGATGGGGTCTGATAGATGGGGATCTGATAGATGGGGATCTGATAGATGGGGGTCTGATAGATGGGGATCTGATAGATGGGGGTCTGATAGATGGGGGTCTGATAGATGGGGGTCTGACAGATGGGGGTCTGATAGATGGGGATCTGATAGGTGGGGATCTGATAGATGGGGATCTGAAATTTGGGGGTCTGATAGATGGGGATCTGATAGATGGGGGTCTGATAGATGCGGTTCTGATAGATGGGGGTCTGATAGATGGGGGTCTGATAGATGGGGATCTGATAGATGGGGTCTGATAGATGGGATCTGATAGATGGGGGTCTGATAGCTGGGGGTCTGATAGATTGGGATCAGATAGATGGGGATCTGATAGATGGGGGTCTGATCGATGGGGTCTGATAGATGGGGGTCTGATAAATGGGGATCTGATAGATGGGGGTCTGATAGATGGGGATCTGATAGATGGGGGTCTGATAGATGGGGGTCTGATAGATGGGGCTCTGATAGATGGGGATCTGATAGGTGGGGGTCTGATAGATGGGGGTCTGATAGATGGGGGTCTAATAGATGGGGATCTGATACATGGGTATCTGATAGATGGGGGTCTGATAGATGGGGGTCTGATAGATGGGGATCTGATAGATGGGGGTCTGATAGATGGGTATCTGATAGATGGGGGTCTGATAGATGGGGTCTGATAGATGGGTTCTGATAGATGGGGACCTGATAGATGGGGATCTGGTAGATGGGGATTTGATAGATGGGGTCTGATCGATGGGGGTCTGATAGATGGGGGTCTGATAGATGGGGATCTGATAGATGGGGATCTGATAGATGGGGATCTGATAGATGGGGGTCTGATAGATGGGGGTCTGATAGATGGGGGTCTGATAGATGGGGATCTGATAGATGGGGGTCTGATAGATGGGGGGCCGGTAGATGGGGATCTGATAGATGGGGGTCTGATAGATGGCGATCTGATAGATGGGGATCTGATAGATGGGGGGCCGGTAGATGCGGATCTGATAGATGGGGGTCTGATAGATGGGGATCTGATAGATGGGGATCTGATAGATGGGGGGCCGGTAGATGGGGATCTGATAGATGGGGGTCTGTTAGAAGGGGATCTGGTAGATGGGGGTCTGATAGATGGGGTTCTGATAGATGGGGGTCTGATAGATGGGGATCTGATAGATGGGGGTCTGATAGATGGGGATCTGGTAGATGGGGGTCTGATAGATGGGGGTCTGATAGATGGGTGTCTGATAGATGGGGATCTGATAGATGGGGGTCTGATAGATGGGGATCTGATAGATGGGGATCTGATAGATGGGGCGCCGGTAGATGGGGATCTGATAGATGGGGGTCTGATAGATGGGGATCTGACAGATGGGGATCTGATAGATGGGGGGCCGGTAGATGGGGATCTGATAGATGGGGATCTGGTAGATGGGGGGCCGGTAGATGGGGATCCGATAGATGGGGGTCTGATAGATGGGGATCTGATAGATGGGGGTCTGATAGATGGGGATCTGATAGATGGGGTTCTGATAGATGGGGGTCTGATATATGGGGATCTGATAGATGGGGGTCTGATAGCTGGGGATCTGATAGATGGGAATCTGATAGATGGGGATCGGATTGATGGGGGTCTGATAGATGGGGATCTGATAGATGAGGATCTCATAGATGGGGGTCTGATAGATGTGGATCTGATAGATGGGGATCTGACAGATGGCGGTCTGATAGATGGGGATCTGATAGATGGGGGTCTGATAGATGGGGGTCTGATAGATGGGGATCTGATAGATGGGATCTGATAGATGGGGGTCTGAGAGATGGGGGTCTGATAGATGGGGATCTGATAGATGGGGATCTGATAGATGGGGATCTGATAGATGGGGGGCCGGTAGATGGGGATCTGATAGATGGGGGTCTGATAGATGGGGATCTGATAGATGGGGATCTGATAGATGGGG
This sequence comes from Somniosus microcephalus, assembly GCF_052327205.1. Classification (NCBI taxonomy): domain Eukaryota; kingdom Metazoa; phylum Chordata; class Chondrichthyes; order Squaliformes; family Somniosidae; genus Somniosus; species Somniosus microcephalus. The sequence goes on from NW_028225185.1 coordinate 44,596,566, forward strand.
GGCCGGTAGATGGGGATCTGATAGATGGGGGTCGGATAGATGGGGATCTGATAGATGGGGATCTGATAGATGGGGGGCCGGTAGATGGGGATCTGATAGATGGGGGTCTGATAGATGGGGATCTGATAGATGGGGATCTGATAGATGGGGGGCCGGTAGATGGGGATCCGATAGATGGGGGTCTGATAGATGGGGATCTGATAGATGGGGGTCTGATAGATGGGGGTCTGATAGATGGGGGTCTGACAGATGGGGGTCTGATAGATGGGGATCTGATAGGTGGGGATCTGATAGATGGGGATCTGAAATTTGGGGGTCTGATAGATGGGGATCTGATAGATGGGGGTCTGATAGATGCGGTTCTGATAGATGGGGGTCTGATAGATGGGGGTCTGATAGATGGGGATCTGATAGATGGGGTCTGATAGATGGGATCTGATAGATGGGGGTCTGATAGCTGGGGGTCTGATAGATTGGGATCAGATAGATGGGGATCTGATAGATGGGGGTCTGATCGATGGGGTCTGATAGATGGGGGTCTGATAAATGGGGATCTGATAGATGGGGGTCTGATAGATGGGGATCTGATAGATGGGGGTCTGATAGATGGGGGTCTGATAGATGGGGCTCTGATAGATGGGGATCTGATAGGTGGGGGTCTGATAGATGGGGGTCTGATAGATGGGGGTCTAATAGATGGGGATCTGATACATGGGTATCTGAGAGATGGGGGTCTGATAGATGGGGGTCTGATAGATGGGGATCTGATAGATGGGGGTCTGATAGATGGGTATCTGATAGATGGGGGTCTGATAGATGGGGTCTGATAGATGGGGTCTGATAGATGGGGACCTGATAGATGGGGATCTGGTAGATGGGGATTTGATAGATGGGGGTCTGATAGATGGGGATCTGATAGATGGGGGTCTGATAGATGGGGTCTGATCGATGGGGGTCTGATAGATGGGGGTCTGATAGATGGGGATCTGATAGATGGGGATCTGATAGATGGGGATCTGATAGATGGGGGTCTGATAGATGGGGGTCTGATAGATGGGGGTCTGATAGATGGGGATCTGATAGATGGGGGTCTGATAGATGGGGGGCCGGTAGATGGGGATCTGATAGATGGGGGTCTGATAGATGGGGATCTGATAGATGGGGATCTGATAGATGGGGGGCCGGTAGATGGGGATCTGATAGATGGGGGTCGGATAGATGGGGATCTGATAGATGGGGATCTGATAGATGGGGGGCCGGTAGATGGGGATCTGATAGATGGGGGTCTGATAGATGGGGATCTGATAGATGGGGGGCCGGTAGATGGGGATCCGATAGATGGGGGTCTGATAGATGGGGATCTGATAGATGGGGGTCTGATAGATGGGGGTCGGATAGATGGGGATCTGATAGATGGGGGTCTGATAGATGGGGGTCTGATAGATGGGGATCTGATAGATGGGGATCTGATAGATGGGGGTCTGATAGTTAGGGATCTGATAGATGGGGATCTGATAGATGGGGATCGGATAGATGGGGGTCTGATAGATGGGGGTCTGATAGATGAGGATCTCATAGATGGGGTCTGATAGATGGGGACCTGATAGATGGGGATCTGATAGATGGGGGTCTGATAGATGGGGGTCTGATAGATGGGGGTCTGATGGATGGGGCCTGATAGATGGGGATCTGATAGATGGGGATCTGATAGATGGGGGTCTGATGGATGGGGATCTGATAGATGGGGGTCTGATAGATGGGGGTCTGATAGATGGGGGTCTGATAGATGGGGGTCTGATAGATGGGGATCTGATAGATGGGGATCTGATAGATGGGGATCTGAAATTTGGGGGTCTGATAGATGGGGATCTGATAGATGGGGTCTGATAGATGGGACCTGATAGATGGGGGTCTGATAGATGGGGGTCTGATAGATTGGGATCAGATAGATGGGGATCTGATAGATGGGGGTCTGATAGATGGGGTCTGATAGATGGGGTCTGATAAATGGGGATCTGATAGATGGGGGTCTGATAGATGGGGATCTGATAGATGGGGGTCTGATAGATGGGGGTCTGATAGATGGGGCTCTGATAGATGGGGATCTGATAGGTGGGGGTCTGATAGATGGGGGTCTGATAGATGGGGATCTGATACATGGGTATCTGATAGATGGGGGTCTGATAGATGGGGGTCTGATAGATGGGGATCTGATAGATGGGGGTCTGATAGATGGGTATCTGATAGATGGGGGTCTGATAGATGGGGTCTGATAGATGGGGTCTGATAGATGGGGACCTGATAGATGGGGATCTGGTAGATGGGGATTTGATAGATGGGGGTATGAAAGATGGGGAACTGATAGATGGGGGTCTGATAGATGGGGATCTGATAGATGGGGATCTGATAGATGGGGGGCCGGTAGATGGGGATCTGATAGATGGGGGTCTGATAGATGGCGATCTGATAGATGGGGGTCTGATAGATGGGGGGCCGGTAGATGCGGATCTGATAGATGGGGTCTGATAGATGGGGGTCTGATAGATGTGGGTCTGATAGATGGGGATCTGATAGATGGGGGTCTGATAGATGGGGATCTGATAGATGGGGGTCTGATAGATGGGGATCTGGTAGATGGGGATCTGATAGATGGGGGGGCCGGTAGATGGGGATCTGATAGATGGGGGTCATATAGATGGGGTCTGATAGATGGGGGTCAGATACATGGGGAACTGATAGATGGGGGTCTGATAGATGGGGTCTGATAGATGGGGGTCTGATAGATTTGGGTCTGATAGATGGGGATCTGATAGATGGGGGTCTGATAGATGGGGGTCTGATAGATGGGGATCTGATAGATGGGGGTCTGATAGATGGGGATCTGATAGATGGGGATCTGATAGATGGGGGGCCGGTAGATGGGGATCTGATAGATGGGGGTCTGATAGATGGCGATCTGATAGATGGGGATCTGATAGATGGGGGGCCGGTAGATGCGGATCTGATAGATGGGGGTCTGATAGATGGGGATCTGATAGATGGGGATCTGATAGATGGGGGGCCGGTAGATGGGAGTCTGATAGATGGGGATCTGATAAATGGGGGTCTGATAGATGGGGATCTGATAGATGGCGGTCTGATAGTTGGGCATCTGATAGATGGGGATCTGGAAGATGGGGATCTGATAGATGGGGGTATGATAGATGGGGAACTGATAGATGGGGGTCTGATAGATGGGGTCTGATAGATGGGGGTCAGATACATGGGGAACTGATAGATGGGGGTCTGATAGATGGGGATCAGATAGATGGGGGTCTGATAGATGGGGATCTGATAGATGGGGGTCTGATAGATGGGGGTCTGATAGAAGGGGATCTGGTAGATGGGGGTCTGATAGATGGGGGTCTGATAGATGGGGGTCTGATAGATGGGGATCTGATAGATGGGGGTCTGATAGATGGGGATCTGGTAGATGGGGGTCTGATAGATGGGGGTCTGATAGATGGGTGTCTGATAGATAGGGATCTGATAGATGGTGGTCTGATAGATGGGGATCTGAGAGATGGGGATCTGATAGATGGGGCGCCGGTAGATGGGGATCTGATAGATGGGGATCTGATAGATGGGGATCTGATAGATGGGGGGCCGGTAGATGGGGATCTGATAGATGGGGATCTGGTAGATGGGGGGCCGGTAGATGGGGATCCGATAGATGGGGGTCTGATAGATGGGGATCTGATAGATGGGGGTCTGAAAGATGGGGATCTGATAGATGGGGTTCTGATAGATGGGCGTCTGATATATGGGGATCTGATAGATGGGGGTCTGATAGCTGGGGATCTGATAGATGGGAATCTGATAGATGGGGATCGGATTGATGGGGGTCTGATAGATGGGGATCTGATAGATGAGGATCTCATAGATGGGGTCTGATAGATGGGGATCTGATAGATGGGGGTCTGATAGATGGGGGTCTGATAGATGTGGATCTGATAGATGGGGATCTGACAGATGGCGGTCTGATAGATGGGGATCTGATCGATGGGGGTCTGATAGATGGGGGTCTGAGAGATGGGGGTCTGATAGATGGGGATCTGATAGATGGGGGTCTGGTAGATGGGGGTCTGATAGATGGGGATCTGATAGATGGGGTTCTGATAGATGGGGATCTGATAGATGGGGATCTGATAGATGGGGGGCCGGTAGATGGGGATCTGATAGATGGGGGTCTGATAGATGGGGATCTGATAGATGGGGATCTGATAGATGGGGGGCCGGTAGATGGGGATCTGATAGATGGGGGTCGGATAGATGGGGATCTGATAGATGGGGATCTGATAGATGGGGGGCCGGTAGATGGGGATCTGATAGATGGGGGTCTGATAGATGGGGATCTGATAGATGGGGATCTGATAGATGGGGGGCCGGTAGATGGGGATCCGATAGATGGGGGTCTGATAGATGGGGATCTGATAGATGGGGGTCTGATAGATGGGGGTCGGATAGATGGGGATCTGATAGATGGGGGTCTGATAGATGGGGGTCTGATAGATGGGGATCTGATAGATGGGGATCTGATAGATGGGGGTCTGATAGTTAGGGATCTGATAGATGGGGATCTGATAGATGGGGATCGGATAGATGGGGGTCTGATAGATGGGGGTCTGATAGATGAGGATCTCATAGATGGGGTCTGATAGATGGGGACCTGATAGATGGGGATCTGATAGATGGGGGTCTGATAGATGGGGGTCTGATAGATGGGGGTCTGATGGATGGGGCCTGATAGATGGGGATCTGATAGATGGGGATCTGATAGATGGGGGTCTGATGGATGGGGATCTGATAGATGGGGGTCTGATAGATGGGGGTCTGATAGATGGGGGTCTGATAGATGGGGGTCTGATAGATGGGGATCTGATAGATGGGGATCTGATAGATGGGGATCTGAAATTTGGGGGTCTGATAGATGGGGATCTGATAGATGGGGTCTGATAGATGGGACCTGATAGATGGGGGTCTGATAGATGGGGGTCTGATAGATTGGGATCAGATAGATGGGGATCTGATAGATGGGGGTCTGATAGATGGGGTCTGATAGATGGGGTCTGATAAATGGGGATCTGATAGATGGGGGTCTGATAGATGGGGATCTGATAGATGGGGGTCTGATAGATGGGGGTCTGATAGATGGGGCTCTGATAGATGGGGATCTGATAGGTGGGGGTCTGATAGATGGGGGTCTGATAGATGGGGATCTGATACATGGGTATCTGATAGATGGGGGTCTGATAGATGGGGGTCTGATAGATGGGGATCTGAAAGATGGGGGTCTGATAGATGGGTATCTGATAGATGGGGGTCTGATAGATGGGGTCTGATAGATGGGGTCTGATAGATGGGGACCTGATAGATGGGGATCTGGTAGATGGGGATTTGATAGATGGGGGTATGAAAGATGGGGAACTGATAGATGGGGGTCTGATAGATGGGGGTCTGATAGATGGGGATCTGATAGATGGGGATCTGATAGATGGGGGTCTGACAGATGGGGGTCTGATAGATGGGGGTCTGATAGATGGGGATCTGATAGATGGGGGTCTGATAGATGGGGATCTGGTAGATGGTGATCTGATAGATGGGGGGCCGGTAGATGGGGATCTGATAGATGGGGGTCTGATAGATGGCGATCTGATAGATGGGGGTCTGATAGATGGGGGGCCGGTAGATGCGGATCTGATAGATGGGGTCTGATAGATGGGGGTCTGATAGATGTGGGTCTGATAGATGGGGATCTGATAGATGGGGGTCTGATAGATGGGGATCTGATAGATGGGGGCCTGATAGATGGGGATCTGGTAGATGGGGATCTGACAGATGGGGGGCCGGTAGATGGGGATCTGATAGATGGGGGTCTGAAAGATGGGGTCTGATAGATGGGGGTCAGATACATGGGGAACTGATAGATGGGGGTCTGATAGATGGGGTCTGATAGATGGGGGTCTGATAGATGTGGGTCTGATAGATGGGGATCTGATAGATGGGGGTCTGATAGATGGGGATCTGATAGATGGGGGTCTCATAGATGGGGGTCTGATAGAAGGGGATCTGGTAGATGGGGGTCTGATAGATGGGGGTCTGATAGATGGGGGTCTGATAGATGGGGATCTGATAGATGGGTGTCTGATAGATGGGGATCTGATAGATGGGGGTCTGATAGATGGGGATCTGATAGATGGGGATCTGATAGATGGGGGGCCGGTAGATGGGGATGTGATAGATGGGGGTCTGATAGATGGGGATCTGATAGATGGGGATCTGATAGATCGGGGGCCGGTAGATGGGGATCTGATAGATGGGGATCTGGTAGATGGGGGGCCGGTAGATGCGGATCCGATAGATGGGGGTCGGAGAGATGGGGATCTGATAGATGGGGGTCTGATAGATGGGGATCTGATAGATGGGGTTCTGATAGATGGGGGTCTGATATATGGGGATCTGATAGATGGGGGTCTGAGAGCTGGGGATCTGATAGATGGGAATCTGATAGATGGGGATCGGATAGATGGGGGTCTGATAGATGGGGATCTGATAGATGGGGGTCTGATAGCTGGGGATCTGATAGATGGGAATCTGATAGATGGGGATCGGATAGATGGGGGTCTGATAGATGGGGGTCTGATCGATGAGGATCTCATAGATGGGGTCTGATAGATGGGGATCTGATAGATGGGGGTCTGATAGATGGGGGTCTGATGGATGGGGTCTGATAGATGTGGATCTGATAGATGTGGATCTGACAGATGGCGGTCTGATAGATGGGGATCTGATAGTGGGGGTCTGATAGATGGGGGTCTGATAGATGGGGATCTGATAGATGGGATCTGATAGATGGGGGTCTGAGAGATGGGGGTCTGATAGATGGGGGTCTGATAGATGGCGGTATGAGAGATGGGGATCTGATAGATGGGGGTCTGATAGATGGGTGTCTGATAGATGGGGATCTGATAGATGGGGGGTCTGATAGATGGGGATCTGATAGATGGGGATCTGATAGATGGGGGGCCGGTAGATGGGGATCTGATAGATGGGGGTCTGATAGATGGGGATCTGATAGATGGGGATCTGATAGATGGGGGGCCGGTAGATGGGGATCTGATAGATGGGGGTCGGATAGATGGGTGTCTGATAGATGGGGATCTGATAGATGGGGGGCCGGTAGATGGGGATCTGATAGATGGGGGTCTGATAGATGGGGATCTGATAGATGGGGATCTGATAGATGGGGGGCCGGTAGATGGGGATCCGATAGATGGGGAACTGATAGATGGGGATCTGATAGATGGGGGTCTGATAGATGGGGATCTGATAGATGGGGGTCTGATAGATGGGGGTCTGATAGATGGGGATCTGATAGATGGGGATCTGATAGATGGGGGTCTGATAGTTAGGGATCTGATAGATGGGGATCTGATAGATGGGGATCGGATAGATGGGGGTCTGATAGATGGGGGTCTGATAGATGAGGATCTCATAGATGGGGTCTGATAGATGGGGACCTGATAGATGGGGATCTGATAGATGGGGGTCTGATAGATGGGGGTCGGATAGATGGGGGTCTGATGGATGGGGTCTGATAGATGGGGATCTGATAGATGGGGATCTGATAGATGGGGGTCTGATAGATGGGGATCTGATAGATGGGGGTCTGATAGATGGGGGTCTGATAGATGGGGGTCTGACAGATGGGGGTCTGATAGATGGGGATCTGATAGGTGGGGATCTGATAGATGGGGATCTGAAATTTGGGGGTCTGATAGATGGGGATCTGATAGATGGGGGTCTGATAGATGCGGTTCTGATAGATGGGGGTCTGATAGATGGGGGTCTGATAGATGGGGATCTGATAGATGGGGTCTGATAGATGGGATCTGATAGATGGGGGTCTGATAGCTGGGGGTCTGATAGATTGGGATCAGATAGATGGGGATCTGATAGATGGGGGTCTGATCGATGGGGTCTGATAGATGGGGGTCTGATAGATGGGGATCTGATAGATGGGGTTCTGATAGATGGGGGTCTGATATATGGGGATCTGATAGATGGGGGTCTGAGAGCTGGGGATCTGATAGATGGGAATCTGATAGATGGGGATCGGATAGATGGGGGTCTGATAGATGGGGATCTGATAGATGGGGGTCTGATAGCTGGGGATCTGATAGATGGGAATCTGATAGATGGGGATCGGATAGATGGGGGTCTGATAGATGGGGGTCTGATCGATGAGGATCTCATAGATGGGGTCTGATAGATGGGGATCTGATAGATGGGGGTCTGATAGATGGGGGTCTGATGGATGGGGTCTGATAGATGTGGATCTGATAGATGTGGATCTGACAGATGGCGGTCTGATAGATGGGGATCTGATAGTGGGGGTCTGATAGATGGGGGTCTGATAGATGGGGATCTGATAGATGGGATCTGATAGATGGGGGTCTGAGAGATGGGGGTCTGATAGATGGGGGTCTGATAGATGGCGGTATGAGAGATGGGGATCTGATAGATGGGGGTCTGATAGATGGGTGTCTGATAGATGGGGATCTGATAGATGGGGGGTCTGATAGATGGGGATCTGATAGATGGGGATCTGATAGATGGGGGGCCGGTAGATGGGGATCTGATAGATGGGGGTCTGATAGATGGGGATCTGATAGATGGGGATCTGATAGATGGGGGGCCGGTAGATGGGGATCTGATAGATGGGGGTCGGATAGATGGGGGTCTGATAGATGGGGATCTGATAGATGGGGGGCCGGTAGATGGGGATCTGATAGATGGGGGTCTGATAGATGGGGATCTGATAGATGGGGATCTGATAGATGGGGGGCCGGTAGATGGGGATCCGATAGATGGGGAACTGATAGATGGGGATCTGATAGATGGGGGTCTGATAGATGGGGATCTGATAGATGGGGGTCTGATAGATGGGGGTCTGATAGATGGGGATCTGATAGATGGGGATCTGATAGATGGGGGTCTGATAGTTAGGGATCTGATAGATGGGGATCTGATAGATGGGGATCGGATAGATGGGGGTCTGATAGATGGGGGTCTGATAGATGAGGATCTCATAGATGGGGTCTGATAGATGGGGACCTGATAGATGGGGATCTGATAGATGGGGGTCTGATAGATGGGGGTCGGATAGATGGGGGTCTGATGGATGGGGTCTGATAGATGGGGATCTGATAGATGGGGATCTGATAGATGGGGGTCTGATAGATGGGGATCTGATAGATGGGGGTCTGATAGATGGGGGTCTGATAGATGGGGGTCTGACAGATGGGGGTCTGATAGATGGGGATCTGATAGGTGGGGATCTGATAGATGGGGATCTGAAATTTGGGGGTCTGATAGATGGGGATCTGATAGATGGGGGTCTGATAGATGCGGTTCTGATAGATGGGGGTCTGATAGATGGGGGTCTGATAGATGGGGATCTGATAGATGGGGTCTGATAGATGGGATCTGATAGATGGGGGTCTGATAGCTGGGGGTCTGATAGATTGGGATCAGATAGATGGGGATCTGATAGATGGGGGTCTGATCGATGGGGTCTGATAGATGGGGGTCTGATAAATGGGGATCTGATAGATGGGGGTCTGATAGATGGGGATCTGATAGATGGGGGTCTGATAGATGGGGGTCTGATAGATGGGGCTCTGATAGATGGGGATCTGATAGGTGGGGGTCTGATAGATGGGGGTCTGATAGATGGGGGTCTAATAGATGGGGATCTGATACATGGGTATCTGATAGATGGGGGTCTGATAGATGGGGGTCTGATAGATGGGGATCTGATAGATGGGGGTCTGATAGATGGGTATCTGATAGATGGGGGTCTGATAGATGGGGTCTGATAGATGGGTTCTGATAGATGGGGACCTGATAGATGGGGATCTGGTAGATGGGGATTTGATAGATGGGGTCTGATCGATGGGGGTCTGATAGATGGGGGTCTGATAGATGGGGATCTGATAGATGGGGATCTGATAGATGGGGATCTGATAGATGGGGGTCTGATAGATGGGGGTCTGATAGATGGGGGTCTGATAGATGGGGATCTGATAGATGGGGGTCTGATAGATGGGGGGCCGGTAGATGGGGATCTGATAGATGGGGGTCTGATAGATGGCGATCTGATAGATGGGGATCTGATAGATGGGGGGCCGGTAGATGCGGATCTGATAGATGGGGGTCTGATAGATGGGGATCTGATAGATGGGGATCTGATAGATGGGGGGCCGGTAGATGGGGATCTGATAGATGGGGGTCTGTTAGAAGGGGATCTGGTAGATGGGGGTCTGATAGATGGGGGTCTGATAGATGGGGGTCTGATAGATGGGGATCTGATAGATGGGGGTCTGATAGATGGGGATCTGGTAGATGGGGGTCTGATAGATGGGGGTCTGATAGATGGGTGTCTGATAGATGGGGATCTGATAGATGGGGGTCTGATAGATGGGGATCTGATAGATGGGGATCTGATAGATGGGGCGCCGGTAGATGGGGATCTGATAGATGGGGGTCTGATAGATGGGGATCTGACAGATGGGGATCTGATAGATGGGGGGCCGGTAGATGGGGATCTGATAGATGGGGATCTGGTAGATGGGGGGCCGGTAGATGGGGATCCGATAGATGGGGGTCTGATAGATGGGGATCTGATAGATGGGGGTCTGATAGATGGGGATCTGATAGATGGGGTTCTGATAGATGGGGGTCTGATATATGGGGATCTGATAGATGGGGGTCTGATAGCTGGGGATCTGATAGATGGGAATCTGATAGATGGGGATCGGATTGATGGGGGTCTGATAGATGGGGATCTGATAGATGAGGATCTCATAGATGGGGGTCTGATAGATGTGGATCTGATAGATGGGGATCTGACAGATGGCGGTCTGATAGATGGGGATCTGATAGATGGGGGTCTGATAGATGGGGGTCTGATAGATGGGGATCTGATAGATGGGATCTGATAGATGGGGGTCTGAGAGATGGGGGTCTGATAGATGGGGATCTGATAGATGGGGATCTGATAGATGGGGATCTGATAGATGGGGGGCCGGTAGATGGGGATCTGATAGATGGGGGTCTGATAGATGGGGATCTGATAGATGGGGATCTGATAGATGGGGGGCCGGTAGATGGGGATCTGATAGATGGGGGTCGGATAGATGGGGATCTGATAGATGGGGATCTGATAGATGGGGGGCCGGTAGATGGGGATCTGATAGATGGGGGTCTGATAGATGGGGATCTGATAGATGGGGATCTGATAGATGGGGGGCCGGTAGATGGGGATCCGATAGATGGGGGTCTGATAGATGGGGATCTGATAGATGGGGGTCTGATAGATGGGGGTCTGATAGATGGGGGTCTGACAGATGGGGGTCTGATAGATGGGGATCTGATAGGTGGGGATCTGATAGATGGGGATCTGAAATTTGGGGGTCTGATAGATGGGGATCTGATAGATGGGGGTCTGATAGATGCGGTTCTGATAGATGGGGGTCTGATAGATGGGGGTCTGATAGATGGGGATCTGATAGATGGGGTCTGATAGATGGGATCTGATAGATGGGGGTCTGATAGCTGGGGGTCTGATAGATTGGGATCAGATAGATGGGGATCTGATAGATGGGGGTCTGATCGATGGGGTCTGATAGATGGGGGTCTGATAAATGGGGATCTGATAGATGGGGGTCTGATAGATGGGGATCTGATAGATGGGGGTCTGATAGATGGGGGTCTGATAGATGGGGCTCTGATAGATGGGGATCTGATAGGTGGGGGTCTGATAGATGGGGGTCTGATAGATGGGGGTCTAATAGATGGGGATCTGATACATGGGTATCTGAGAGATGGGGGTCTGATAGATGGGGGTCTGATAGATGGGGATCTGATAGATGGGGGTCTGATAGATGGGTATCTGATAGATGGGGGTCTGATAGATGGGGTCTGATAGATGGGGTCTGATAGATGGGGACCTGATAGATGGGGATCTGGTAGATGGGGATTTGATAGATGGGGGTCTGATAGATGGGGATCTGATAGATGGGGGTCTGATAGATGGGGTCTGATCGATGGGGGTCTGATAGATGGGGGTCTGATAGATGGGGATCTGATAGATGGGGATCTGATAGATGGGGATCTGATAGATGGGGGTCTGATAGATGGGGGTCTGATAGATGGGGGTCTGATAGATGGGGATCTGATAGATGGGGGTCTGATAGATGGGGGGCCGGTAGATGGGGATCTGATAGATGGGGGTCTGATAGATGGGGATCTGATAGATGGGGATCTGATAGATGGGGGGCCGGTAGATGGGGATCTGATAGATGGGGGTCGGATAGATGGGGATCTGATAGATGGGGATCTGATAGATGGGGGGCCGGTAGATGGGGATCTGATAGATGGGGGTCTGATAGATGGGGATCTGATAGATGGGGGGCCGGTAGATGGGGATCCGATAGATGGGGGTCTGATAGATGGGGATCTGATAGATGGGGGTCTGATAGATGGGGGTCGGATAGATGGGGATCTGATAGATGGGGGTCTGATAGATGGGGGTCTGATAGATGGGGATCTGATAGATGGGGATCTGATAGATGGGGGTCTGATAGTTAGGGATCTGATAGATGGGGATCTGATAGATGGGGATCGGATAGATGGGGGTCTGATAGATGGGGGTCTGATAGATGAGGATCTCATAGATGGGGTCTGATAGATGGGGACCTGATAGATGGGGATCTGATAGATGGGGGTCTGATAGATGGGGGTCTGATAGATGGGGGTCTGATGGATGGGGCCTGATAGATGGGGATCTGATAGATGGGGATCTGATAGATGGGGGTCTGATGGATGGGGATCTGATAGATGGGGGTCTGATAGATGGGGGTCTGATAGATGGGGGTCTGATAGATGGGGGTCTGATAGATGGGGATCTGATAGATGGGGATCTGATAGATGGGGATCTGAAATTTGGGGGTCTGATAGATGGGGATCTGATAGATGGGGTCTGATAGATGGGACCTGATAGATGGGGGTCTGATAGATGGGGGTCTGATAGATTGGGATCAGATAGATGGGGATCTGATAGATGGGGGTCTGATAGATGGGGTCTGATAGATGGGGTCTGATAAATGGGGATCTGATAGATGGGGGTCTGATAGATGGGGATCTGATAGATGGGGGTCTGATAGATGGGGGTCTGATAGATGGGGCTCTGATAGATGGGGATCTGATAGGTGGGGGTCTGATAGATGGGGGTCTGATAGATGGGGATCTGATACATGGGTATCTGATAGATGGGGGTCTGATAGATGGGGGTCTGATAGATGGGGATCTGATAGATGGGGGTCTGATAGATGGGTATCTGATAGATGGGGGTCTGATAGATGGGGTCTGATAGATGGGGTCTGATAGATGGGGACCTGATAGATGGGGATCTGGTAGATGGGGATTTGATAGATGGGGGTATGAAAGATGGGGAACTGATAGATGGGGGTCTGATAGATGGGGGTCTGATAGATGGGGATCTGATAGATGGGGATCTGATAGATGGGGGTCTGACAGATGGGGGTCTGATAGATGGGGGTCTGATAGATGGGGATCTGATAGATGGGGGTCTGATAGATGGGGATCTGGTAGATGGTGATCTGATAGATGGGGGGCCGGTAGATGGGGATCTGATAGATGGGGGTCTGATAGATGGCGATCTGATAGATGGGGGTCTGATAGATGGGGGGCCGGTAGATGCGGATCTGATAGATGGGGTCTGATAGATGGGGGTCTGATAGATGTGGGTCTGATAGATGGGGATCTGATAGATGGGGGTCTGATAGATGGGGATCTGATAGATGGGGGTCTGATAGATGGGGATCTGGTAGATGGGGATCTGACAGATGGGGGGCCGGTAGATGGGGATCTGATAGATGGGGGTCTGATAGATGGGGTCTGATAGATGGGGGTCAGATACATGGGGAACTGATAGATGGGGGTCTGATAGATGGGGTCTGATAGATGGGGGTCTGATAGATGTGGGTCTGATAGATGGGGATCTGATAGATGGGGGTCTGATAGATGGGGATCTGATAGATGGGGGTCTCATAGATGGGGGTCTGATAGAAGGGGATCTGGTAGATGGGGGTCTGATAGATGGGGGTCTGATAGATGGGGGTCTGATAGATGGGGATCTGATAGATGGGGGTCTGATAGATGGGGATCTGGTAGATGGGGGTCTGATAGATGGGGGTCTGATAGATGGGTGTCTGATAGATGGGGATCTGATAGATGGGGGTCTGATAGATGGGGATCTGATAGATGGGGATCTGATAGATGGGGGGCCGGTAGATGGGGATCTGATAGATGGGGGTCTGATAGATGGGGATCTGATAGATGGGGATCTGATAGATCGGGGGCCGGTAGATGGGGATCTGATAGATGGGGATCTGGTAGATGGGGGGCCGGTAGATGGGGATCCGATAGATGGGGGTCGGATAGATGGGGATCTGATAGATGGGGGTCTGATAGATGGGGATCTGATAGATGGGGTTCTGATAGATGGGGGTCTGATATATGGGGATCTGATAGATGGGGGTCTGAGAGCTGGGGATCTGATAGATGGGAATCTGATAGATGGGGATCGGATAGATGGGGGTCTGATAGATGGGGATCTGATAGATGGGGGTCTGATAGCTGGGGATCTGATAGATGGGAATCTGATAGATGGGGATCGGATAGATGGGGGTCTGATAGATGGGGGTCTGATCGATGAGGATCTCATAGATGGGGTCTGATAGATGGGGATCTGATAGATGGGGGTCTGATAGATGGGGGTCTGATGGATGGGGTCTGATAGATGTGGATCTGATAGATGTGGATCTGACAGATGGCGGTCTGATAGATGGGGATCTGATAGTGGGGGTCTGATAGATGGGGGTCTGATAGATGGGGATCTGATAGATGGGATCTGATAGATGGGGGTCTGAGAGATGGGGGTCTGATAGATGGGGGTCTGATAGATGGCGGTATGAGAGATGGGGATCTGATAGATGGGGGTCTGATAGATGGGTGTCTGATAGATGGGGATCTGATAGATGGGGGGTCTGATAGATGGGGATCTGATAGATGGGGATCTGATAGATGGGGGGCCGGTAGATGGGGATCTGATAGATGGGGGTCTGATAGATGGGGATCTGATAGATGGGGATCTGATAGATGGGGGGCCGGTAGATGGGGATCTGATCGATGGGGGTCGGATAGATGGGGGTCTGATAGATGGGGATCTGATAGATGGGGGGCCGGTAGATGGGGATCTGATAGATGGGGGTCTGATAGATGGGGATCTGATAGATGGGGATCTGATAGATGGGGGGCCGGTAGATGGGGATCCGATAGATGGGGAACTGATAGATGGGGATCTGATAGATGGGGGTCTGATAGATGGGGATCTGATAGATGGGGGTCTGATAGATGGGGGTCTGATAGATGGGAATCTGATAGATGGGGATCTGATAGATGGGGGTCTGATAGTTAGGGATCTGATAGATGGGGATCTGATAGATGGGGATCGGATAGATGGGGGTCTGATAGATGGGGGTCTGATAGATGAGGATCTCATAGATGGGGTCTGATAGATGGGGACCTGATAGATGGGGATCTGATAGATGGGGGTCTGATAGATGGGGGTCGGATAGATGGGGGTCTGATGGATGGGGTCTGATAGATGGGGATCTGATAGATGGGGATCTGATAGATGGGGGTCTGATAGATGGGGATCTGATAGATGGGGGTCTGATAGATGGGGGTCTGATAGATGGGGGTCTGACAGATGGGGGTCTGATAGATGGGGATCTGATAGGTGCGGATCTGATAGATGGGGATCTGAAATTTGGGGGTCTGATAGATGGGGATCTGATAGATGGGGGTCTGATAGATGCGGTTCTGATAGATGGGGGTCTGATAGATGGGGGTCTGATAGATGGGGATCTGATAGATGGGGTCTGATAGATGGGATCTGATAGATGGGGGTCTGATAGCTGGGGGTCTGATAGATTGGGATCAGATAGATGGGGATCTGATAGATGGGGGTCTGATCGATGGGGTCTGATAGATGGGGGTCTGATAAATGGGGATCTGATAGATGGGGGTCTGATAGATGGGGATCTGATAGATGGGGGTCTGATAGATGGGGGTCTGATAGATGGGGCTCTGATAGATGGGGATCTGATAGGTGGGGGTCTGATAGATGGGGGTCTGATAGATGGGGGTCTAATAGATGGGGATCTGATACATGGGTATCTGATAGATGGGGGTCTGATAGATGGGGGTCTGATAGATGGGGATCTGATAGATGGGGGTCTGATAGATGGGTATCTGATAGATGGGGGTCTGATAGATGGGGTCTGATAGATGGGGTCTGATAGATGGGGACCTGATAGATGGGGATCTGGTAGATGGGGATTTGATAGATGGGGGTCTGATAGATGGGGATCTGATAGATGGGGGTCTGATAGATGGGGTCTGATCGATGGGGGTCTGATAGATGGGGGTCTGATAGATGGGGATCTGATAGATGGGGATCTGATAGATGGGGATCTGATAGATGGGGGTCTGATAGATGGGGGTCTGATAGATGGGGGTCTGATAGATGGGGATCTGATAGATGGGGGTCTGATAGATGGGGGGCCGGTAGATGGGGATCTGATAGATGGGGGTCTGATAGATGGCGATCTGATAGATGGGGATCTGATAGATGGGGGGCCGGTAGATGCGGATCTGATAGATGGGGGTCTGATAGATGGGGATCTGATAGATGGGGATCTGATAGATGGGGGGCCGGTAGATGGGGATCTGATAGATGGGGGTCTGTTAGAAGGGGATCTGGTAGATGGGGGTCTGATAGATGGGGGTCTGATAGATGGGGGTCTGATAGATGGGGATCTGATAGATGGGGGTCTGATAGATGGGGATCTGGTAGATGGGGGTCTGATAGATGGGGGTCTGATAGATGGGTGTCTGATAGATGGGGATCTGATAGATGGGGGTCTGATAGATGGGGATCTGATAGATGGGGATCTGATAGATGGGGCGCCGGTAGATGGGGATCTGATAGATGGGGGTCTGATAGATGGGGATCTGACAGATGGGGATCTGATAGATGGGGGGCCGGTAGATGGGGATCTGATAGATGGGGATCTGGTAGATGGGGGGCCGGTAGATGGGGATCCGATAGATGGGGGTCTGATAGATGGGGATCTGATAGATGGGGGTCTGATAGATGGGGATCTGATAGATGGGGTTCTGATAGATGGGGGTCTGATATATGGGGATCTGATAGATGGGGGTCTGATAGCTGGGGATCTGATAGATGGGAATCTGATAGATGGGGATCGGATTGATGGGGGTCTGATAGATGGGGATCTGATAGATGAGGATCTCATAGATGGGGGTCTGATAGATGTGGATCTGATAGATGGGGATCTGACAGATGGCGGTCTGATAGATGGGGATCTGATAGATGGGGGTCTGATAGATGGGGGTCTGATAGATGGGGATCTGATAGATGGGATCTGATAGATGGGGGTCTGAGAGATGGGGGTCTGATAGATGGGGATCTGATAGATGGGGATCTGATAGATGGGGGGCCGGTAGATGGGGATCTGATAGATGGGGGTCTGATAGATGGGGATCTGATAGATGGGGATCTGATAGATGGGGGGCCGGTAGATGGGGATCTGATAGATGGGGGTCGGATAGATGGGGATCTGATAGATGGGGATCTGATAGATGGGGGGCCGGTAGATGGGGATCTGATAGATGGGGGTCTGATAGATGGGGATCTGATAGATGGGGATCTGATAGATGGGGGGCCGGTAGATGGGGATCCGATAGATGGGGGTCTGATAGATGGGGATCTGATAGATGGGGGTCTGATAGATGGGGGTCTGATAGATGGGGGTCTGACAGATGGGGGTCTGATAGATGGGGATCTGATAGGTGGGGATCTGATAGATGGGGATCTGAAATTTGGGGGTCTGATAGATGGGGATCTGATAGATGGGGGTCTGATAGATGCGGTTCTGATAGATGGGGGTCTGATAGATGGGGGTCTGATAGATGGGGATCTGATAGATGGGGTCTGATAGATGGGATCTGATAGATGGGGGTCTGATAGCTGGGGGTCTGATAGATTGGGATCAGATAGATGGGGATCTGATAGATGGGGGTCTGATCGATGGGGTCTGATAGATGGGGGTCTGATAAATGGGGATCTGATAGATGGGGGTCTGATAGATGGGGATCTGATAGATGGGGGTCTGATAGATGGGGGTCTGATAGATGGGGCTCTGATAGATGGGGATCTGATAGGTGGGGGTCTGATAGATGGGGGTCTGATAGATGGGGGTCTAATAGATGGGGATCTGATACATGGGTATCTGATAGATGGGGGTCTGATAGATGGGGGTCTGATAGATGGGGATCTGATAGATGGGGGTCTGATAGATGGGTATCTGATAGATGGGGGTCTGATAGATGGGGTCTGATAGATGGGGTCTGATAGATGGGGACCTGATAGATGGGGATCTGGTAGATGGGGATTTGATAGATGGGGGTCTGATAGATGGGGATCTGATAGATGGGGGTCTGATAGATGGGGTCTGATCGATGGGGGTCTGATAGATGGGGGTCTGATAGATGGGGATCTGATAGATGGGGATCTGATAGATGGGGATCTGATGGATGGGGGTCTGATAGATGGGGGTCTGATAGATGGGGGTCTGATAGATGGGGATCTGATAGATGGGGGTCTGATAGATGGGGGGCCGGTAGATGGGGATCTGATAGATGGGGGTCTGATAGATGGCGATCTGATAGATGGGGATCTGATAGATGGGGGGCCGGTAGATGCGGATCTGATAGATGGGGGTCTGATAGATGGGGATCTGATAGATGGGGATCTGATAGATGGGGGGCCGGTAGATGGGGATCTGATAGATGGGGGTCTGTTAGAAGGGGATCTGGTAGATGGGGGTCTGATAGATGGGGGTCTGATAGATGGGGGTCTGATAGATGGGGATCTGATAGATGGGGGTCTGATAGATGGGGATCTGGTAGATGGGGGTCTGATAGATGGGGGTCTGATAGATGGGTGTCTGATAGATGGGGATCTGATAGATGGGGGTCTGATAGATGGGGATCTGATAGATGGGGATCTGATAGATGGGGCGCCGGTAGATGGGGATCTGATAGATGGGGGTCTGATAGATGGGGATCTGACAGATGGGGATCTGATAGATGGGGGGCCGGTAGATGGGGATCTGATAGATGGGGATCTGGTAGATGGGGGGCCGGTAGATGGGGATCCGATAGATGGGGGTCTGATAGATGGGGATCTGATAGATGGGGGTCTGATAGATGGGGATCTGATAGATGGGGTTCTGATAGATGGGGGTCTGATATATGGGGATCTGATAGATGGGGGTCTGATAGCTGGGGATCTGATAGATGGGAATCTGATAGATGGGGATCGGATTGATGGGGGTCTGATAGATGGGGATCTGATAGATGAGGATCTCATAGATGGGGGTCTGATAGATGTGGATCTGATAGATGGGGATCTGACAGATGGCGGTCTGATAGATGGGGATCTGATAGATGGGGGTCTGATAGATGGGGGTCTGATAGATGGGGATCTGATAGATGGGATGTGATAGATGGGGGTCTGAGAGATGGGGGTCTGATAGATGGGGATCTGATAGATGGGGATCTGATAGATGGGGATCTGATAGATGGGGGGCCGGTAGATGGGGATCTGATAGATGGGGGTCTGATAGATGGGGATCTGATAGATGGGGATCTGATAGATGGGGGGCCGGTAGATGGGGATCTGATAGATGGGGGTCGGATAGATGGGGATCTGATAGATGGGGATCTGATAGATTGGGGGCCGGTAGATGGGGATCTGATAGATGGGGGTCTGATAGATGGGGATCTGATAGATGGGGATCTGATAGATGGGGGGCCGGTAGATGGGGATCCGATAGATGGGGGTCTGATAGATGGGGATCTGATAGATGGGGGTCTGATAGATGGGGGTCTGATAGATGGGGATCTGATAGATGGGGGTCTGATAGATGGGGGTCTGATAGATGGGGATCGGATAGATGGGGGTCTGATAGATGGGGGTCTGATAGATGAGGATCTCATAGATGGGGTCTGATAGATGGGGACCTGATAGATGGGGATCTGATAGATGGGGGTCTGATAGATGGGGGTCTGATAGATGGGGGTCTGATGGATGGGGCCTGATAGATGGGGATCTGATAGATGGGGATCTGATAGATGGGGGTCTCATGGATGGGGATCTGATAGATGGGGGTCTGATAGATGGGGGTCTGATAGATGGGGGTCTGATAGATGGGGGTCTGATAGATGGGGATCTGATAGATGGGGATCTGATAGATGGGGATCTGAAATTTGTGGGTCTGATAGATGGGGATCTGATAGATGGGGTCTGATAGATGGGACCTGATAGATGGGGGTCTGATAGATGGGGGTCTGATAGATTGGGATCAGATAGATGGGGATCTGATAGATGGGGGTCTGATAGATGGGGTCTGATAGATGGGGGTCTGATAAATGGGGATCTGATAGATGGGGGTCTGATAGATGGGGATCTGATAGATGGGGGTCTGATAGATGGGGGTCTGATAGATGGGGCTCTGATAGATGGGGATCTGATAGGTGGGGGTCTGATAGATGGGGGTCTGATAGATGGGGATCTGATACATGGGTATCTGATAGATGGGGGTCTGATAGATGGTGGTCTGATAGATGGGGGTCTGATAGATGGGGATCTGATAGATGGGGGTCTGATAGATCGGGATCTGGTAGATGGGGATCTGATAGATGGGGGCCGGTAGATGGGGATCTGATAGATGGGGGTCTGATAGATGGCGATCTGATAGATGGGGGTCTGATAGATGGGGGGCCGGTAGATGCGGATCTGATAGATGGGGTCTGATAGATGGGGGTCTGATAGATGTGGGTCTGATAGATGGGGATCTGATAGATGGGGGTCTGATAGATGGGGATCTGTTAGATGGGGGTCTGATAGATGGGGATCTGGTAGATGGGGATCTGATAGATGGGGGGGCCGGTAGATGGGGATCTGATAGATGGGGGTCTGATAGATGGGGTCTGATAGATGGGGGTCAGATACATGGGGAACTGATAGATGGGGGTCTGATAGATGGGGTCTGATAGATGGGGGTCTGATAGATTTGGGTCTGATAGATGGGGGTCTGATAGATGGGGATCTGATAGATGGGGGTCTGATAGATGGGGATCTGATAGATGGGGATCTGATAGATGGGGGGCCGGTAGATGGGGATCTGATAGATGGGGGTCTGATAGATGGCGATCTGATAGATGGGGATCTGATAGATGGGGGGCCGGTAGATGCGGATCTGATAGATGGGGGTCTGATAGATGGGGATCTGATAGATGGGGATCTGATAGATGGGGGGCCGGTAGATGGGAGTCTGATAGATGGGGATCTGATAAATGGGGGTCTGATAGATGGGGATCTGATAGATGGCGGTCTGATAGTTGGGCATCTGATAGATGGGGATCTGGAAGATGGGGATCTGATAGATGGGGGTATGATAGATGGGGAACTGATAGATGGGGGTCTGATAGATGGGGTCTGATAGATGGGGGTCAGATACATGGGGAACTGATAGATGGGGGTCTGATAGATGGGGATCAGATAGATGGGGGTCTGATAGATGGGGATCTGATAGATGGGGGTCTGATAGATGGGGGTCTGATAGAAGGGGATCTGGTAGATGGGGGTCTGATAGATGGGGGTCTGATAGATGGGGGTCTGATAGATGGGGATCTGATAGATGGGGGTCTGATAGATGGGGATCTGGTAGATGGGGGTCTGATAGATGGGGGTCTGATAGATGGGTGTCTGATAGATGGGGATCTGATAGATGGTGGTCTGATAGATGGGGATCTGAGAGATGGGGATCTGATAGATGGGGCGCCGGTAGATGGGGATCTGATAGATGGGGATCTGATAGATGGGGATCTGATAGATGGGGATCTGATAGATGGGGGGCCGGTAGATGGGGATCTGATAGATGGGGATCTGGTAGATGGGGGGCCGGTAGATGGGGATCCGATAGATGGGGGTCTGATAGATGGGGATCTGATAGATGGGGGTCTGAAAGATGGGGATCTGATAGATGGGGTTCTGATAGATGGGCGTCTGATATATGGGGATCTGATAGATGGGGGTCTGATAGCTGGGGATCTGATAGATGGGAATCTGATAGATGGGGATCGGATTGATGGGGGTCTGATAGATGGGGATCTGATAGATGAGGATCTCATAGATGGGGTCTGATAGATGGGGATCTGATAGATGGGGGTCTGATAGATGGGGGTCTGATAGATGTGGATCTGATAGATGGGGATCTGACAGATGGCGGTCTGATAGATGGGGATCTGATCGATGGGGGTCTGATAGATGGGGGTCTGAGAGATGGGGGTCTGATAGATGGGGATCTGATAGATGGGGGTCTGGTAGATGGGGGTCTGATAGATGGGGATCTGATAGATGGGGTTCTGATAGATGGGGAACTGATAGATGGGGATCTGATAGATGGGGGGCCGGTAGATGGGGATCTGATAGATGGGGGTCTGATAGATGGGGATCTGATAGATGGGGATCTGATAGATGGGGGGCCGGTAGATGGGGATCTGATAGATGGGGGTCGGATAGATGGGGATCTGATAGATGGGGATCTGATAGATGGGGGGCCGGTAGATGGGGATCTGATAGATGGGGGTCTGATAGATGGGGATCTGATAGATGGGGATCTGATAGATGGGGGGCCGGTAGATGGGGATCCGATAGATGGGGGTCTGATAGATGGGGATCTGATAGGTGGGGGTCTGATAGATGGGGGTCGGATAGATGGGGATCTGATAGATGGGGGTCTGATAGATGGGGGTCTGATAGATGGGGATCTGATAGATGGGGATCTGATAGATGGGGGTCTGATAGTTAGGGATCTGATAGATGGGGAATTGATAGATGGGGATCGGATAGATGGGGGTCTGATAGATGGGGGTCTGATAGATGAGGATCTCATAGATGGGGTCTGATAGATGGGGACCTGATAGATGGGGATCTGATAGATGGGGGTCTGATAGATGGGGGTCTGATAGATGGGGGTCTGATGGATGGGGCCTGATAGATGGGGATCTGATAGATGGGGATCTGATAGATGGGGGTCTGATGGATGGGGATCTGATAGATGGGGGTCTGATAGATGGGGGTCTGATAGATGGGGGTCTGATAGATGGGGGTCTGATAGATGGGGATCTGATAGATGGGGATCTGATAGATGGGGATCTGAAATTTGGGGGTCTGATAGATGGGGATCTGATAGATGGGGTCTGATAGATGGGACCTGATAGATGGGGGTCTGATAGATGGGGGTCTGATAGATTGGGATCAGATAGATGGGGATCTGATAGATGGGGGTCTGATAGATGGGGTCTGATAGATGGGGTCTGATAAATGGGGATCTGATAGATGGGGGTCTGATAGATGGGGATCTGATAGATGGGGGTCTGATAGATGGGGGTCTGATAGATGGGGCTCTGATAGATGGGGATCTGATAGGTGGGGGTCTGATAGATGGGGGTCTGATAGATGGGGATCTGATACATGGGTATCTGATAGATGGGGGTCTGATAGATGGGGGTCTGATAGATGGGGATCTGATAGATGGGGGTCTGATAGATGGGTATCTGATAGATGGGGGTCTGATAGATGGGGTCTGATAGATGGGGTCTGATAGATGGGGACCTGATAGATGGGGATCTGGTAGATGGGGATTTGATAGATGGGGGTATGAAAGATGGGGAACTGATAGATGGGGGTCTGATAGATGGGGGTCTGATAGATGGGGATCTGATAGATGGGGATCTGATAGATGGGGGTCTGACAGATGGGGGTCTGATAGATGGGGGTCTGATAGATGGGGATCTGATAGATGGGGGTCTGATAGATGGGGATCTGGTAGATGGTGATCTGATAGATGGGGGGCCGGTAGATGGGGATCTGATAGATGGGGGTCTGATAGATGGCGATCTGATAGATGGGGGTCTGATAGATGGGGGGCCGGTAGATGCGGATATGATAGATGGGGTCTGATAGATGGGGGTCTGATAGATGTGGGTCTGATAGATGGGGATCTGATAGATGGGGGTCTGATAGATGGGGATCTGATAGATGGGGGTCTGATAGATGGGGATCTGGTAGATGGGGATCTGACAGATGGGGGGCCGGTAGATGGGGATCTGATAGATGGGGGTCTGATAGATGGGGTCTGATAGATGGGGGTCAGATACATGGGGTACTGATAGATGGGGGTCTGATAGATGGGGTCTGATAGATGGGGGTCTGATAGATGTGGGTCTGATAGATGGGGATCTGATAGATGGGGGTCTGATAGATGGGGATCTGATAGATGGGGGTCTCATAGATGGGGGTCTGATAGAAGGGGATCTGGTAGATGGGGGTCTGATAGATGGGGGTCTGATAGATGGGGTTCTGATAGATGGGGATCTGATAGATGGGGGTCTGATAGATGGGGATCTGGTAGATGGGGGTCTGATAGATGGGGGTCTGATAGATGGGTGTCTGATAGATGGGGATCTGATAGATGGGGGTCTAATAGATGGGGATCTGATAGATGGGGATCTGATAGATGGGGGGCCGGTAGATGGGGATCTGATAGATGGGGGTCTGATAGATGGGGATCTGATAGATGGGGATCTGATAGATCGGGGGCCGGTAGATGGGGATCTGATAGATGGGGATCTGGTAGATGGGGGGCCGGTAGATGGGGATCCGATAGATGGGGGTCGGATAGATGGGGATCTGATAGATGGGGGTCTGATAGATGGGGATCTGATAGATGGGGTTCTGATAGATGGGGGTCTGATATATGGGGATCTGATAGATGGGGGTCTGAGAGCTGGGGATCTGATAGATGGGAATCTGATAGATGGGGATCGGATAGATGGGGGTCTGATAGATGGGGATCTGATAGATGGGGGTCTGATAGCTGGGGATCTGATAGATGGGAATCTGATAGATGGGGATCGGATAGATGGGGGTCTGATAGATGGGGGTCTGATCGATGAGGATCTCATAGATGGGGTCTGATAGATGGGGATCTGATAGATGGGGGTCTGATAGATGGGGGTCTGATGGATGGGGTCTGATAGATGTGGATCTGATAGATGTGGATCTGACAGATGGCGGTCTGATAGATGGGGATCTGATAGTGGGGGTCTGATAGATGGGGGTCTGATAGTTGGGGATCTGATAGATGGGATCTGATAGATGGGGGTCTGAGAGATGGGGGTCTGATAGATGGGGGTCTGATAGATGGCGGTATGAGAGATGGGGATCTGATAGATGGGGGTCTGATAGATGGGTGTCTGATAGATGGGGATCTGATAGATGGGGGGTCTGATAGATGGGGATCTGATAGATGGGGATCTGATAGATGGGGGGCCGGTAGATGGGGATCTGATAGATGGGGGTCTGATAGATGGGGATCTGATAGATGGGGATCTGATAGATGGGGGGCCGGTAGATGGGGATCTGATAGATGGGGGGCCGGTAGATGGGGATCCGATAGATGGGGAACTGATAGATGGGGATCTGATAGATGGGGGTCTGATAGATGGGGATCTGATAGATGGGGGTCTGATAGATGGGGGTCTGATAGATGGGGATCTGATAGATGGGGATCTGATAGATGGGGGTCTGATAGTTAGGGATCTGATAGATGGGGATCTGATAGATGGGGATCGGATAGATGGGGGTCTGATAGATGGGGGTCTGATAGATGAGGATCTCATAGATGGGGTCTGATAGATGGGGACCTGATAGATGGGGATCTGATAGATGGGGGTCTGATAGATGGGGGTCGGATAGATGGGGGTCTGATGGATGGGGTCTGATAGATGGGGATCTGATAGATGGGGATCTGATAGATGGGGGTCTGATAGATGGGGATCTGATAGATGGGGGTCTGATAGATGGGGGTCTGATAGATGGGGGTCTGACAGATGGGGGTCTGATAGATGGGGATCTGATAGGTGGGGATCTGATAGATGGGGATCTGAAATTTGGGGGTCTGATAGATGGGGATCTGATAGATGGGGGGCTGATAGATGCGGTTCTGATAGATGGGGGTCTGATAGATGGGGGTCTGATAGATGGGGATCTGATAGATGGGGTCTGATAGATGGGATCTGATAGATGGGGGTCTGATAGCTGGGGGTCTGATAGATTGGGATCAGACAGATGGGGATCTGATAGATGGGGGTCTGATCGATGGGGTCTGATAGATGGGGGTCTGATAAATGGGGATCTGATAGATGGGGGTCTGATAGATGGGGATCTGATAGATGGGGGTCTGATAGATGGGGGTCTGATAGATGGGGCTCTGATAGATGGGGATCTGATAGGTGGGGGTCTGATAGATGGGGGTCTGATAGATGGGGGTCTAATAGATGGGGATCTGATACATGGGTATCTGATAGATGGGGGTCTGATAGATGGGGGTCTGATAGATGGGGATCTGATAGATGGGGGTCTGATAGATGGGTATCTGATAGATGGGGGTCTGATAGATGGGGTCTGATAGATGGGGTCTGATAGATGGGGACCTGATAGATGGGGATCTGGTAGATGGGGATTTGATAGATGGGGGTCTGATAGATGGGGATCTGATAGATGGGGGTCTGATAGATGGGGTCTGATCGATGGGGGTCTGATAGATGGGGGTCTGATAGATGGGGATCTGATAGATGGGGATCTGATAGATGGGGATCTGATAGATGGGGGTCTGATAGATGGGGGTCTGATAGATGGGGGTCTGATAGATGGGGATCTGATAGATGGGGGTCTGATAGATGGGGGCCGGTAGATGGGGGTCTGATAGATGGGGATCTGATAGATGGGGGTCTGATAGATGGGGATCTGATAGATGGGTGTCTGATAGTTGGGCATCTGATAGATGGGGATCTGGTAGATGGGGATCTGATAGATGGGGGTATGATAGATGGGGAACTGATAGATGGGGGTCTGATAGATGGGGTCTGATAGATGGGGGTCAGATAGATGGGGAACTGATAGATGGGGGTCTGATAGATGGGGTCTGATAGATGGGGGTCTGATCGATGTGGGTCTGATAGATGGGGTCTGATAGATGGGGGTCTGATAGATGGGGATCTGATAGATGGGGGTCTGATAGATGGCGGTCTGATAGAAGGGGCTCTGGTAGATGGGGGTCTGATAGATGGGGGTCTGATAGATGGGGGTCTGATAGATGGGGATCTGATAGATGGGGGTCTGATAGATGGGGATCTGGTAGATGGGGGTCTGATAGATGGGGGTCTGATAGATGGGGGTCTGATAGATGGGGATCTGATAGATGGGGGTCTGATAGATGGGGATCTGATAGATGGGGATCTGATAGATGGGGGGCCGGTAGATGGGGATCTGATAGATGGGGGTCTGATAGATGGGGATCTGATAGATGGGGATCTGATAGATGGGGGGCCGGTAGATGGGGATCTGATAGATGGGGGTCTGATAGATGGGGATCTGATAGATGGGGATCTGATAGAAGGGGGTCTGATAGATGGGGATCTGATAGATGGGGGTCTGATAGATGGGGATCTGATAGATGGGGTTCTGATAGATGGGGGTCTGATATATGGGGCTCTGATAGATGGGGGTCTGAGTTGGGGATCTGATAGATGGGGATCTGATAGATGGGGATCGGATAGATGGGGGTCTGATAGATGGGGGTCTGATAGATGAGGATCTCATAGATGGGATCTGATAGATGGGGATCTGATAGATGGGGATCTGATAGATGGGGGTCTGATAGATGGGGGTCTGATAGATGGGGGTCCGATGGATGGGGTCTGATAGATGTGGATCTGATAGATGGGGATCTGACAGATGGCGGTCTGATAGATGGGGATCTGATAGATGGGGGTCTGATAGATGGGGATCTGATAGATGAGGATCTGATAGATGGGGGTCTAGATGGGGATCTGATAGATGGGGGTCTGATAGATGGGGGTCTGATAGATGGGGGTCTGATTGATGGGGGTCTGATAGATGGGGATCTGATAGATGGGGGTCTGATAGATGGCGGCCTGATAGATGGGGGTCTGATAGATGGGGGTCGGATAGATGGGGGTCTGATAGATGGGGATCTGATAGATGGGGATCAGGTAGATGGGGATCTGATAGATGGGGATCTGATAGGTGGGCGTCTGATAGATGGGGGTCTGATAGATGGGGGTCTGATAGATGGGGGTCTGATAGATGGGGATCTGATAGATGGGGATCTGATGGATGGGGATCTGATAGATGGGGGTCTGATAGATGGGGATCTGATAGATGGGGATCAGATAGAAGGGGATCTGATAGATGGGGGTCTGATAGATGGGGGTCTGATAGATGGGGGTCTGATAGATGGGGATCTGATAGATGGGGGTCTGATAGATGGGGGTCTGATAGATGGGGGTCTGATAGATGGGGCTCTGATAGATGGGTGTCTCATAGACGGGGGTCTGATAGATGGGGGTCTTATAGATGGGGTCTGATAGATGGGTGTCTGATAGATGGGGTTCTGATAGATGGGGATCTGATAGATGGGGATCTGATAGATGGGGTCTGATAGATGGGGATCTGATAGATGGGGGTCTGATAGATGGGGGTCTGATAGATGGGGATCTGATAGATGGGGGTCTGATAGATGGGGTCTGATAGATGGGATCTGATAGATGGGGATCCGATAGATGGGGGTCAGATAGGTGGGGGTCTGATAGATGGGGATCTGATAGATGGGGATCTGATAGATGGGGATCTGATAGATGGGGATCTGATAGATGGGGGTCTGATAAATGGGGGTCTGATAGATGGGATCTGATAGATGGGATCTGATAGATGGGGATCTGATAGATGGGGGTCTGATAGATGGGGGTCTGATAGATGGGGATCTGATAGATGGGGATCTGATAGATGGGGATCTGATAGACGGGGATCTGATAGACGGGGATCTGATAGACGGGGGTCTGATAAATGGGGGTCTGATAGATGGGGATCTGATAGATGGGAATCTGATAGATGGGGATCTGATAGATGGGGGTCTGATAGATGAGGATCTGATAGATGGGGATCAGATAGATGGGGATCTGATAGATGGGGTCTGATAGATGGGGATCTGATAGATGGGGGTCTGATAGATGGGGGTCTGATAGATGGGGGTCTGATAGATGGGGGTCTGATACATGGGGATCTGATAGATGGGGATCTGATGGATGGGGATCTGATGGATGGGGACCTGATAGATGGGGATCTGATAGATGGGGTCTGATAGATGGGGGTCTGATAGATGGGGGTCTGATAGATGGGGAGCTGATAGATGGGGGTCTGATAGATGGGGATCTGATAGATGGGGATCAGATAGAAGGGGATCTGATAGATGGGGGTCTGATAGATGGGGGTCTGATAGATGGGGGTCTGATAGATGGGGATCTGATAGATGGGGGTCTGATAGATGGGGCTCTGATAGATGGGTGTCTGATAGATGGGGGTCTGACAGATGGGGGTCTGATAGATGGGGTCTGATAGATGGGGGTCTGATGGATGGGGTCTGATAGATGGGGGTCTGATAGATGGGGGTCTGATAGATGGGGATCTGATAGATGGGGTCTGATAGATGGGGATCTGATAGATGGGGGTCTGATAGATGGGGGTCTGATAGATGGGGATCTGATAGATGGGGATCTGATAGATGGGGGCCTGATAGATGGGATCTGATAGATGGGGTCTGATAGATGGGGTCTGATAAATGGGGATCTGATAGATGGGGGTCTGATAGATGGGGATCTGATAGATGGGGGTCTGATAGATGGGGGTCTGATAGATGGGGCTCTGATAGATGGGGATCTGATAGGTGGGGGTCTGAAATTTGGGGGTCTGATAGATGGGGATCTGATAGATGGGGTCTGATAGATGGGACCTGATAGATGGGGGTCTGATAGATGGGGGTCTGATAGATTGGGATCAGATAGATGGGGATCTGATAGATGGGGGTCTGATAGATGGGGTCTGATAGATGGGGTCTGATAAATGGGGATCTGATAGATGGGGGTCTGATAGATGGGGATCTGATAGATGGGGGTCTGATAGATGGGGGTCTGATAGATGGGGCTC
Source organism: Somniosus microcephalus (assembly GCF_052327205.1). Taxonomy (NCBI): domain Eukaryota; kingdom Metazoa; phylum Chordata; class Chondrichthyes; order Squaliformes; family Somniosidae; genus Somniosus; species Somniosus microcephalus. The sequence continues at coordinate 44,626,978 of NW_028225185.1, forward strand.
TGATAGATGGGGATCTGATAGGTGGGGGTCTGATAGATGGGGGTCTGATAGATGGGGATCTGATACATGGGTATCTGATAGATGGGGGTCTGATAGATGGGGGTCTGATAGATGGGGATCTGATAGATGGGGGGCCGGTAGATGGGGATCTGATAGATGGGGGTCTGATAGATGGGGATCTGATAGATGGGGATCTGATAGATGGGGGGCCGGTAGATGGGGATCTGATAGATGGGGGTCTGATAGATGGGGATCTGATAGATGGGGATCTGATAGAAGGGGGTCTGATAGATGGGGATCTGATAGATGGGGGTCTGATAGATGGGGATCTGATAGATGGGGTTCTGATAGATGGGGGTCTGATATATGGGGCTCTGATAGATGGGGGTCTGAGTTGGGGATCTGATAGATGGGGATCTGATAGATGGGGATCGGATAGATGGGGGTCTGATAGATGGGGGTCTGATAGATGAGGATCTCATAGATGGGATCTGATAGATGGGGATCTGATAGATGGGGATCTGATAGATGGGGGTCTGATAGATGGGGGTCTGATAGATGGGGGTCCGATGGATGGGGTCTGATAGATGTGGATCTGATAGATGGGGATCTGACAGATGGCGGTCTGATAGATGGGGATCTGATAGATGGGGGTCTGATAGATGGGGATCTGATAGATGAGGATCTGATAGATGGGGGTCTAGATGGGGATCTGATAGATGGGGGTCTGATAGATGGGGGTCTGATAGATGGGGGTCTGATTGATGGGGGTCTGATAGATGGGGATCTGATAGATGGGGGTCTGATAGATGGCGGCCTGATAGATGGGGGTCTGATAGATGGGGGTCGGATAGATGGGGGTCTGATAGATGGGGATCTGATAGATGGGGATCAGGTAGATGGGGATCTGATAGATGGGGATCTGATATGTGGGCGTCTGATAGATGGGGGTCTGATAGATGGGGGTCTGATAGATGGGGGTCTGATAGATGGGGATCTGATAGATGGGGATCTGATGGATGGGGATCTGATAGATGGGGGTCTGATAGATGGGGATCTGATAGATGGGGATCAGATAGAAGGGGATCTGATAGATGGGGGTCTGATAGATGGGGGTCTGATAGATGGGGGTCTGATAGATGGGGATCTGATAGATGGGGGTCTGATAGATGGGGGTCTGATAGATGGGGGTCTGATAGATGGGGCTCTGATAGATGGGTGTCTCATAGACGGGGGTCTGATAGATGGGGGTCTTATAGATGGGGTCTGATAGATGGGTGTCTGATAGATGGGGGTCTGATAGATGGGGATCTGATAGATGGGGATCTGATAGATGGGGTCTGATAGATGGGGATCTGATAGATGGGGATCTGATAGATGGGGGTCTGATAGATGGGGTCTGATAGATGGGGTCTGATAAATGGGGATCTGATAGATGGGGGTCTGATAGATGGGGATCTGATAGATGGGGGTCTGATAGATGGGGGTCTGATAGATGGGGCTCTGATAGATGGGGATCTGATAGGTGGGGGTCTGATAGATGGGGGTCTGATAGATGGGGATCTGATACATGGGTATCTGATAGATGGGGGTCTGATAGATGGGGGTCTGATAGATGGGGATCTGATAGATGGGGGGCCGGTAGATGGGGATCTGATAGATGGGGGTCTGATAGATGGGGATCTGATAGATGGGGATCTGATAGATGGGGGGCCGGTAGATGGGGATCTGATAGATGGGGGTCTGATAGATGGGGATCTGATAGATGGGGATCTGATAGAAGGGGGTCTGATAGATGGGGATCTGATAGATGGGGGTCTGATAGATGGGGATCTGATAGATGGGGTTCTGATAGATGGGGGTCTGATATATGGGGCTCTGATAGATGGGGGTCTGAGTTGGGGATCTGATAGATGGGGATCTGATAGATGGGGATCGGATAGATGGGGGTCTGATAGATGGGGGTCTGATAGATGAGGATCTCATAGATGGGATCTGATAGATGGGGATCTGATAGATGGGGATCTGATAGATGGGGGTCTGATAGATGGGGGTCTGATAGATGGGGGTCCGATGGATGGGGTCTGATAGATGTGGATCTGATAGATGGGGATCTGACAGATGGCGGTCTGATAGATGGGGATCTGATAGATGGGGGTCTGATAGATGGGGATCTGATAGATGAGGATCTGATAGATGGGGGTCTAGATGGGGATCTGATAGATGGGGGTCTGATAGATGGGGGTCTGATAGATGGGGGTCTGATTGATGGGGGTCTGATAGATGGGGATCTGATAGATGGGGGTCTGATAGATGGCGGCCTGATAGATGGGGGTCTGATAGATGGGGGTCGGATAGATGGGGGTCTGATAGATGGGGATCTGATAGATGGGGATCAGGTAGATGGGGATCTGATAGATGGGGATCTGATATGTGGGCGTCTGATAGATGGGGGTCTGATAGATGGGGGTCTGATAGATGGGGGTCTGATAGATGGGGATCTGATAGATGGGGATCTGATGGATGGGGATCTGATAGATGGGGGTCTGATAGATGGGGATCTGATAGATGGGGATCAGATAGAAGGGGATCTGATAGATGGGGGTCTGATAGATGGGGGTCTGATAGATGGGGGTCTGATAGATGGGGATCTGATAGATGGGGGTCTGATAGATGGGGGTCTGATAGATGGGGGTCTGATAGATGGGGCTCTGATAGATGGGTGTCTCATAGACGGGGGTCTGATAGATGGGGGTCTTATAGATGGGGTCTGATAGATGGGTGTCTGATAGATGGGGGTCTGATAGATGGGGATCTGATAGATGGGGATCTGATAGATGGGGTCTGATAGATGGGGATCTGATAGATGGGGGTCTGATAGATGGGGGTCTGATAGATGGGGATCTGATAGATGGGGGTCTGATAGATGGGGTCTGATAGATGGGATCTGATAGATGGGGATCCGATAGATGGGGGTCAGATAGGTGGGGGTCTGATAGATGGGGATCTGATAGATGGGGATCTGATAGATGGGGATCTGATAGACGGGGATCTGATAGATGGGGGTCTGATAAATGGGGGTCTGATAGATGGGATCTGATAGATGGGATCTGATAGATGGGGATCTGATAGATGGGGGTCTGATAGATGGGGGTCTGATAGATGGGGATCTGATAGATGGGGATCTGATAGATGGGGATCTGATAGACGGGGATCTGATAGACGGGGATCTGATAGACGGGGGTCTGATAAATGGGGGTCTGATAGATGGGGATCTGATAGATGGGAATCTGATAGATGGGGATCTGATAGATGGGTGTCTGATAGATGAGGATCTGATAGATGGGGATCAGATAGATGGGGATCTGATAGATGGGGTCTGATAGATGGGGATCTGATAGATGGGGGTCTGATAGATGGGGGTCTGATAGATGGGGGTCTGATAGATGGGGGTCTGATACATGGGGATCTGATAGATGGGGATCTGATGGATGGGGATCTGATGGATGGGGACCTGATAGATGGGGATCTGATAGATGGGGTCTGATAGATGGGGGTCTGATAGATGGGGGTCTGATAGATGGGGAGCTGATAGATGGGGGTCTGATAGATGTGGATCTGATAGATGGGGATCAGATAGAAGGGGATCTGATAGATGGGGGTCTGATAGATGGGGGTCTGATAGATGGGGGTCTGATAGATGGGGATCTGATAGATGCGGGTCTGATAGATGGGGCTCTGATAGATGGGTGTCTGATAGATGGGGGTCTGACAGATGGGGGTCTGATAGATGGGGTCTGATAGATGGGGGTCTGATGGATGGGGTCTGATAGATGGGGGTCTGATAGATGGGGGTCTGATAGATGGGGATCTGATAGATGGGGTCTGATAGATGGGGATCTGATAGATGGGGGTCTGATAGATGGGGGTCTGATAGATGGGGATCTGATAGATGGGGATCTGATAGATGGGGATCTGATAGATGGGGATCTGATAGATGGGGGCCTGATAGATGGGATCTGATAGATGGGGTCTGATAGATGGGGTCTGATAAATGGGGATCTGATAGATGGGGTTCTGATAGATGGGGATCTGATAGATGGGGGTCTGATAGATGGGGGTCTGATAGATGGGGCTCTGATAGATGGGGATCTGATAGGTGGGGGTCTGAAATTTGGGGGTCTGATAGATGGGGATCTGATAGATGGGGTCTGATAGATGGGACCTGATAGATGGGGGTCTGATAGATGGGGGTCTGATAGATTGGGATCAGATAGATGGGGATCTGATAGATGGGGGTCTGATAGATGGGGTCTGATAGATGGGGTCTGATAAATGGGGATCTGATAGATGGGGGTCTGATAGATGGGGATCTGATAGATGGGGGTCTGATAGATGGGGGTCTGATAGATGGGGCTCTGATAGATAGGGATCTGATAGGTGGGGGTCTGATAGATGGGGGTCTGATAGATGGGGATCTGATACATGGGTATCTGATAGATGGGGGTCTGATAGATGGGGGTCTGATAGATGGGGATCTGATAGATGGGGGTCTGATAGATGGGTATCTGATAGATGGGGGTCTGATAGATGGGGTCTGATAGATGGGGTCTGATAGATGGGGACCTGATAGATGGGGATCTGGTAGATGGGGATTTGATAGATGGGGGTATGAAAGATGGGGAACTGATAGATGGGGGTCTGATAGATGGGGGTCTGATAGATGGGGATCTGATAGATGGGGATCTGATAGATGGGGGTCTGACAGATGGGGGTCTGATAGATGGGGGTCTGATAGATGGGGATCTGATAGATGGGGGTCTGATAGATGGGGATCTGGTAGATGGTGATCTGATAGATGGGGGGCCGGTAGATGGGGATCTGATAGATGGGGGTCTGATAGATGGCGATCTGATAGATGGGGGTCTGATAGATGGGGGGCCGGTAGATGCGGATATGATAGATGGGGTCTGATAGATGGGGGTCTGATAGATGTGGGTCTGATAGATGGGGATCTGATAGATGGGGGTCTGATAGATGGGGATCTGATAGATGGGGGTCTGATAGATGGGGATCTGGTAGATGGGGATCTGACAGATGGGGGGCCGGTAGATGGGGATCTGATAGATGGGGGTCTGATAGATGGGGTCTGATAGATGGGGGTCAGATACATGGGGAACTGATAGATGGGGGTCTGATAGATGGGGTCTGATAGATGGGGGTCTGATAGATGTGGGTCTGATAGATGGGGATCTGATAGATGGGGGTCTGATAGATGGGGATCTGATAGATGTGGGTCTCATAGATGGGGGTCTGATAGAAGGGGATCTGGTAGATGGGGGTCTGATAGATGGGGGTCTGATAGATGGGGGTCTGATAGATGGGGATCTGATAGATGGGGGTCTGATAGATGGGGATCTGGTAGATGGGGGTCTGATAGATGGGGGTCTGATAGATGGGTGTCTGATAGATGGGGATCTGATAGATGGGGGTTGTGGTAAACCACTGTTGTTGGTATTGTTGTTCACTCTTGCATATTGTTGTACTTGTCTGTGCATGCCTCAGCTGACTCCGCCCCTGGCTCCACCCTCATGGCTGGGTATAAAGGTCGCTGCTCAGAAGCCTCCAGCCCTTTTGGATACCAGGCAACCACAAGAGGCATGCTCTGTTCTTTGGTAATAAAAGCCTGTTTATTACTTTCTCAATCTCCAGTCTTTTGTAGCAATTGATAGTGCATCAATTTTATTACCAAAGTTAAATGTTGGCTGCGGATGCTGATCAACCGATGGCGCAAAACGCTGAGCAGCAGGCGCTGCTGCGAGCCCTCAGACCAACATGCCTGGACCTAGACCCCCAAGAAGCGGGTTCGTCGACTAAATTCGCACAATGGCTGCGTTGCTTTGAGGCGTATCTGGAAGCCTCGACCGTGACTCTTGATGAAAATAAACTGAAAATCCTGGCCTCGAAGGTGAGCCACCAAGTCTATACTTTAATCCAAGATGCGACGACCTACGCGGCGGCTATCGACCTACTGAAAGGGCAGTATGCACGCCCGGTTAACACGGTCTATGCCAGGCACCTTTTAAGATCTCGCAGACAGCAGCCCGGGGAATCGGTGGAAGCCTTCCTACGGGCACTGCGGGTACTCGGACGCGGCTGCGACTGCAAGGAAGTATCGGCCGCGGCACATGCGGAGGGATTGATACGAGACGCTTTCGTTGCGGGTCTAAGGTCCGACTACTCCCGGCAGAGGCTGCTGGAGAAGGGTGAAATAGACCTGACAAAGGCAGTGTCCCTCGCGCTCTCGCTCGACGCGGCCCACAGAAATATGGACGCTTTCTCCCCTCATCGCCCCGCGCCGTGGACGCCGCAATCTTGGGCCATGGGACCGCCACCTCCGACTGCTGCAGCGATGTCCAAGGCACAAAAATGCTATTTTTGTGGCCAAGCTAAACACCCTAGAGCACGCTGCCCCGCGAAGAATGCTACCTGCTCCGGCTGCGGGAAGAAAGGTCACTACGTTAGCGCCTGCAAAGGGAAGGCCGCTAACGCCAGCAGCGCTGCGTGCGAACCGTGGGCGCAGCCATCTTGTCCGCCATCTTGGGCTCCCCCAGCCGCGTGGGGATCGGGACCGTGGGCGCCGCCATTTTGTCCGCCATCTTGGACGCCTCCGACTTCAACCACGGGGGAGCCGGACTCAACCACCGCCTCATCTGACGACCACATCGACTCGCTCGACCATACGCTGGCCTCCGTGACGCTGGACCAATCTCTCCCTCATCAACTGTCCAGGTCCATGATGGATATTACGGTAAACGGCCGCGCCACTACCTGCCTTTTTGACAGCGGGAGCACGGAGAGCTTTATCCACCCCGACACGGTGCGCAGTTACTCTCTCCCGGTCCTGCCGACGCGCCATCGGATCTCTTTGGCTTCCAAAGCCCAGTCAGCGGACGTCGGTGGCTACTGTGTAGTGACCCTTTCAGTAAGGGGCACAGAATACAAAAATTTTAAACTTCTGGTCCTGCCCCATCTCTGCGCTGCCGTTCTACTGGGGTTGGATTTTCAGTGCCACCTTAAGAGTGTCACATTAGCGTATGACGGACCCCTCCCCCCACTCACAGTCTGCAGCCAGCAGCTTTTAAATCGCCCGCCGTGCACCATTTGCAGCCTCTCCACCCTTAAAGTCCCCCCCCCCTCCTTGTTCGCTAACCTCACCCGCGACTGTAAGCCCATCGCTACCAAAAGCAGGCGTTACAGTGTTGGGGATAGGAGCTTCATTAAATCCGAGGTAGCGAGACTCCTGAAGGAAGGGATTATTGAAAGTAGCACCAGCCCATGGCGAGCACAAGTGGTGGTAGTGAAGACTGGCGAAAAACAGCGCCTAGTTATTGACTACAGCCAGACGATCAATCGCTACACCCAACTAGATGCATACCCACTCCCCCGCATATCTGACATGGTCAATCAGATAGCACAATACCGGGTGTTCTCGACGATTGATCTGAAGTCGGCATACCACCAGCTCCCCATCAGGGCTGAGGACCGCCAGTACACAGCTTTTGAAGCTGACGGTCGGCTCTATCACTTTCTCAGAGTTCCCTTCGGCGTCACCAACGGAGTTTCTGTCTTCCAACGGGAGATGGACCGGATGGTTGACCAGAACGCGCTCCAGGCCACTTTCCCATATCTAGACAATGTCACCATCTGCGGCCACGACCAGCAGGACCACGACGTTAATCTAGAGAAATTCCTCCGGACGGCCCAGCGGCTGAATCTCACATACAACAAAGACAAATGTATGTTTCGTACTACGCGCCTCGCTATTCTTGGCTGCGTAGTGGAGAACGGAGTCATCGGCCCAGACCCCGATAGAATGCGCCCCCTTATGGAGCTCCCCCTCCCCCACTGCCAGAAAGCACTGAAGAGATGCCTGGGGTTTTTCTCTTACTATGCTCAGTGGGTGCCCAACTATGCGGATAAAGCCCGACCCCTCATCAAGTCCGCCTCCTTCCCCCTGACAGCAGAGGCCTGTGCAGCCTTCACTCTCATAAAAGGAGACATTGCGAAGGCCACAATGCACGCTGTGGATGAGTCCCTTCCTTTTCAAGTGGAGAGCGACGCATCCGACTTTGCCCTAGCTGCAACCCTTAACCAGGCGGGGAGACCCGTGGCCTTTTTCTCAAGGACCCTCCAGGGCCCCGAGATTCGACACTCCTCTGTCGAAAAGGAGGCCCAGGCCATTGTGGAAGCCGTGCGACATTGGCGGCATTACCTGGCCGGAAAACGATTTACCCTGCTCACTGACCAGCGTTCAGTGGCTTTTATGTTTCATAATAAGCAGCGGGGCAAAATCAAGAATGACAAGATCTTAAGGTGGAGAATCGAACTCTCCACCTACAATTACGATATCTTGTACCGGCCCGGGAAACTCAATGAGCCCCCAGATGCCCTATCACGTGGTACGTGCGCCAACGCGCAGGTTGATAGGCTACAGACCCTCCACAATGACCTCTGCCACCCGGGGGTCACCAGGTTCTTCCATTTTATCAAATCCCGTAACCTGCCCTACTCCATCGAGGAGGTCAGGACCATGACCAGGAACTGCCAGATCTGTGCCGAGTGCAAGCCGCATTTTTATAGGCCAGACAGAGCGAGCCTGATCAAAGCCACGCGCCCCTTCGAGCGGCTGAGCATCGATTTTAAAGGGCCCCTCCCCTCCTCTGACCGCAATGTGTACTTCCTCAATATAATTGATGAGTACTCCCGTTTCCCGTTTGCCATCCCTTGCTCGGACATGACCAGTACCACGGTCATTAAATGTCTGAATGACCTCTTCGCCTTGTTCGGTTTCCCTAGCTATATCCATAGCGACAGGGGCTCATCTTTTATGAGCGACGAACTTCGGCAGTACCTGCTCGCGAGAGGCATTGCTACAAGCAGGACCACCAGCTACAACCCCCGGGGTAACGGCCAGGTGGAAAGGGAGAATGCGACAGTCTGGAAGGCAGTCCTTTTAAACTTAAAATCTAAGGGCCTTCCGACCTCCCGCTGGCAGGAGGTCCTCCCTGCGGCGCTCCATTCCATTCGGTCGCTGCTCTGTACACCCACCAATGCCACTCCTCACGAGAGAATGTTCTCCTTCCCCAGGAAGTCCACGTCGGGGATTTCGCTACCAACATGGCTGACTTCTCCAGGTCCCGTCCTACTGCGGAAGCACGTGAGGACCCATAAGGCGGACCCCCTGGTCGAGAGGGTGAGCCTCCTCCACGCCAACCCGCAGTATGCTTACGTGGTGTACCCGGACGGGCGGGAGGACACAGTCTCCATTCGAGACCTCGCACCTGCGGGTGCTCCTGAAACACCCTCTTCGCCACCCACCGCTACTCCTGCCTACCCCCAGGACACAGTCCCCGCACGAGACCTCGCACCTTCGGGTGCCTCTGAGAGACCACCATCGCTACCTCCCATTACCCATGCTCTGACCCCTGTAGACGGCATGCAGCAGCCCCAGGGTCCGCCACCTGCTACACCTCCTCTGAACGAGATACCGGGTTCACCATTGGATGCTGCACCATCACCGCCGCTGCTGCGACGCTCAGGACGGCTTACAAGGCCTCCTGATAGACTTCAGTACACGAATTTTTAGTGCACTTCACCCCGCCGGACTCAATTCTAAACAAGGGGTGAATGTGGTAAACCACTGTTGTTAGTATTGTTGTTCACTCTTGCATATTGTTGTACTTGTCTGTGCATGCCTCAGCTGACTCCGCCCCTGGCTCCACCCTCATGGCTGGGTATAAAGGTCGCTGCTCAGAAGCCTCCAGCCCTTTTGGATACCAGGCAACCACAAGAGGCATGCTCTGTTCTTTGGTAATAAAAGCCTGTTTATTACTTTCTCAATCTCCAGTATTTTGTAGCAATTGATAGTGCATCAGGGGTCTGATAGATGGGGATCTGATAGATGGGGATCTGATAGATGGGGGGCCGGTAGATGGGGATCTGATAGATGGGGGTCTGATAGATGGGGATCTGATAGATGGGGATCTGGTAGATGGGGGGCCGGTAGATGGGGATCCGATAGATGGGGGTCGGATAGATGGGGATCTGATAGATGGGGGTCTGATAGATGGGGATCTGATAGATGGGGTTCTGATAGATGGGGGTCTGATATATGGGGATCTGATAGATGGGGGTCTGAGAGCTGGGGATCTGATAGATGGGAATCTGATAGATGGGGATCGGATAGATGGGGGTCTGATAGATGGGGATCTGATAGATGGGGGTCTGATAGCTGGGGATCTGATAGATGGGAATCTGATAGATGGGGATCGGATAGATGGGGGTCTGATAGATGGGGGTCTGATCGATGAGGATCTCATAGATGGGGTCTGATAGATGGGGATCTGATAGATGGGGGTCTGATAGATGGGGGTCTGATGGATGGGGTCTGATAGATGTGGATCTGATAGATGTGGATCTGACAGATGGCGGTCTGATAGATGGGGATCTGATAGTGGGGGTCTGATAGATGGGGGTCTGATAGATGGGGATCTGATAGATGGGATCTGATAGATGGGGGTCTGAGAGATGGGGGTCTGATAGATGGGGGTCTGATAGATGGCGGTATGAGAGATGGGGATCTGATAGATGGGGGTCTGATAGATGGGTGTCTGATAGATGGGGATCTGATAGATGGGGGGTCTGATAGATGGGGATCTGATAGATGGGGATCTGATAGATGGGGGGCCGGTAGATGGGGATCTGATAGATGGGGGTCTGATAGATGGGGATCTGATAGATGGGGATCTGATAGATGGGGGGCCGGTAGATGGGGATCTGATAGATGGGGGGCCGGTAGATGGGGATCCGATAGATGGGGAACTGATAGATGGGGATCTGATAGATGGGGGTCTGATAGATGGGGATCTGATAGATGGGGGTCTGATAGATGGGGGTCTGATAGATGGGGATCTGATAGATGGGGATCTGATAGATGGGGGTCTGATAGTTAGGGATCTGATAGATGGGGATCTGATAGATGGGGATCGGATAGATGGGGGTCTGATAGATGGGGGTCTGATAGATGAGGATCTCATAGATGGGGTCTGATAGATGGGGACCTGATAGATGGGGATCTGATAGATGGGGGTCTGATAGATGGGGGTCGGATAGATGGGGGTCTGATGGATGGGGTCTGATAGATGGGGATCTGATAGATGGGGATCTGATAGATGGGGGTCTGATAGATGGGGATCTGATAGATGGGGGTCTGATAGATGGGGGTCTGATAGATGGGGGTCTGACAGATGGGGGTCTGATAGATGGGGATCTGATAGGTGGGGATCTGATAGATGGGGATCTGAAATTTGGGGGTCTGATAGATGGGGATCTGATAGATGGGGGTCTGATAGATGCGGTTCTGATAGATGGGGGTCTGATAGATGGGGGTCTGATAGATGGGGATCTGATAGATGGGGTCTGATAGATGGGATCTGATAGATGGGGGTCTGATAGCTGGGGGTCTGATAGATTGGGATCAGATAGATGGGGATCTGATAGATGGGGGTCTGATCGATGGGGTCTGATAGATGGGGGTCTGATAAATGGGGATCTGATAGATGGGGGTCTGATAGATGGGGATCTGATAGATGGGGGTCTGATAGATGGGGGTCTGATAGATGGGGCTCTGATAGATGGGGATCTGATAGGTGGGGGTCTGATAGATGGGGGTCTGATAGATGGGGGTCTAATAGATGGGGATCTGATACATGGGTATCCGATAGATGGGGGTCTGATAGATGGGGGTCTGATAGATGGGGATCTGATAGATGGGGGTCTGATAGATGGGTATCTGATAGATGGGGGTCTGATAGATGGGGTCTGATAGATGGGGTCTGATAGATGGGGACCTGATAGATGGGGATCTGGTAGATGGGGATTTGATAGATGGGGGTCTGATAGATGGGGATCTGATAGATGGGGGTCTGATAGATGGGGTCTGATCGATGGGGGTCTGATAGATGGGGGTCTGATAGATGGGGATCTGATAGATGGGGGTCTGATAGATGGGGATCTGATAGATGGGGGTCTGATAGATGGGGTCTGATAGATGGGATCTGATAGATGGGGATCCGATAGATGGGGGTCAGATAGGTGGGGGTCTGATAGATGGGGATCTGATAGATGGGGATCTGATAGATGGGGATCTGATAGACGGGGATCTGATAGATGGGGGTCTGATAAATGGGGGTCTGATAGATGGGATCTGATAGATGGGATCTGATAGATGGGGATCTGATAGATGGGGGTCTGATAGATGGGGGTCTGATAGATGGGGATCTGATAGATGGGGATCTGATAGATGGGGATCTGATAGACGGGGATCTGATAGACGGGGATCTGATAGACGGGGGTCTGATAAATGGGGGTCTGATAGATGGGGATCTGATAGATGGGAATCTGATAGATGGGGATCTGATAGATGGGTGTCTGATAGATGAGGATCTGATAGATGGGGATCAGATAGATGGGGATCTGATAGATGGGGTCTGATAGATGGGGATCTGATAGATGGGGGTCTGATAGATGGGGGTCTGATAGATGGGGGTCTGATAGATGGGGGTCTGATACATGGGGATCTGATAGATGGGGATCTGATGGATGGGGATCTGATGGATGGGGACCTGATAGATGGGGATCTGATAGATGGGGTCTGATAGATGGGGGTCTGATAGATGGGGGTCTGATAGATGGGGAGCTGATAGATGGGGGTCTGATAGATGTGGATCTGATAGATGGGGATCAGATAGAAGGGGATCTGATAGATGGGGGTCTGATAGATGGGGGTCTGATAGATGGGGGTCTGATAGATGGGGATCTGATAGATGCGGGTCTGATAGATGGGGCTCTGATAGATGGGTGTCTGATAGATGGGGGTCTGACAGATGGGGGTCTGATAGATGGGGTCTGATAGATGGGGGTCTGATGGATGGGGTCTGATAGATGGGGGTCTGATAGATGGGGATCTGATAGATGGGGGTCTGATAGATGGGGGTCTGATAGATGGGGCTCTGATAGATGGGGATCTGATAGGTGGGGGTCTGAAATTTGGGGGTCTGATAGATGGGGATCTGATAGATGGGGTCTGATAGATGGGACCTGATAGATGGGGGTCTGATAGATGGGGGTCTGATAGATTGGGATCAGATAGATGGGGATCTGATAGATGGGGGTCTGATAGATGGGGTCTGATAGATGGGGTCTGATAAATGGGGATCTGATAGATGGGGGTCTGATAGATGGGGATCTGATAGATGGGGGTCTGATAGATGGGGGTCTGATAGATGGGGCTCTGATAGATAGGGATCTGATAGGTGGGGGTCTGATAGATGGGGGTCTGATAGATGGGGATCTGATACATGGGTATCTGATAGATGGGGGTCTGATAGATGGGGGTCTGATAGATGGGGATCTGATAGATGGGGGTCTGATAGATGGGTATCTGATAGATGGGGGTCTGATAGATGGGGTCTGATAGATGGGGTCTGATAGATGGGGACCTGATAGATGGGGATCTGGTAGATGGGGATTTGATAGATGGGGGTATGAAAGATGGGGAACTGATAGATGGGGGTCTGATAGATGGGGGTCTGATAGATGGGGATCTGATAGATGGGGATCTGATAGATGGGGGTCTGACAGATGGGGGTCTGATAGATGGGGGTCTGATAGATGGGGATCTGATAGATGGGGGTCTGATAGATGGGGATCTGGTAGATGGTGATCTGATAGATGGGGGGCCGGTAGATGGGGATCTGATAGATGGGGGTCTGATAGATGGCGATCTGATAGATGGGGGTCTGATAGATGGGGGGCCGGTAGATGCGGATATGATAGATGGGGTCTGATAGATGGGGGTCTGATAGATGTGGGTCTGATAGATGGGGATCTGATAGATGGGGGTCTGATAGATGGGGATCTGATAGATGGGGGTCTGATAGATGGGGATCTGGTAGATGGGGATCTGACAGATGGGGGGCCGGTAGATGGGGATCTGATAGATGGGGGTCTGATAGATGGGGTCTGATAGATGGGGGTCAGATACATGGGGAACTGATAGATGGGGGTCTGATAGATGGGGTCTGATAGATGGGGGTCTGATAGATGTGGGTCTGATAGATGGGGATCTGATAGATGGGGGTCTGATAGATGGGGATCTGATAGATGTGGGTCTCATAGATGGGGGTCTGATAGAAGGGGATCTGGTAGATGGGGGTCTGATAGATGGGGGTCTGATAGATGGGGGTCTGATAGATGGGGATCTGATAGATGGGGGTCTGATAGATGGGGATCTGGTAGATGGGGGTCTGATAGATGGGGGTCTGATAGATGGGTGTCTGATAGATGGGGATCTGATAGATGGGGGTTGTGGTAAACCACTGTTGTTAGTATTGTTGTTCACTCTTGCATATTGTTGTACTTGTCTGTGCATGCCTCAGCTGACTCCGCCCCTGGCTCCACCCTCATGGCTGGGTATAAAGGTCGCTGCTCAGAAGCCTCCAGCCCTTTTGGATACCAGGCAACCACAAGAGGCATGCTCTGTTCTTTGGTAATAAAAGCCTGTTTATTACTTTCTCAATCTCCAGTCTTTTGTAGCAATTGATAGTGCATCAATTTTATTACCAAAGTTAAATGTTGGCTGCGGATGCTGATCAACCGATGGCGCAAAACGCTGAGCAGCAGGCGCTGCTGCGAGCCCTCAGACCAACATGCCTGGACCTAGACCCCCAAGAAGCGGGTTCGTCGACTAAATTCGCACAATGGCTGCGTTGCTTTGAGGCGTATCTGGAAGCCTCGACCGTGACTCTTGATGAAAATAAACTGAAAATCCTGGCCTCGAAGGTGAGCCACCAAGTCTATACTTTAATCCAAGATGCGACGACCTACGCGGCGGCTATCGACCTACTGAAAGGGCAGTATGCACGCCCGGTTAACACGGTCTATGCCAGGCACCTTTTAAGATCTCGCAGACAGCAGCCCGGGGAATCGGTGGAAGCCTTCCTACGGGCACTGCGGGTACTCGGACGCGGCTGCGACTGCAAGGAAGTATCGGCCGCGGCACATGCGGAGGGATTGATACGAGACGCTTTCGTTGCGGGTCTAAGGTCCGACTACTCCCGGCAGAGGCTGCTGGAGAAGGGTGAAATAGACCTGACAAAGGCAGTGTCCCTCGCGCTCTCGCTCGACGCGGCCCACAGAAATATGGACGCTTTCTCCCCTCATCGCCCCGCGCCGTGGACGCCGCAATCTTGGGCCATGGGACCGCCACCTCCGACTGCTGCAGCGATGTCCAAGGCACAAAAATGCTATTTTTGTGGCCAAGCTAAACACCCTAGAGCACGCTGCCCCGCGAAGAATGCTACCTGCTCCGGCTGCGGGAAGAAAGGTCACTACGTTAGCGCCTGCAAAGGGAAGGCCGCTAACGCCAGCAGCGCTGCGTGCGAACCGTGGGCGCAGCCATCTTGTCCGCCATCTTGGGCTCCCCCAGCCGCGTGGGGATCGGGACCGTGGGCGCCGCCATTTTGTCCGCCATCTTGGACGCCTCCGACTTCAACCACGGGGGAGCCGGACTCAACCACCGCCTCATCTGACGACCACATCGACTCGCTCGACCATACGCTGGCCTCCGTGACGCTGGACCAATCTCTCCCTCATCAACTGTCCAGGTCCATGATGGATATTACGGTAAACGGCCGCGCCACTACCTGCCTTTTTGACAGCGGGAGCACGGAGAGCTTTATCCACCCCGACACGGTGCGCAGTTACTCTCTCCCGGTCCTGCCGACGCGCCATCGGATCTCTTTGGCTTCCAAAGCCCAGTCAGCGGACGTCGGTGGCTACTGTGTAGTGACCCTTTCAGTAAGGGGCACAGAATACAAAAATTTTAAACTTCTGGTCCTGCCCCATCTCTGCGCTGCCGTTCTACTGGGGTTGGATTTTCAGTGCCACCTTAAGAGTGTCACATTAGCGTATGACGGACCCCTCCCCCCACTCACAGTCTGCAGCCAGCAGCTTTTAAATCGCCCGCCGTGCACCATTTGCAGCCTCTCCACCCTTAAAGTCCCCCCCCCCTCCTTGTTCGCTAACCTCACCCGCGACTGTAAGCCCATCGCTACCAAAAGCAGGCGTTACAGTGTTGGGGATAGGAGCTTCATTAAATCCGAGGTAGCGAGACTCCTGAAGGAAGGGATTATTGAAAGTAGCACCAGCCCATGGCGAGCACAAGTGGTGGTAGTGAAGACTGGCGAAAAACAGCGCCTAGTTATTGACTACAGCCAGACGATCAATCGCTACACCCAACTAGATGCATACCCACTCCCCCGCATATCTGACATGGTCAATCAGATAGCACAATACCGGGTGTTCTCGACGATTGATCTGAAGTCGGCATACCACCAGCTCCCCATCAGGGCTGAGGACCGCCAGTACACAGCTTTTGAAGCTGACGGTCGGCTCTATCACTTTCTCAGAGTTCCCTTCGGCGTCACCAACGGAGTTTCTGTCTTCCAACGGGAGATGGACCGGATGGTTGACCAGAACGCGCTCCAGGCCACTTTCCCATATCTAGACAACGTCACCATCTGCGGCCACGACCAGCAGGACCACGACGTTAATCTAGAGAAATTCCTCCGGACGGCCCAGCGGCTGAATCTCACATACAACAAAGACAAATGTATGTTTCGTACTACGCGCCTCGCTATTCTTGGCTGCGTAGTGGAGAACGGAGTCATCGGCCCAGACCCCGATAGAATGCGCCCCCTTATGGAGCTCCCCCTCCCCCACTGCCAGAAAGCACTGAAGAGATGCCTGGGGTTTTTCTCTTACTATGCTCAGTGGGTGCCCAACTATGCGGATAAAGCCCGACCCCTCATCAAGTCCGCCTCCTTCCCCCTGACAGCAGAGGCCTGTGCAGCCTTCACTCTCATAAAAGGAGACATTGCGAAGGCCACAATGCACGCTGTGGATGAGTCCCTTCCTTTTCAAGTGGAGAGCGACGCATCCGACTTTGCCCTAGCTGCAACCCTTAACCAGGCGGGGAGACCCGTGGCCTTTTTCTCAAGGACCCTCCAGGGCCCCGAGATTCGACACTCCTCTGTCGAAAAGGAGGCCCAGGCCATTGTGGAAGCCGTGCGACATTGGCGGCATTACCTGGCCGGAAAACGATTTACCCTGCTCACTGACCAGCGTTCAGTGGCTTTTATGTTTCATAATAAGCAGCGGGGCAAAATCAAGAATGACAAGATCTTAAGGTGGAGAATCGAACTCTCCACCTACAATTACGATATCTTGTACCGGCCCGGGAAACTCAATGAGCCCCCAGATGCCCTATCACGTGGTACGTGCGCCAACGCGCAGGTTGATAGGCTACAGACCCTCCACAATGACCTCTGCCACCCGGGGGTCACCAGGTTCTTCCATTTTATCAAATCCCGTAACCTGCCCTACTCCATCGAGGAGGTCAGGACCATGACCAGGAACTGCCAGATCTGTGCCGAGTGCAAGCCGCATTTTTATAGGCCAGACAGAGCGAGCCTGATCAAAGCCACGCGCCCCTTCGAGCGGCTGAGCATCGATTTTAAAGGGCCCCTCCCCTCCTCTGACCGCAATGTGTACTTCCTCAATATAATTGATGAGTACTCCCGTTTCCCGTTTGCCATCCCTTGCTCGGACATGACCAGTACCACGGTCATTAAATGTCTGAATGACCTCTTCGCCTTGTTCGGTTTCCCTAGCTATATCCATAGCGACAGGGGCTCATCTTTTATGAGCGACGAACTTCGGCAGTACCTGCTCGCGAGAGGCATTGCTACAAGCAGGACCACCAGCTACAACCCCCGGGGTAACGGCCAGGTGGAAAGGGAGAATGCGACAGTCTGGAAGGCAGTCCTTTTAAACTTAAAATCTAAGGGCCTTCCGACCTCCCGCTGGCAGGAGGTCCTCCCTGCGGCGCTCCATTCCATTCGGTCGCTGCTCTGTACACCCACCAATGCCACTCCTCACGAGAGAATGTTCTCCTTCCCCAGGAAGTCCACGTCGGGGATTTCGCTACCAACATGGCTGACTTCTCCAGGTCCCGTCCTACTGCGGAAGCACGTGAGGACCCATAAGGCGGACCCCCTGGTCGAGAGGGTGAGCCTCCTCCACGCCAACCCGCAGTATGCTTACGTGGTGTACCCGGACGGGCGGGAGGACACAGTCTCCATTCGAGACCTCGCACCTGCGGGTGCTCCTGAAACACCCTCTTCGCCACCCACCGCTACTCCTGCCTACCCCCAGGACACAGTCCCCGCACGAGACCTCGCACCTTCGGGTGCCTCTGAGAGACCACCATCGCTACCTCCCATTACCCATGCTCTGACCCCTGTAGACGGCATGCAGCAGCCCCAGGGTCCGCCACCTGCTACACCTCCTCTGAACGAGATACCGGGTTCACCATTGGATGCTGCACCATCACCGCCGCTGCTGCGACGCTCAGGACGGCTTACAAGGCCTCCTGATAGACTTCAGTACACGAATTTTTAGTGCACTTCACCCCGCCGGACTCAATTCTAAACAAGGGGTGAATGTGGTAAACCACTGTTGTTAGTATTGTTGTTCACTCTTGCATATTGTTGTACTTGTCTGTGCATGCCTCAGCTGACTCCGCCCCTGGCTCCACCCTCATGGCTGGGTATAAAGGTCGCTGCTCAGAAGCCTCCAGCCCTTTTGGATACCAGGCAACCACAAGAGGCATGCTCTGTTCTTTGGTAATAAAAGCCTGTTTATTACTTTCTCAATCTCCAGTATTTTGTAGCAATTGATAGTGCATCAGGGGTCTGATAGATGGGGATCTGATAGATGGGGATCTGATAGATGGGGGGCCGGTAGATGGGGATCTGATAGATGGGGGTCTGATAGATGGGGATCTGATAGATGGGGATCTGATAGATCGGGGGCCGGTAGATGGGGATCTGATAGATGGGGATCTGGTAGATGGGGGGCCGGTAGATGGGGATCCGATAGATGGGGGTCGGATAGATGGGGATCTGATAGATGGGGGTCTGATAGATGGGGATCTGATAGATGGGGTTCTGATAGATGGGGGTCTGATATATGGGGATCTGATAGATGGGGGTCTGAGAGCTGGGGATCTGATAGATGGGAATCTGATAGATGGGGATCGGATAGATGGGGGTCTGATAGATGGGGATCTGATAGATGGGGGTCTGATAGCTGGGGATCTGATAGATGGGAATCTGATAGATGGGGATCGGATAGATGGGGGTCTGATAGATGGGGGTCTGATCGATGAGGATCTCATAGATGGGGTCTGATAGATGGGGATCTGATAGATGGGGGTCTGATAGATGGGGGTCTGATGGATGGGGTCTGATAGATGTGGATCTGATAGATGTGGATCTGACAGATGGCGGTCTGATAGATGGGGATCTGATAGTGGGGGTCTGATAGATGGGGGTCTGATAGATGGGGATCTGATAGATGGGATCTGATAGATGGGGGTCTGAGAGATGGGGGTCTGATAGATGGGGGTCTGATAGATGGCGGTATGAGAGATGGGGATCTGATAGATGGGGGTCTGATAGATGGGTGTCTGATAGATGGGGATCTGATAGATGGGGGGTCTGATAGATGGGGATCTGATAGATGGGGATCTGATAGATGGGGGGCCGGTAGATGGGGATCTGATAGATGGGGGTCTGATAGATGGGGATCTGATAGATGGGGATCTGATAGATGGGGGGCCGGTAGATGGGGATCTGATAGATGGGGGGCCGGTAGATGGGGATCCGATAGATGGGGAACTGATAGATGGGGATCTGATAGATGGGGGTCTGATAGATGGGGATCTGATAGATGGGGGTCTGATAGATGGGGGTCTGATAGATGGGGATCTGATAGATGGGGATCTGATAGATGGGGGTCTGATAGTTAGGGATCTGATAGATGGGGATCTGATAGATGGGGATCGGATAGATGGGGGTCTGATAGATGGGGGTCTGATAGATGAGGATCTCATAGATGGGGTCTGATAGATGGGGACCTGATAGATGGGGATCTGATAGATGGGGGTCTGATAGATGGGGGTCGGATAGATGGGGGTCTGATGGATGGGGTCTGATAGATGGGGATCTGATAGATGGGGATCTGATAGATGGGGGTCTGATAGATGGGGATCTGATAGATGGGGGTCTGATAGATGGGGGTCTGATAGATGGGGGTCTGACAGATGGGGGTCTGATAGATGGGGATCTGATAGGTGGGGATCTGATAGATGGGGATCTGAAATTTGGGGGTCTGATAGATGGGGATCTGATAGATGGGGGTCTGATAGATGCGGTTCTGATAGATGGGGGTCTGATAGATGGGGGTCTGATAGATGGGGATCTGATAGATGGGGTCTGATAGATGGGATCTGATAGATGGGGGTCTGATAGCTGGGGGTCTGATAGATTGGGATCAGATAGATGGGGATCTGATAGATGGGGGTCTGATCGATGGGGTCTGATAGATGGGGGTCTGATAAATGGGGATCTGATAGATGGGGGTCTGATAGATGGGGATCTGATAGATGGGGGTCTGATAGATGGGGGTCTGATAGATGGGGCTCTGATAGATGGGGATCTGATAGGTGGGGGTGTGATAGATGGGGGTCTGATAGATGGGGGTCTAATAGATGGGGATCTGATACATGGGTATCCGATAGATGGGGGTCTGATAGATGGGGGTCTGATAGATGGGGATCTGATAGATGGGGGTCTGATAGATGGGTATCTGATAGATGGGGGTCTGATAGATGGGGTCTGATAGATGGGGTCTGATAGATGGGGACCTGATAGATGGGGATCTGGTAGATGGGGATTTGATAGATGGGGGTCTGATAGATGGGGATCTGATAGATGGGGGTCTGATAGATGGGGTCTGATCGATGGGGGTCTGATAGATGGGGGTCTGATAGATGGGGATCTGATAGATGGGGATCTGATAGATGGGGATCTGATAGATGGGGGTCTGATAGATGGGGGTCTGATAGATGGGGGTCTGATAGATGGGGATCTGATAGATGGGGGTCTGATAGATGGGGGCCGGTAGATGGGGGTCTGATAGATGGGGATCTGACAGATGGGGGTCTGATAGATGGGGATCTGATAGATGGGGGTCTGATAGTTGGGCATCTGATAGATGGGGATCTGGTAGATGGGGATCTGATAGATGGGGGTATGATAGATGGGGAACTGATAGATGGGGGTCTGATAGATGGGGTCTGATAGATGGGGGTCAGATAGATGGGGAACTGATAGATGGGGGTCTGATAGATGGGGTCTGATAGATGGGGGTCTGATCGATGTGGGTCTGATAGATGGGGTCTGATAGATGGGGGTCTGATAGATGGGGATCTGATAGATGGGGGTCTGATAGATGGCGGTCTGATAGAAGGGGCTCTGGTAGATGGGGGTCTGATAGATGGGGGTCTGATAGATGGGGGTCTGATAGATGGGGATCTGATAGATGGGGGTCTGATAGATGGGGATCTGGTAGATGGGGGTCTGATAGATGGGGGTCTGATAGATGGGGGTCTGATAGATGGGGATCTGATAGATGGGGGTCAGATAGATGGGGATCTGATAGATGGGGATCTGATAGATGGGGGGCCGGTAGATGGGGATCTGATAGATGGGGGTCTGATAGATGGGGATCTGATAGATGGGGATCTGATAGATGGGGGGCCGGTAGATGGGGATCTGATAGATGGGGGTCTGATAGATGGGGATCTGATAGATGGGGATCTGATAGAAGGGGGTCTGATAGATGGGGATCTGATAGATGGGGGTCTGATAGATGGGGATCTGATAGATGGGGTTCTGATAGATGGGGGTCTGATATATGGGGCTCTGATAGATGGGGGTCTGAGTTGGGGATCTGATAGATGGGGATCTGATAGATGGGGATCGGATAGATGGGGGTCTGATAGATGGGGGTCTGATAGATGAGGATCTCATAGATGGGGTCTGATAGATGGGGATCTGATAGATGGGGATCTGATAGATGGGGGTCTGATAGATGGGGGTCTGATAGATGGGGGTCCGATGGATGGGGTCTGATAGATGTGGATCTGATAGATGGGGATCTGACAGATGGCGGTCTGATAGATGGGGATCTGATAGATGGGGGTCTGATAGATGGGGATCTGATAGATGAGGATCTGATAGATGGGGGTCTAGATGGGGATCTGATAGATGGGGGTCTGATAGATGGGGGTCTGATAGATGGGGGTCTGATTGATGGGGGTCTGATAGATGGGGATCTGATAGATGGGGGTCTGATAGATGGCGGCCTGATAGATGGGGGTCTGATAGATGGGGGTCGGATAGATGGGGGTCTGATAGATGGGGATCTGATAGATGGGGATCAGGTAGATGGGGATCTGATAGATGGGGATCTGATAGGTGGGCGTCTGATAGATGGGGGTCTGATAGATGGGGGTCTGATAGATGGGGGTCTGATAGATGGGGATCTGATAGATGGGGATCTGATGGATGGGGATCTGATAGATGGGGGTCTGATAGATGGGGATCTGATAGATGGGGATCAGATAGAAGGGGATCTGATAGATGGGGGTCTGATAGATGGGGGTCTGATAGATGGGGGTCTGATAGATGGGGATCTGATAGATGGGGGTCTGATAGATGGGGGTCTGATAGATGGGGGTCTGATAGATGGGGCTCTGATAGATGGGTGTCTCATAGACGGGGGTCTGATAGATGGGGGTCTTATAGATGGGGTCTGATAGATGGGTGTCTGATAGATGGGGGTCTGATAGATGGGGATCTGATAGATGGGGATCTGATAGATGGGGTCTGATAGATGGGGGTCTGATAGATGGGGATCTGATAGATGGGGGTCTGATAGATGGGGTCTGATAGATGGGATCTGATAGATGGGGATCCGATAGATGGGGGTCAGATAGGTGGGGGTCTGATAGATGGGGATCTGATAGATGGGGATCTGATAGATGGGGATCTGATAGACGGGGATCTGATAGATGGGGGTCTGATAAATGGGGGTCTGATAGATGGGATCTGATAGATGGGATCTGATAGATGGGGATCTGATAGATGGGGGTCTGATAGATGGGGGTCTGATAGATGGGGATCTGATAGATGGGGATCTGATAGATGGGGATCTGATAGACGGGGATCTGATAGACGGGGATCTGATAGACGGGGGTCTGATAAATGGGGGTCTGATAGATGGGGATCTGATAGATGGGGGTCTGATAGATGAGGATCTGATAGATGGGGATCAGATAGATGGGGATCTGATAGATGGGGTCTGATAGATGGGGATCTGATAGATGGGGGTCTGATAGATGGGGGTCTGATAGATGGGGGTCTGATAGATGGGGGTCTGATACATGGGGATCTGATAGATGGGGATCTGATGGATGGGGATCTGATGGATGGGGACCTGATAGATGGGGATCTGATAGATGGGGTCTGATAGATGGGGGTCTGATAGATGGGGGTCTGATAGATGGGGAGCTGATAGATGGGGGTCTGATAGATGGGGATCTGATAGATGGGGATCAGATAGAAGGGGATCTGATAGATGGGGGTCTGATAGATGGGGGTCTGATAGATGGGGGTCTGATAGATGGGGATCTGATAGATGGGGGTCTGATAGATGGGGCTCTGATAGATGGGTGTCTGATAGATGGGGGTCTGACAGATGGGGGTCTGATAGATGGGGTCTGATAGATGGGGGTCTGATGGATGGGGTCTGATAGATGGGGGTCTGATAGATGGGGGTCTGATAGATGGGGATCTGATAGATGGGGTCTGATAGATGGGGATCTGATAGATGGGGGTCTGATAGATGGGGGTCTGATAGATGGGGATCTGATAGATGGGGATCTGATAGATGGGGATCTGATAGATGGGGATCTGATAGATGGGGGCCTGATAGATGGGATCTGATAGATGGGGATCTGATAGATGGGATCTGATAGATGGGGATCTGTTAGATGGGGGTCTGATAGATGGGGGTCTGATAGATGGGGATCTGATAGATGGGGATCTGATAGATCGGGATCTGATAGACGGGGATCTGATAGATGGGAGTCTGACAAATGGGGGTCTGATAGATGGGATCTGATAGATGGGATCTGATAGATGGGGATCTGATAGATGGGGGTCTGATAGATGGGGGTCTGATAGATGGGGATCTGATAGATGGGGATCTGATAGATGGGGATCTGATAGACGGGGATCTGATAGATGGGGGTCTGATAAATGGGGGTCTGATAGATGGGATCTGATAGATGGGGATCTGATAGATGGGAATCTGATAGATGGGGATCTGATAGATGGGGGTCTGATAGATGAGGATCTGATAGATGGGGATCTGATAGGTGGGCGTCTGATAGATGGGGGTCTGATAGATGGGGGTCTGATAGATGGGGGTCTGATAGATGGGGATCTGATAGATGGGGATCTGATGGATGGGGATCTGATAGATGGGGGTCTGATAGATGGGGATCTGATAGATGGGGATCAGATAGAAGGGGATCTGATAGATGGGGGTCTGATAGATGGGGGTCTGATAGATGGGGGTCTGATAGATGGGGATCTGATAGATGGGGGTCTGATAGATGGGGGTCTGATAGATGGGGGTCTGATAGATGGGGCTCTGATAGATGGGTGTCTCATAGACGGGGGTCTGATAGATGGGGGTCTTATAGATGGGGTCTGATAGATGGGGGTCTGATAGATGGGGATCTGATAGATGGGGATCTGATAGATGGGGTCTGATAGATGGGGATCTGATAGATGGGGGTCTGATAGATGGGGGTCTGATAGATGGGGATCTGATAGATGGGGGTCTGATAGATGGGGTCTGATAGATGGGATCTGATAGATGGGGATCCGATAGATGGGGGTCAGATAGGTGGGGGTCTGATAGATGGGGATCTGATAGATGGGGATCTGATAGATGGGGATCTGATAGACGGGGATCTGATAGATGGGGGTCTGATAAATGGGGGTCTGATAGATGGGATCTGATAGATGGGATCTGATAGATGGGGATCTGATAGATGGGGGTCTGATAGATGGGGGTCTGATAGATGGGGATCTGATAGATGGGGATCTGATAGATGGGGATCTGATAGACGGGGATCTGATAGACGGGGATCTGATAGACGGGGGTCTGATAAATGGGGGTCTGATAGATGGGGATCTGATAGATGGGGGTCTGATAGATGAGGATCTGATAGATGGGGATCAGATAGATGGGGATCTGATAGATGGGGTCTGATAGATGGGGATCTGATAGATGGGGGTCTGATAGATGGGGGTCTGATAGATGGGGGTCTGATAGATGGGGGTCTGATACATGGGGATCTGATAGATGGGGATCTGATGGATGGGGATCTGATGGATGGGGACCTGATAGATGGGGATCTGATAGATGGGGTCTGATAGATGGGGGTCTGATAGATGGGGGTCTGATAGATGGGGAGCTGATAGATGGGGGTCTGATAGATGGGGATCTGATAGATGGGGATCAGATAGAAGGGGATCTGATAGATGGGGGTCTGATAGATGGGGGTCTGATAGATGGGGGTCTGATAGATGGGGATCTGATAGATGGGGGTCTGATAGATGGGGCTCTGATAGATGGGTGTCTGATAGATGGGGGTCTGACAGATGGGGGTCTGATAGATGGGGTCTGATAGATGGGGGTCTGATGGATGGGGTCTGATAGATGGGGGTCTGATAGATGGGGGTCTGATAGATGGGGATCTGATAGATGGGGTCTGATAGATGGGGATCTGATAGATGGGGGTCTGATAGATGGGGGTCTGATAGATGGGGATCTGATAGATGGGGATCTGATAGATGGGGATCTGATAGATGGGGATCTGATAGATGGGGGCCTGATAGATGGGATCTGATAGATGGGGATCTGATAGATGGGATCTGATAGATGGGGATCTGTTAGATGGGGGTCTGATAGATGGGGGTCTGATAGATGGGGATCTGATAGATGGGGATCTGATAGATCGGGATCTGATAGACGGGGATCTGATAGATGGGAGTCTGACAAATGGGGGTCTGATAGATGGGATCTGATAGATGGGATCTGATAGATGGGGATCTGATAGATGGGGGTCTGATAGATGGGGGTCTGATAGATGGGGATCTGATAGATGGGGATCTGATAGATGGGGATCTGATAGACGGGGATCTGATAGATGGGGGTCTGATAAATGGGGGTCTGATAGATGGGATCTGATAGATGGGGATCTGATAGATGGGAATCTGATAGATGGGGATCTGATAGATGGGGGTCTGATAGATGAGGATCTGATAGATGAGGATCTGATAGATGGGGGTCTGATAGATGGGGGTCTGATAGATGGGGTCAGATAGATGAGGATCTGACAGATGGGGGTCTGATAGATGGGGTCTGATAGATGGGGATCTGATAGATGGGGTCTGATAGATGGGGATCTGATAGATGGGGTCTGATAGATGGGGGTCTGATAGATGGGGTCTGATAGGTGGGGTCTGATAGATGGGGTCTGATAGATGGGGGTCTGATAGATGGGGTCTGATAGATGGGGATCTGATGGATGGGGGTCTGATAGATGTGGATCTGATAGATGGGGATCTGATAGATGGGGGTCTGATAGATGGGGGTCTGATAGATGGGTGTCTGATAGATGGGGGTCTGATAGATGGGGATCTGTTAAATGGGGGTCTGATAGATGGGGATCTGATAGATGGGGGTCTGATAGATGGGGATCTGATAGAAGGAGTCTGACAGATGTGGGTCTGATAGATGGGGATCCGATAGAAGGAGTCTGACAGATGTGGGTCTGATAGATGGGGATCTGATAGATGTGACACGGAAAGATGATGGTCTGAAATGTGCAGGTCTGAATGATGGGGTCTGAAAGATGGGGACCTGATTGATGGGGGTGTGATTGATGCGGGGCTGATAGATGGGAGTCTGACTGCTGGGCTGATGGGGGCTGACACATGTAGATCTGATAGATGTGGGCCTGACAGACACACCACAAATATAATGAATGGACGGACAATGTGGCTGTTTATATACAATTAAGATAGACTCCCAAATTATTTATTGGGACCCCCATCTATCAGAGCTGCATTAATCAGCCCCCATCTGTTAGACCTCAACTCTCTCCCCCATTCCATCAGACCACCGTCCATCAGAATCTCACCTTTCAGACCCCTCTAAATCAGACCCACATCTATCAGATCTCCATCTAGCAGCCCCTCGTCTATCAGACCAGCATCTGTGATACACACATCTTTCAAACACCATCTATAAAATACCCAACTCTCAGGTCCCTGTTTGACTCGATCTATTAGACCCATATATAGCCGACTTCCATCTACCAGACATCATCTATGGCACGGCCATCTATCAGAGCTGAATCAGTCTACCCCATCCATCAGATCCCCATCTATTGGAGCAACATGTCTGTCAGACCACATCTATCACACCCCTATCTATCAGTCCCAACTCTCCGACCCACATATATTAGACCCGACATTATCAGTTCCCATTGGTCGGATTCTCATCTGTCAGACCCCTACCTATTAAAACCCGTGTATCAGATCCCCATCAATCAGAAGCACATATATTAGACCCGCATCTATTGGACCCCATCTGTGAGATTCCCATCTACTAGACCAACATCTGTCAAACCCCATATACCAGGTTCCCAACTATCAAACCCGCCTCTGACAGACTCCAACTATGAAATTCCCTATCTATCATACCTCACCTATCAGATTTCCATCTATTAGACGCATCTATCGCACAAACATCGGCCAGAACCCGTCTATCAGCCACTATCTATCATAACCGCATCTGACAGACCACATCTTTGAGTACCCATCTGTTAGATCCATATTCGTCAGACCCACAAATGGCAGAGCTCTTCTATCAGATCCCCATCTATCATCGCAATATCTGTCAGACACCATCCATCTGAACTCCACCCATCAGACCGTCATCCATCAGACACCCATCTATCAGGCCCACGTCTGTCAGACCCACATCTATCCTATCCACATGTATCAGCCCCATCTGTCAGACGGTCATCTGTCAAACCCCATCTATCAGTCCACTATCAGATCCCTGTGAATCTGTCCAAATTCTGTAAGACCCGGTCTATCAGATCCATATCTATCATACCCGCATCAATGAGACCCCATCAATCAGATCCCCATCTTTCAGAACCACAGCTATTAGACCCCATCTTTCAGACCTACATATGTCAGACCCTCATCTCTCCATCACCCATCTATCAGATGTTCTCCTATCAGACCCAGTACTATCAGATTCCTATCAATCAGACCCACATCTATGAAACTTCCTTAAATCATACCCACATCTGTCAGACACCATCTGTCAGATCCCATCTATCAGCCACCATCTATCAGATACACATCTGTCTGTCCTCATCTATCGGATCTCAATCTATAATACACATCTATTAGACGCCATCCATCATAATGCCATCAATCAAATCTATCATTTCACCATCTAAAAGATCCTCATCTATTAGACCCCCATCTATCTGACTCCATCCAACAGATAAACATCTGTCAGAGCTGCCTCTGTTAGATTCTACCTATCAGACTCGCATCTCTCAGACCTATATACGTCAGACCCTCATCTGTCCGACCTCCATTTATCAGATGCCCATTAATCAGGTCCCATCCATCAGACCCCCCATCTATCCGACCACAATCTATCATACCCCCATCATTCAGACCCCATATATCAGAACCCCATCCATCAGAACTTCATAAAAATACAACCAACTATCAGACCCATCCCCATCTAACGTACCCATATATGGCAGACCACAGCTATCAGATCCCCATCCATCAGATCCACATGTCAGTCCGCATCCATCATCGCCCATTGATCAGACCCACATCTGTTAGACGCATATCTTCTAGATCCACATCTATCAGGCCCCCGTCTATCAGACCCCGTCAATCAGACCCCCGCCAATCAGACCCCCATCTATCATATCCACATCTATCAGACCACATTAATCAGATCCGCATTTAACATACCCACATCATCAAGACGCCGTATATCAGAACCCCAGCTATCAGACCCTGATCTATATACAACAAACTATCAGAACCACATCTGTCAGACCCCATCTATCAGATCCCCGTCCACCAGACCTGCATCTGTCCTACCTCATTGACGAATGACTATCGATCAGATCCACATCTATCAGACCCACATCTTTCAGACCCCATCTGTTATATCCACATCTCTCAGGCCCACGTCTATCAGACCCACATCTGTCAGATCCCCACCTATCAGAACCACGTCTATCAGATCTCAATCTATCAAAGACATATCTGTTAGATGCCAACGATCAGGACCCCAACAATCAACTCCCATCAATCAGGTCTCTATCTATCATTTCACACTCTAAAAGATCCTCATCTATTAGACCCCCATCCATCTGACTGCATCCAACAGACAAACATCTGTCAGAAGCCTCTTTTAGATTCTACCTATCAGAACCACATCTCTCAGACCTACATATGTCAGACCCTCATTTGTCCGACCACCATCTATCAGATGCCCAGCAATCAGATCCCATACGCCATACTCACATCTGTCAGACGCCCATTTACCAGGCAGATCCACATCTACCAGACCCCATCATTTAGAGCCCCGTCAATCAGACCCCCATCTATCAGACCCCCGTCAATCAGACCCACATCTATCATATCCACATCTGTCAGACCACATTCATCAGATCCGCATTTAACATACCCACATCATCTAGACTCCGTATATCAGAACCCCAGCTATCAGACCCTGATCTATATACAACAAACTATCAGAACCACATCTGTCAGAACCCACCTATCAGATCCCCGTCCACCAGACCCGCATCTGTCATACATAGATACATAGATACATAGAAGATAGGAGCAGGAGTAGGCCATTCGGCCCTTCGTGCCTGCTCCGCCATTCGATGAGATCATGGCTGATCCTTTAATTCAGTATCCCGTCCCCGCCTTCTCTCCGTAACCCTTAACCCCTTTTGCCCGTAGAAATATATCTAATTCCCTCTTAAATATATTTAATGAGCTGGCGTACACTGCCCTCTGTGGCAATGAGTTCCACAGGTTCACCACTCTCTGAGTGAAGAAATTCCCCCTCATCTCTGTCCTAAATGGTTTAGCCCTTATCCTTAAATTATGTCCTCTAGTTCTGTTCTCACCCGCCAAGGGAAACATTCCTTCTGCATCCAGTCTGTCTAGACCTGTCAGAATTTTATACACTTCTATGAGGTCCCCTCTCAATCTTCTAAACTCCAGTGTGTACATCCCTAAACTACATAGTCTCTCCTCATAGGTCATTCCCGCCATTCCTGGTATCAGCCTGGTGAATCGCCGCTGCACCCCCTCCATGGCAAGAACATCCTTCCTCAGATGAGGCGACCAAAACTGTACACAGTACTCGAGGTGTGGTCTCACCAGTGCCCTGTACAGCTGCAGCAAGGTATCCCTGTTCCTGTATTCTAACCCTTTTGCTATGAAGGCCAGCATACCGTTTGCCTTCTTGACCGCCTGTTGCACCTGCATGCTCGCCTTCAGTGACTGGTGTACAAGAACACCCAGGTCTCTCTGTACTTCCCCCTCTCCCAATCTATTGCCATTTAAATAATAATTTGCCCTCCCGTTCCTGCACCCAAGGTGGATGACTTCGCACTTGTCCACATTATAGTGCATCTGCCATTTATCCGCCCAATCGCCCAGTCTGTCCAAATCGCTCTGGAGCTTCCTGGTCTCTTCCTCTGAGCCCACCCCCCCTCCTAGTTTAGTGTCGTCTGCAAATTTGGAAATGCTGCATCCGACTCCCTGATCCAGGTCATTAATGTAAATTGTGAACAGCTGGGGGCCCAGGACAGATCCCTGTGGTACCCCACTTGTTACTGCCTGCCATTCAGAAAATGAGCCGTTTATTCCAACTCTCTGTTTTCTATCTGACAGCCAGTTCCCTATCCACGCCAAAACTTTCCCCTTTATCCCATGAGCCTCAATTTTCCATGCTAATCTTTTATGTGGGACCTTATCGAAGGCCTTTTGGAAGTCCAGGTACACCACATCTACTGGCTCTCCCCCATCTATTCTACCAGTTACTCCCTCAAAAAATTCCAATAGATTAGTCAAGCACGATTTACCCTTTGTAAATCCATGTTGACTCTGTCCTATCCTGTCCCCATTTGCTAAGTGCTCCGCTATTTCATCCTTAATGATGGACTCCAGCATTTTGCCCACAACTGATGTAAGGCTTACAGGTCTGTAATTACCTGCTTTTTCCCTACCCCCCTTTTTGAATAGTGGGGTAACGTTAGCTACCCTCCAATCCATCGGCACTGTTCCCGAGTCTAATGAATTCTGAAAAATCATCCTTAGTGCATCCGCTATCTCTAGGGCCACCTCCTTCAGTACCCTAGGATGCATGTTATCAGGCCCTGGGGATTTGTCCACCTTCAATCCCTTTAGCTTCCTTAACACCATATCCTTAGAGATATTGATTTGCGTCAGTTCCTCCTTTGCCAATGTCCCTATTTTTCCCGATATCCCAGGGAGGTTTTTTGTGTCTTCCTTCGTAAAGACTGACCCAAAGTATGCATTTAGTTGATCTGCCATTTCCTTATTTCCCATTATATATTCCCCCGTATCTGACTGCAATGGACCAACTTTGGTTTTACCTCATTGATGAATGACTATCGATCAGACCCACATCAATCAGACTCCCATCTGTCAGACCCATATCTATTAGACCAACATCTGTTAGATGCATATCTTTCAGACCCCATGTGTTAGATCCACATCAATCAGACCCCCATCATTCAGACCCCTGTCAATCAGATCACCATCGATCAGACGCACATCCATCATACCCACCTTTATCAGATCCGCATGTAACATACACACATCTTTCAGACCCCATATATCAGAAACTCAGCTATCAGACCCTTTTCTATATACAACCAACTATCAGACCCATGTCTGACATATCCCATCTGTTAGATCCCCATCTATTCTACCCACATCTGTCAGAACCCATCTATCAGATCCACATCTGTCAGACCTATATCTTTCAGACCCCAACTGTTATATCTACATCTCTCAGACCTACGTCTGTGAAACCCACCTCAATCAGAGCCCCATCTATCAGTACCACGTCTGTCAGACGACCGCCAATCGGATCCCCATCTATCAGACACCCTTCTGTCAAACTCAATCTTTCAAACCCACAATGTCAAACCCACATTGATTAGACCCCCGTCTATCAGATCCACATCAATCAGACCCCATCAATCAAAACACTCTCTATCAGACACACATCTATAAGACCCTTCTGTCAGATACCCATCTATCAGATCCATATCTATCAGAAGCCCATCTATCACACTCGGTCTATCAGGCGAACATCTTTCAGACACTCATCTTACCATTACCCATCTCTCAGATCCTTTTTATCAAACCCAGAACTATCAGATCCCGATATCGAATTCCGATAGATGTGGGTCTAATAGATAGAGTCAGACAGCACGGTGGCATAGTGGTTAGCACTGTTGCCTCACAGCACCAGGGACCCGGGTTCGAATCTGGCCTCGGGCGACTGTCTGTGTGGAGTTTGCACATTCTCCCCGTGTTTGCGTGGGTTTCCTCCGGGTGCTCCGGTTTCCTCCCACAGTCCAAAGATGTGCAGGTTAGGTTGATTGGCTATGATAAATTGACCCTTAGTGTCAGGGGCATTAAATACGTGGGGTTACGGGGATAGGGTGGGATATGTGTCGGTGCAGGCTCGATGGGCCGAAATGGCCTCTATCTGCA
This sequence comes from Somniosus microcephalus, assembly GCF_052327205.1. Classification (NCBI taxonomy): domain Eukaryota; kingdom Metazoa; phylum Chordata; class Chondrichthyes; order Squaliformes; family Somniosidae; genus Somniosus; species Somniosus microcephalus. Next base: position 44,659,974 of record NW_028225185.1, read on the forward strand.
CTGTGGGGTTTCTGTGACTTCTGTGAGGTGTGGGTTTGAGAGTTTGGTATTTCACAGATGACGTCTAAAATATGTGGGTATGATAAATGGGGATGTCACAGATGGGGTCTTAAAGATGTGGGTATGATAGATGGTGTCTGATGGATGAGGGTTTGATCGACGGAGATCTGATAGTTGGGGTCTGACAGATGTGGGTCTGATTGATAGAAGTCTGAAAAACGAGAGTTTGATAGAACAGGAGAAAAGAGTTGAGGTCGGACAAATCTGGGTATGATAGATGTGGATCTGACAGATGGGGACTGATTGATGCAGCTCTGATAGATGGGGGTCTGATAGATGATGTCTGGTAGATGGGGGTCGGACAGATGTGGGTCTAATAGATAGAGTCAGGTAGGTGGGTGCATGATAGTCAGGGTCTGATGGATCGGATCTGATTGATGGAACTCTGAATGATGGGGTCTGATAGATGGTGGGTTGAGATGGGGTCTGATAGACAAAGCTAGTCTAACTTGCATTTTAATGTTGTTTAATTTGCAGTTTACTGTTGTGCCCCTCTATATTGTTGATAATACATGTCATCAATAAACGTTAATTAACCAATACAAGGTAGACAAAGCCAGTCTCCCTTGTTGCCTCGAGCTCCTCCCATAACCAATTGTTGCCAACACTTGGCCCCGCCTTTTGCACAAGGCAGCCAATCAGCGCTGAGACGGGTCATGATGTTTTGTTGATGTTGCTCCAAGCAACCGCAGCCTTTTGTTGTCAGGGACCAATCAGAGCCCGGTTTGCCTCAATGGGATGCGGTATAAATAGCGCGGGCGGCAACACACGCAGCACATTGTCAGGAGCGGCGAGAATAGAAGGACATTATGGTAAGCGCACCTGGTGGAATGGAGAGAGCGGCGGGGTCCCACACAGATAGAGAGATCTACAGGGAGTGCGGGATCTACAGGGAGAGTGGAGCAACTACAGGGACACAGGGGGGGGGATCCACAGGGAGAGAGCAGGGATCCAGAGAGAGATGGGAGATCCACAGGGAGTGTCCAGCAATCACAGGAGAGGGGGCGGTGCTTACAGGATCCAATAGTCCACCAGGAATGGGAGATCCACACAGCAATTAGGGTCCACTGAGATCGGCAATTTCCGAGAGACAGGGACAATCTGCAGGGAGCGAGGGTCCACATGGAATGCGGGATCAGTAGGGAACGGATGGGAAACACAGCTTGCTGTAAACATAGAAACATAGAAGATAGGAGCAGGAGTAGGCCATTCGGACCCTCGAGCCTGTTCCACCATTCAATGTGATCATGGCTGATCATCCAAATGCAGTACCCTGTCCCTGCCTTCTCCCCATACCCCTTGATCCCTTTAGCCTTAAGAAATATATCCAACTCCTTCTTGAATATATTAATGAATTGGCCTCTACTGCCTTCTGTGGTAGAGAATTCCACAGGTTCACCACTCTCTGGGTGAAGCAATTCCTCCTCATTTCTGCCCTAAATGGCTTACCCCTTTATCCTTAGACTGTGACCCCTGGTTCTGGACTCCCCGACCATCGGGAACATCCTTCCTGCATCTAGTCTGTCCAGTCCTGTCAGAATTTTATAAGTTTCAATGAGATCCCCTCTCATTCTTCTAAACTCCAGCGAGTACAAGCCCAATCGACTCAATCTCTCCTCATATGTCATTCCTGCCATCCCAGGTATCAGCCTGGCGAATCTTCGCTGAACTCCTTCCATGGCAAGAACATCCTTCCTCAGATAAGGCGACCAAAACTGCACACAATACTCAAGATGTGGTCTCACCAAGGCCCTCTACAACTGGAGCAAGACATCCTTGTTCCTGTACTTAAACCCTCTCGCTACGAAGGCCAACATACCATTTGCCTTCTTAACCGCCTGCTGCACCTGCATGCTTACCTTCACCGACTGGTGCACAACGACACCCAGGTCTCATTGCACTTCCCCTTCTCCCAATCTATTGCCATTCAGATAATAATCTGCCTTCCTGTTTTTGCCACCAAAGTGGATAACCTCACATTTATCCACGTTATATTGCATCTGCCATGCGTCTGCCCAATCACCCAACCTGTCCAAATCATCCTGGAGTTTCTCGGCATCCTCCACACAGCCCACACGCCCACCCAGCTTTGTGTCGTCTGCAAACTTGGAGATATTACATCTAGTTCCCTTGTCTAGATCATTAATATATATTGTGAATAGCTGGGGTCCAAGGACTGATCCCTGCGGCACCCCACTAGTCACTGCCTGCCACTTGGAAAAAGACCCATTTATAATGTGTCGCTGCTCCCAAATGCTTCTCCTTCCAGCTCCACTGACTGTATAAAGCATTGCCCTCCTACCTGTGTGGATAATCATGTGTCCTTCCCTCTTTAGCGTGAGTGTATTTCAGTCCACATTGGCCAGGCGGGTGTGCAGATCGGCAACGCTTGCTGGGAGCTGTATTGCCTGGAGCATGGGATCCAGCCGGACGGGCAGATGCCCAGTGACAAGACCGTCGGAGGTGGCGACGATTCCTTCAACACCTTCTTCAGTGAGACGGGGGCGGGCAAGCACGTTCCCAGGGCTGTGTTTGTAGATCTGGAGCCCACTGTGATTGGTAAGAGAGGAGATCATTGATGGGTTGGTCAGTCAGTGCTCTCACTAAACACATTTCAATATGGCCTGAATGTATCTAAGTTACTGTAATGTTCTGTGTTCCTGTTTTGAAATCTCCATTCTCTGCCCCCAGATGAGGTCCGCACTGGCACCTACCGACAGCTCTTTCACCCCGAGCAGCTCATCACCGGCAAGGAGGATGCGGCCAATAACTACGCGCGGGGTCACTGCTCCATCGGCAAAGAGATTGTGGATCTGGTCTTGGATCGCATCCGGAAGCTGGTAGGTTCTGTCGCTTTGGTGTGCCGTGAATTTCCCAGGCTCCCACTGTCCCATCTCTCAAACTCCCACCAACTACCCCATCTCTCCAGGGACAGTCTGTATCTTTGCTCCTGTCCAGGGTTCACTGTCCCTTGACTATGGATTCTATTTCCGACGCCCTTTTAATGTCTTGTACTCTCTTTGCCCACAGGCTGACCAGTGCACAGGACTGCAGGGATTCCTCATCTTCCACAGTTTTGGGGGTGGGACCGGCTCGGGCTTTACTTCCCTCCTGATGGAGAGACTCTCCGTCGACTACGGCAAGAAATCCAAACTGGAGTTTGCCATTTACCCGGCGCCGCAGATTTCCACCGCGGTGGTCGAGCCCTACAACTCCGTGCTCGTCACCCACTGCACCCTCGAGCACTCTGACTGCGCCTTCATGGTGGACAACGAGGCCATTTACGACGTGTGTCGGCGTAACCTTGACATTGAGCGCCCCACCTACACCAACCTCAACCGTCTCATCGCACAGATAGTGTCGTCCATCACGGCATCGCTACGGTTCGACGGTGCCCTCAACGTGGACCTGACTGAGTTCCAAACCAACCTGGTCCCCTATCCCCGCATTCACTTCCCGCTGGCGACCTACGCGCCCCTTATTTCGGCGGAGAAGGCTTACCACGAACAGCTATCTGTGTCGGAGATCACCAACGCCTGCTTTGAGCCAGCCAACCAGATGGTGAAGTGTGACCCTCGCCAGGGCAAGTACATGGCGTGCTGCATGCTGTACCGAGGAGACGTGGTGCCGAAGGATGTCAACGCCTCCATCGCCACCATCAAGAGCAAGCGCTCGATCCAGTTTGTTGATTGGTGCCCGACTGGGTTCAAGGTAAGTGTGGGTTCTGTGTCCAATCCATGGGGCCCTGAGGAAACCGGGATTGTGGTAAACTGATCTCCCACGTGAACAATCTGTCTGTTCAGTCCGGGTCAAAAGCTGTCCCTCCATTCAGGAACAGATCCTCCTCCATTCCTGGCCCAAAGAGGAGCTCCCTCTGAGGCTTGAGGTGGAATTCTCCGCTTCAATCCTTGATCGCAGCCCTGAATTTCCCAGGAGAAACCCTCCCTTGAAGCAAGGAAAAGGCTTCTTGAAAAATCAAGGCATCATTGGAGATGATAAAATAAATAATTGAATTCGCTCCAGAATGCAGCCTCATTGCAATGTGACCTTCCATTAGAAGGTTTAAAACTGGGGGAAGAGCCCAGTGAATAACCAGGGCCGGGTTTTTGTAGAGTGAAAGACACAAACTCGGTCTTAAATCAATCTTTCTGAAAATTAATTGGCAGCCAAGAGATGTGATTCTGAAGCTTCTTTCTGTGCAACTGAAATCTACCGTATTCTCTTTCCCCCCACAGGTGGGCATCAACTACCAGCCCCCGACAGTGGTGCCAGGGGGTGATCTGGCCAAGGTGCAGCGCGCCGTCTGTATGCTGAGCAACACCACCGCCATTTCAGCGGCTTGGTCCCGCCTCGACCTCAAATTCGACAAGATGTACGCCAAGCGGGCCTTTGTCCACTGGTATGTGGGAGAGGGGCTGGAGGAAGGGGAGTTCCAGGACGCCCGGGAGGACATGGCCTCACTCGAGAAGGATTACGAAGAGGTGGGGGTCGATTCTGCCGATCTCGACAAAAGGGCGGAAGAGGAGGAAGAATAAGATTTATTAATTTAGAAAGTGAAAAGGGTTTAACTAAATTTTACATTTATGTTATGGATGACTTATTAATTTAGAAAGTAAAACAAAATCACGTTGATGTGACTAATTATTAATAAAATAAATGTATTTGAAAAATCATTTTGTAATTGTGTTGGTTTGAAAGGTGAGAATACACAAGAGGTTGGGAAACACGGTGTAAAAAGGGTTGAAGTGAGAGGATCATCTGAACCCAGAACAGGGTAAATTAAACCCCAAAATGTTACGGATGTTAAGATAGATTTTACTTCCGATTGGAACCCTGCTTTTTTTGGTATATATCAATGACTTGGACTTGGGTGTACAGGGCACCATTTCAAAATTTGCCGATGACCCAAAACTTGGAAGTATCGTGAACAGTGAGGAGGAGCGTGATAGACTTCGAGAGGACATAGACAGGCTGGTGGAATGGGCGGCCATGTGGCAGATGAAATCCAATGCAGGAAAGTGTGAAGTGATACATTTTGGTAGAAAGAATGAAGAGAGGAAATAGAAACTAAAGGGTCCAATCCTAAAGGGGGTGCGTGAACAGAGAGACCTGGGGGTATGTGTGCACAAATCGTTGAAGGTGGCAGGGCAGGTTGAGAAAGCGGTTGAAAAAGCATACGGGATCCTGGGCTTCATAAATAGACGCATAGAGAAAAAAAGTGTGGAAGTTATGAACCTTTATAAAACACTGGCTCGGCCTCAACTGGAGTACTGTGTCTAATTCAGGGCACCGCACTGTTGGAAGGATGTGAAGGCCTTAGAGAGGGTGTAGAAAGGATTTATGAGAATGGTTCCAGGGATTGGAGACTTCAGTTACATGGATAGACTGGAGAGGCTGGGGTTGTTCTCCTTAGAGCAGAGACGGTCGAGAGGAGATTTGATAGAAGTGTTCAAAATCATGAGGGGTCTAGACAGAGTAGATAGAGAGAACTGTTCCCATTGGTGGAGGGGTTGAGAACCAGAGGACACAGATTAAAGGTGATTGGCAGAAGAACCAAAGGCGATATGAGGAAAAACAAGACCCCATCTATGCGATCCCCAGTTATCAGACCCACATATATGGAACACACCTCTGTCAGACCCCAGCTATCATCTTTCCATTTGTCAAACATCATCAATCAGAAAGCTAACAATCAGACACTCATCTATCAGAGCCCATCTATCAGACCCCCTTCAATCAGAGCCCATCTATCAGACCCCATCTATCAGAGCCCATCTATCAGATCCCCATCTATCAGAGCCCATCTATCAGACCCCTTCAATCAGAGCCCATCTATCAGATCCCCATCTATCAGAGCCCATCTATCAGATCCCCATCTATCAGAGCCCATCTATCAGACCCCATCTATCAGACCACCATCTATCAAACCCCCATCAGACCCCCATCTATCAGACCCCCGTCTATCAGACCCCATCTATCAGACCCCCACCAATCAGACTCCCATCCATCAGACCCCATCTATCAGATCCCCATCTATCAGAGCCCATCTATCAGACCCCCACCTATCAGAGCCCATCTATCAGACCCCATCTATCAGACCACCATCTATCAAACCCCCATCAGACCCCCATCTATCAGACCCCCATCTATCAGACCCCCGTCTATCAGACCCCATCTATCAGACCCCCACCCATCAGACTCCCATCCATCAGACCCCCATCTATCAGACCCTCATCTATCAGACCCCCATCTATCAGAGCCTCATCTATCAGACCCCCAACCATCAGACCGCTATCTATCAGACCCCCATCAATCAGACCCCCGTCTATCAGACCCCCATCTATCAGAGCCTCATCTATCAGACTCCCATCCATCAGACTCCCATCCATCAGACACCCATCTATCAGACCCCCATCTATCAGACCCTCATCTATCAGACCCCCACCTATCAGAGCCCCACCTATCAGACCCCCATCTATCAGACCCCATCTATCAGAACCCATCGATCAGACCTCCATCGATCAGACCCCCATTGATTAGACCCCCATCGATCCGACCCCCATCGATCAGACCCCCATCGATCAGACCCCTATCTATCAGACCCCCAACTATCAGACTCCCATCTAACAGACCCCCATCTATCAGACCCCCATCTATCAGACCCCCATCAATCAGACCCCCATCTATCAGACCCCCATCTATCAGACCCCCATCAATCAGACCCCCATCAATAAGATCCCCATCTATCGAACCCCTATCGATCAGACCCACATCTATCATACCCCATCTATCAGACACCATCTATCAGACCCCCATCTATCAGACCCCCATCTATCAGACCCCCATCAATCAGACCCCCATCAATCAGACCCCCATCAATCAGACCCCCATCTATCAGACCCCCATCTATCAGACCCCCCTCAATCAGACCCCCATCAATCAGACCCTCATCAATCAGACCCCCATCAATCAGGCCCCCATCTATCAATCAGACCCCCATCAATCAGACCCCCATCAATCAGACCCCCATCTATCAGACCCCCATCAATCAGACCCCCATCAATCAGACCCCCATCAATAAGACCCCCATCAATAAGACACCCATCTATCAAACCCCTATCGATCAGACCCACATCTATCAGACCCCCATCTATCAGACCCCCATGCATCAGACCCCATCAGTTAGACCCCCATCTATCAAACCCCTATCGATCAGACCCACCTCCTTCCCGTCCCATCCATCAGACCCACGTCAATCAGACACCCATCCATCACACTCCCATTCATCAGAACCTCACCCATCAAACCCTCATCCATCAGACCCCCATCCATCAGTCCCTCACCCATCAGACCCCCATCCATCAGACCCTCATCCATCAGGCCCTCATCCATCAGACCCCCATCCATCAGACCCTCATCTATCAGACCCCCATCCATCAGACCCTCGAGCATCAGACCCCCATCCATCAGAACTTCATCCATCAGAGCCTCATCCATCAGACCCTCACCCATCAGACCCCCATCTATCAGACCTTCACCCATCAGACCCTCACCCATCAGACCCTCACCCATCAGACCCTCATCCATCAGACCCTCATCCATCAGACTCTCATCCATCAGACCCCCATTCATCAGACCCTCATTCACCAGACCCCCATCCATCAGACCCCCATCAATCAGACCCCCGTCTATCAGACCCCCATCTATCAGAGCCTCATCTATCAGACTCCCATCCATCAGACTCCCATCCATCAGACACCCATCTATCAGACCCCCATCTATCAGACCCTCATCTATCAGACCCCCATCTATCAGACCCCCATCTATCAGACCCACATCAATCAGACCCCCATCTATCAGACCCCCACCTATCAGAGCCCCACCTATCAGACCCCCATCTATCAGACCCCATCTAACAGAACCCATCGATCAGACCTCCATCGATCAGACCCCCATTGATTAGACCCCCATCGATCCGACCCCCATCGATCAGACCCCCATCGATCAGACCCCTATCTATCAGACCCCCAACTATCAGACTCCCATCTAACAGACCCCCATCTATCAGACCCCCATCTATCAAACCCCCAACTATCAGACTCCCATCTAACAGACCCCCATCTATCAGACCCCCATCTATCAGACCCCCATCAATCAGACCCCCATCTATCAGACCCCCATCTATCAGACCCCCATCAATCAGACCCCCATCAATAAGACCCCCAACTATCGAACCCCTATCGATCAGACCCACATCTATCAGACCCCATCTATCAGAAACCATCTATCAGACCCCCATCTATCAGACCCCCATCTATCAGACCCCCATCTATCAGACCCCCATCAATCAGACCCCCATCAATCAGACCCACATCAATCAGACCCCCATCTATCAGACCCCCATCTATCAGACCCCCCTCAATCAGACCCCCATCAATCAGACCCTCATCAATCAGACCCCCATCAATCAGGCCCCCATCTATCAATCAGACCCCCATCAATCAGACCCCCATCAATCAGACCCCCATCAATAAGACCCCCATCAATAAGACACCCATCTATCAAACCCCTATCGATCAGACCCACATCTATCAGACCCCCATCTATCAGACCCCCATCAATCAGACACCCATCAATCAGACCATCATCCATGAGACCCCCATGCATCAGACCCCATCAGTTAGACCCCCATCTGTCAAACCCCTATCGATCAGACCCACCTCCTTCCCGTCCCATCCATCAGACCCCCGTCAATCAGACACCCATCCATCACACTCCCATTCATCAGACCCTCACCCATCAAACCCTCATCCATCAGACCCCCATCCATCAGTCCCTCACCCATCAGACCCCCATCCATCAGACCCTCATCCATCAGGCCCTCATCCATCAGACCCCCATCCATCAGACCCTCATCCATCAGACCCCCATCCATCAGACCCTCGACCATCAGACCCCCATCCATCAGAACTTCATCCATCAGACCATCATCCATCAGACCCTCACCCATCAGACCCCCATCTATCAGACCTTCACCCATCAGACCCTCATCCATCAGACCCCCATCCATCAGACCCCCATCCATCAGACCCTCATCCATCAGACCCCCATCCATCAGACACCCATTCATCAGACCCTCACCCATCAGACCCTCACCCATCAGACCCTCATCCATCAGACTCTCATCCATCAGACTCTCATCCATCAGACCCCCATTCATCAGACCCTCATTCACCGGACCCCCATCCATCAGACCCCCATCCATCAGACCCCCATCCATCACACCCTCATCCATCAGACCCTCATCCATCAGACTCTCATACATCAGACCCTCACCCATCAGACCATCATCCATCAGACCCCCATCCATCAGACCCTCATCCAGCAGACCCTCACCCATCAGATCCTCATCCATCAGACCCTCATCCATCAGACCCTCACCCATCAGACCCTCATCCATCAGACCCTCACCCATCAGACCCTCACCCATCAGAACCTCACCCATCAGACCCTCACCCATCAGACCCCCATCCATCAGACCCTCACCCATCAGACCCCCATCCATCAGACCCTGACCCATCAGATCCTCACCCATCAGACCCCCATCCATCAGACCCTCATCCAGCAGACCCTCATCCATCAGACCCTCACCCATCAGACCCTCATCCATCAGACCCTCATCCATCAGACCCTCATCCATCAGACCCCCATCCATCAGACCCTCATCCATCAGACCCTCACCCATCAGACCCTCATCCATCAGAGCCTCATCCATCAGACCCTCATCCATCAGACCCCCATCCATCAGACCCTCATCCATCAGACCCTCACCCATCAGACCCTCATCCATCAGACCCCCATCCATCAGACCCTCATCCATCAGACCCTCACCCATCAGACCCTCATCCGTCAGACCCTCATCCATCAGACCCCCATCCATCAGAACCTCATCCATCAGACCCCCATCCATCAGACCCTCATCCATCAGACCCTCACCCATCAGACCCTCACCCATCAGACCCTCACCCATCAGACCCCCATCCATCAGACCCTCACCCATCAGACCCTCATCCCTCAGACCCTCATCCATCAGACCCTCACCCATCAGACCCTCAACCAACAGACCTTCATCCATCAGACCCTCATCCATCAGACCCTCACCCATCAGACCCCCATCCATCAGCCACCCATCCATCAGACCCTCATCCATCAGACCCTCACCCATCAGACGCTCACCCATCAGACCTTCACCCATCAGACCCTCATCCATCAGACCCTCATCCATCAGACCCTCACCCATCAGACCCTCACCCATCAGACCCCCATTCATCAGACCCTCTCCCATCAGACCCCCGTTCTTCAGACCCTCACCCATCAGACCCTCACCCATCAGACCCCCATTCATCAGACCCTCACCCATCAGACCCTCATCCATCAGGCCCTCACCCATCAGACCCCCATCCATCAGACCCTCATCCATCAGACCCCCATCCATCAGACCCTCATCCATCAGACCCTCACCCATCAGACCCCCATCCATCAGACCCCCATCTATCAGACCCCCATCTGTCAGACCCCCATCAATCAGACCCCCATCTATCAGACCCCCATCCATTAAACCCCCATTCATCAGACCCGCATCCATCAGACCCTCATCCATCAGACCCTCACCCATCAGACCCTCATCCATCAGACCCTCACCCATCAGACCCTGATCCATCAGACCCTCATCCATCAGACCCCCATCCATCAGACCCTCATCCATCAGACACTCACCCATCAGACCCCCATCCATCAGACCCCCATCCATCAGGCCCTCACCCTTCAGACCCTCATCCATCAGACCCCCATCCATCAGACCCTCCCCCATCAGACCCTCATCCATCAGACCCTCATCCATCAGACCCCCATCCATCAGACCCTCATCCATCAGACCCTCATCCATCACACCCTCACCCATCAGACCCTCACCCATCAGATCTTCACCCATCAGGCCCTCACCCATCAGACCCTCATCCATCAGTCCCTCACCCATCAGACCCTCATCCATCAGACCCTCATCCATCAGACCCCCATCCATCAGAGCCTCATCCATCAGACCCCCATCCATCAGACCCTCATCCATCAGACCCTCATCCATCAGACCCCCATTCATCAGACCCACACCCATCAGACCCCCATTCATCAGACCCTCACCCATCAGACCCTCACCCATCAGACCCCAATTCATCAGATCCTCACCCATCAGACCCTCTTCCATCAGACCCTCACCCATCAGACCCCCATCCATCAGAACCTCATCCGTCAGACCCTCATCCATCAGACCCTCACCCATCAGACCCACATCCATCAGACCCTCACCCATCAGACCCCCATCCATCAGACCCCCATCTATCAGACCCCCATCTGTCCGACCCCCATCAATCAGACCCCCATCTATCAGAGCCCCATCCATCAGACCCCCATTCATCAGACCCTCATCCATCAGACCCTCATCCATCAGACCCTCACCCATCAGACCCTCATCGATCAGACCCTCATCCATCAGACCCTCATCCAACAGACCCTCACCCATCAGACCCTCATCCACCAGACCCTCATCCATCAGACCCTCATCCATCAGACCCTCACCCATCAGACCCTGATCCATCAGACCCTCATCCATCAGACCCTCACCCATCAGACCCTCATCCATCAGACCCCCACCCATCAGACACTCATTCATCAGACCCCCATCCATCAGACCCTCATCCATCAGACTCTCATCCATCAGACCCTCATCCATCAGACACCCATCCATCAGACCCTCACCCATCAGACCCTCACACATCAGACCCTCACCCATCAGACCCTCATCCAAAAGACCCTCATCCATCAGACCCTCATCCATCAGACCCTCATCCATCAGAATCTCATCCATCAGACCCCCATCCATCAGACCCTCATCCATCAGACCCCCATCCATCAGATCCTCATCCATCAGATCTTCACCCATCAGACCCTCACCCATCAGACCCTCATCCATCAGACCCTCATTCATCAGACCCCCATCCATCAGACCCTCATCCATCAGACTCTCATCCATCAGACCCTCATCCTTCAGACCCTTATCTACAGACCCTCATCCATCAGACCCTCATCCATCAGACTCTCATCCATCAGACCCTCACCCATCAGATCCTCATCCATCAGACCCTCACCCATCAGTACCTCACACATCAGACCCCATCCATCAGACCCTCATCCATCAGACCCTCACCCATCAGACCCCCATTCATCAGACCCTCATCCATCAGACCCTCACCCATCCGACCCTCATCCATCAGACCCCCATCCATCAGACCCTCATCCATCAGACACTCATCCATCAGACCCTCACCCATCAGACCCTCACCCATCAGACCCTCACCCATCAGACCCCCATCCATCAGACCCTCATTCATCAGACCCTCATCCATCAGAGCCTCATCCATCAGATCCTCACCCATCAGACCCTCATCCATCAGACCCTCATCCATCAGACCCTCACCCATCAGACCCCCATCCATCAGACCCCCATCCATCAGACCCCCATCCATCAGACCCTCATCCATCAGACCCTCATCCATCAGACCCTCACCCATCAGACCCTCACCCATCAGACCCCCATCCATCAGACCCTCATCCATCAGACCCTCACCCATCAGACCCTCACCCATCAGACCCTCACCCATCAGACCCCCATCCATCAGACCCCCATCCATCAGACCCTCACTTATCAGACCCTCATCCATCAGACCCTCAACCATCAGACCCCCATCCATCAGACCCTCACCCATCAGACCCTCATCCCTCAGACCCTCATCCATCAGACCCTCACCCATCAGACCCTCACCCATCAGACCCTCATCCATCAGACCCTCATTCTTCAGACCCTCACCCATCAGACCCCCATCCATCAGCCACCCATCCATCAGACCCTCATCCATCAGACCCTCACCCATCAGACCCTCACCCATCAGACCTTCACCCATCAGACCCCCATTCATCAGACCCTCACCCATCAGACCCTCATCCATCAGACCCTCTCCCATCAGACCCTTACCCATCAGACCCCCATTCATCAGACCCTCTCCCATCTGACCCCCATTCATCAGACCCTCACCCATCAGACCCTCACCCATCAGACCCCCATTCATCAGACCCTCACCCATCAGACCCTCACCCATCAGACCCCCATTCATCAGACCCTCACCCATCAGACCCTCATCCATCAGACCCTCACCCATCAGACCCCCATCCATCAGACCCTCATCCATCAGACCCGCATCCATCAGACCCTCACCCATCAGACCCTCATCCATCGGACCCTCACCGATCAGACCCCCATCCATCAGACCCCCATCTATCAGACCCCCATCTGTCAGACCCCCATCAATCAGACCCCCATCTATCAGACCCCCATCCATCAGACCCCCATTCATCAGACCCGCATCCATCAGACCCTCATCCATCAGACCCTCACCCATCAGACCCTCATCCATGAGACCCTCATCCATCAGACCCTCATCCATCAGTCCCTCACCCATCAGACCCTCATCCATCAGACCCTCATCCATCAGACCCCCATCCATCAGACCCTCATCCATCAGACCCTCACCCATCAGACCCCCTTCCATCAGACCCCCATCCATCAGGCCCTCACCCATCAGACCCTCATCCATCAGACCACCATCCATCAGACCCTCCCCCATCAGACCCTCATCCATCAGACCCTCATCCATCAGACCCCCATCCATCAGACCCTCATCCATCAGACCCTCATCCATCAGACCCTCTCCCATCAGACCCTCACCCATCAGTTCTTCACCCATCAGGCCCTCACCCATCAGACCCTCATCCATCAGACCCTCACCCATCAGACCCTCATCCATCAGACCCTCATCCATCAGACCCCCATCCATCAGACCCTCATCCATCAGACCCTCATCCATCAGACCCCCATCCATCAGACCCTCATCCATCAGACCCTCATCCATCAGACCCCCATCCATCAGACCCTCATCCATCAGACCCCCATCCAACAGACCCTCATCCATCAGACCCTCACCCATCAGACACCCATCCATCAGACCCTCACCCATCAGACCCTCATCAATCAGACCCTCATCCATCAGACCCTCACCCATCAGACCCTCACCCATCAGGCTCTCATCCATCAGACCCTCATCCATCAGACCCTCACCCATCAGACCCCCATCCATCAGACCCCCATCCATCAGACCCTCATCCATCAGACCCTCATCCATCAGACCCTCATCCATCAGACCCTCATCCATCAGACCCTCACCCATCAGACCCCCATCCATCAGACCCTCACCCATCAGACCCTCATCCATCATACCCTCACCCATCAGACCCTCACCCATCAGACCTTCACCCATGAGACCCCCATTCATCAGACCCTCACCCATCAGACCCTCATCCATCAGACCCTCATCCATCAGACCATCATCCATCAGACTCTCAGCCATCAGACCCTCACCCATCAGACCTTCACCCATCAGACCCCCATTCATCAGACCCTCACTCATCAGACCCTCATCCATCAGACCCTCATCCATCAGACCCTCACCCATCAGACCCTCACCCATCAGACCCCCATTCATCAGACCCTCACCCATCAGACCCCCATTCATCAGACCCTCACCCATCAGACCCTCACCCATCAGACCCCAATTCATCAGACCCTCACCCATCAGACCCTCTTCCATCAGACCCTCACCCATCAGACCCCCATCCATCAGAACCTCATCCATCAGACCCTCATCCATCAGACCCTCACCCATCAGACCCACATCCATCCGACCCTCACCCATCAGACCCCCATCCATCAGACCCCCATCTATCAGACCCCCATCTGTCAGACCCCCATCAATCAGACCCCCATCTATCAGACCCCCATCCATCAGACCCCCATTCATCAGACCCTCATCCATGAGACCCTCATCCATCAGACCCTCACCCATCAGACCCTCACCCATCAGACCCCCATCCATCAGACCCTCACCCATCAGACCCTCATCCATCAGACCCTCATCCATCAGACACCCATCCATCAGAACCTCATCCATCAGACCCTCATCCATCAGACCCCCATCGTTCAGACCCCCATTCACCAGACCCTCATCCATCAGACCCTCATCCATCAGACCCTCATCCATCAGACCCTCATCCATCAGACCCTCATCCATCAGACCCCCATTCATCAGACCCTCACCCATCAGACCCTCATCCATCAGACCCTCATCCATCAGACCCTCACCCATCAGGCCCTCATCCGTCAGACCCTCATCCATCAGACCCCCATCCATCAGAACCTCATCCATCAGACCCCCATCCATCAGACCCTCATCCATCAGACCCTCACCCATCAGACCCTCACCCATCAGACCCTCACCCATCAGACCCCCATCCATCAGACCCTCACCCATCAGACCCTCATCCCTCAGACCCTCATCCATCAGACCCTCACCCATCAGACCCTCAACCAACAGACCTTCATCCATCAGACCCTCATCCATCAGACCCTCACCCATCAGACCCCCATCCATCAGCCACCCATCCATCAGACCCTCATCCATCAGACCCTCACCCATCAGACGCTCACCCATCAGACCTTCACCCATCAGACCCCCATTCATCAGACCCTCACCCAGCAGAACCTCATCCATCAGACCATCATCCATCAGACGCTCATCCATCAGACCCTCACCCATCAGACCCTCACCCATCAGACCTTCACCCATCAGACCCCCATTCATCAGACCCTCACCCATCAGACGCTCATCCATCAGACCCTCATCCATCAGACCCTCACCCATCGGACCCTCACCCATCAGACCCCCATTCATCAGACCCTCTCCCATCAGACCCCCATTCTTCAGACCCTCACCCATCAGACCCTCACCCATCAGACCCCCATTCATCAGACCCTCACCCATCAGACCCTCATCCATTAGGCCCTCACCCATCAGACCCCCATCCATCAGACCCTCATCCATCAGACCCGCATCCATCAGACCCTCAGCCATCAGACCGTCATCCATCAGACCCTCACACATCAGACCCCCATCCATCAGACCCCCATCTATCAGACCCCCATCTGTCAGACCCCCATCAATCAGACCCCCATCTATCAGACCCCCATCCATCAGACCCCCATTCATCAGACCCGCATCCATCAGACCCTCATCCATCAGACCCTCACCCATCAGACCCTCATCCATCAGACCCTCACCCATCAGACCCTCATCCATCAGACCCTCACCCATCAGACCCTCACCCATCAGACCCTCATCCATCAGACCCTCACCCATCAGACCCTGATCCATCAGACCCTCATCCATCAGACCCCCATCCATCAGACCCTCATCCATCAGACACTCACCCATCAGACCCCCATCCATCAGACCCCCATCCATCAGGCCCTCACCCTTCAGACCCTCATCCATCAGACCCCCATCCATCAGACCCTCCCCCATCAGACCCTCATCCATCAGACCCTCATCCATCAGACCCCCATCCATCAGACCCTCATCCATCAGACCCTCATCCATCACACCCTCACCCATCAGACCCTCACCCATCAGATCTTCACCCATCGGGCCCTCACCCATCAGACCCTCATCCATCAGTCCCTCACCCATCAGACCCTCATCCATCAGACCCTCATCCATCAGACCCCCATCCATCAGACCCTCATCCATCAGACCCCCATCCATCAGACCCTCATCCATCAGACCCTCATCCATCAGACCCCCATCCACCAGACCCTCATCCATCAGACCCCCATCCAACAGAACCTCATCCATCAGACCCTCACCCAGCAGACCCTCACCCATCAGACCCTCACCCATCAGACCCCCATCCATCAGACCCTCACCCATCAGACCCTCACCCATCAGACCCCCATTCATCAGACCCTCACCCATCAGACCCTCATCCATTAGGCCCTCACCCATCAGACCCCCATCCATCAGACCCTCACCCATCAGACCCTCATCCATCAGACCCTCATCCATCAGACCCTCACCCATCAGGCCCTCATCCGTCAGACCCTCATCCATCAGACCCCCATCCATCAGAACCTCATCCATCAGACCCCCATCCATCAGACCCTCACCCATCAGAACCTCATCCCTCAGACCCTCATCCATCAGACCCTCACCCATCAGACCCTCAACCAACAGACCTTCATCCATCAGACCCTCATCCATCAGAGCCTCACCCATCAGACCCCCATCCATCAGCCACCCATCCATCAGACCCTCATCCATCAGACCCTCACCCATCAGACGCTCACCCATCAGACCTTCACCCATCAGACCCCCATTCATCAGACCCTCACCCATCAGAACCTCATCCATCAGACCATCATCCATCAGACGCTCATCCATCAGACCCTCACCCATCAGACCCTCACCCATCAGACCCTCTCCCATCCGACCCCCATTCTTCAGACCCTCACCCATCAGACCCTCACCCATCAGACCCCCATTCATCAGACCCTCACCCATCAGACCCTCATCCATTAGGCCCTCACCCATCAGACCCCCATCCATCAGACCCTCATCCATCAGACCCGCATCCATCAGACCCTCAGCCATCAGACCCTCATCCATCAGACCCTCACACATCAGACCCCCATCCATCAGACCCCCATCTATCAGACCCCCATCTGTCAGACCCCCATCAATCAGACCCCCATCTATCAGACCCCCATCCATCAGACCCCCATTCATCAGACCCGCATCCATCAGACCCTCATCCATCAGACCCTCACCCATCAGACCCTCATCCATCAGACCCTCACCCATCAGACCCTGATCCATCAGACCCTCACCCATCAGACCCTGATCCATCAGACACTCACCCATCAGACCCCCATCCATCAGACCCCCATCCATCAGGCCCTCACCCTTCAGACCCTCATCCATCAGACCGCCATCCATCAGACCCTCCCCCATCAGACCCTCATCCATCAGACCCTCATCCATCAGACCCCCATCCATCAGACCATCATCCATCAGACCCTCATCCATCACACCCTCACCCATCAGACCCTCACCCATCAGATCTTCACCCATCAGGCCCTCACCCATCAGACCCTCATCCATCAGTCCCTCACCCATCAGACCCTCATCCATCAGACCCTCATCCATCAGACCCCCATCCATCAGACCCTCATCCATCAGACCCCCATCCATCAGACCCTCATCCATCAGACCCTCATCCATCAGACCCCCATCCACCAGACCCTCATCCATCAGACCCCCATCCAACAGACCCTCATCCATCAGACCCTCACCCTGCAGACCCTCACCCATCAGACCCTCACCCATCAGACCCCCATCCGTCAGACCCTCACCCATCAGACCCTCATCAATCAGACCCTCATCCATCAGACCCTCACCCATCAGACCCTCACCCATCAGGCCCTCATCCATCAGACCCTCATCCATCAGACCCTCACCCATCAGACCCCCATCCATCAGACCCCCATCCATCAGACCCTCATCCATCAGACCCTCATCCATCAGACCCTCATCCATCAGACCCTCATCCAACAGACCCTCATCCATCAGACCCTCACCCATCAGACCCCCATCCATCAGACCCTCACCCATCAGACCCTCAGCCATCAGACCCTCACCCATCAGACCCTCACCCATCAGATCTTCAACCATGAGACCCCCATTCATCAGACCCTCACCCATCAGACCCTCATCCATCAGACCCTCATCCATCAGACCCTCATCCATCAGACTCTCAGCCATCAGACCCTCACCCATCAGACCCTCACCCATCAGACCTTCACCCATCAGAACCCCATTCATCAGACCCTCACCCATCAGACCCTCATCCATCAGACCCTCATCCATCAGACCCTCACCCATCAGACCCTCACCCATCAGACCCCCATTCATCAGACCCTCACCCATCAGACACCCATTCATCAGACCCTCACCCAGCAGACCCTCACCCATCAGACCCCAATTCATCAGACCCTCACCCATCAGACCCTCTTCCATCAGACCCTCACCCATCAGACCCCCATCCATCAGACACTCATCCATCAGACCCTCATCCATCAGACCCTCACCCATCAGACCCACATCCATCCGACCCTCACCCATCAGACCCCCATCCATCAGACCCCCACCTATCAGACCCCCATCTATCAGACCCCCATCCATCAGACCCCCATTCATCAGACCCTCATCCATCAGACCAAATCCATCAGACCCTCACCCATCAGACCCTCATCCATCAGACCCTCATCCATGAGGCCCTCATCCATCAGACCCTCACCCATCAGACCCTCACCCATCAGACCCCCATCCATCAGACCCTCACCCATCAGACCCTCATCCATCAGACCCTCATCCATCAGACACCCATCCATCAGAACCTCATCCATCAGACCCTCATCCATCAGGCCCCCATCGATCAGACCCCCATTCACCAGACCCTCATCCATCAGACCCTCACCCATCAGACCCTCATCCATCAGACCCTCATCCATCAGACCCTCATCCATCAGACCCTCATCCATCAGACCCCCATTCATCAGACCCTCACCCATCAGACCCTCATCCATCAGACCCTCATCCATCAGACCCTCACCCATCAGATCCTCACCCATCAGACCTTCACCCATCAGACCCTCATCCATCAGACCCTCATCCATCAGACCCCCATCTATCAGACCCTCATCCATCAGACCCTCATCCATCAGACCCCCATCCATCAGACCCTCATCCATCAGACCCTCATCCATTAGACCCTCATCCATCAGACCCTCATCCATCAGACTTTCACCCATCAGACCCTCATCCATCAGACCCCCATCCATCAGATCCTCATCAATCAGTCCCTCATCCATCAGACCCTCATCCATCAGACCCTCACCCATCAGACCCCCATCCATCAGACCCCCATCCATCAGACCCTCATCCATCAGACCCTCATCCATCAGACCCTCATCCATCAGACCCTCATCCATCAGACCCTCACCCATCAGACCCCCATCCATCAGACCCTCACCCATCAGACCCTCATCCATCAGACCCTCACCCATCAGACCCTCCCCCATCAGACCTTCACCCATGAGACCCCCATTCATCAGACCCTCACCCATCAGACCCTCATCCATCAGACGATCATCCATCAGACCCTCATCCGTCAGACCCTCAGCCATCAGACCCTCACCCATCAGACCTTCACCCATCAGACCCCCATTCATCAGACCCTCACCCATCAGACCCTCATCCATCAGACCCTCATCCATCAGACCCTCACCCATCAGACCCTCACCCATCAGACCCCCATTCATCAGACCCTCACCCATCAGACCCCCATTCATCAGACCCTCACCCATCAGACCCACACCCATCAGACCCCCATTCATCAGACCCTCAACCATCAGACCCTCATCCATCAGACCCTCACCCATCAGACCCCCATCCATCAGATCCTCATCCATCAGACCCTCATCCATCAGACCCTCACCCATCAGACCCACATCCATCAGACCCTCACCCATCAGACCCCCATCCATCAGACCCCCATCTATCAGACCCCCATCAATCAGACCCCCATCTATCAGACCCCCATCCATCAGGCCCCCATTCATCAGACCCTCATCCATCAGACGCTCTTCCATCAGACCCTCACCCATCAGACCCTCATCCATCAGACCCTCATCCATGAGACCCTCATCCATCAGACCCTCACCCATCAGACCCTCACCCATCAGACCCTCATCCATCAGACCCTCATCCATCAGACCCTCATCCATCAGACCCTCATCCATCAGACCCTCATCCATCAGAACCCCATCCATCAGACCCTCATCCATCAGACCCTCACCCATCAGACCCCCATCGATGAGACCCCCATTCATCAGACCCTCATCCATCAGACCCTCACCCATCAGACCCTCATCCATCAGAGCCCCATTCATCAGACCCTCATCCATCAGACCCCCATCGATGAGACCCCTATTCATCAGACCCTCATCCATCAGACCCTCACCCATCAGACCCTCATCCATCAGACCCTCATCCATCAGACCCCCATCCATCAGACCCCCATCCATCCGACCCTCATCCATCAGACCCTCATCCATCAGACCCTCATCCATCAGACCCTCATCCATCAGACTTTCACCCATCAGACCCTCATCCATCAGACCCCCATCCATCAGACCCTCATCAATCAGACCCTCATCCATCAGACCCCCATCCATCAGACCCTCACCCATCAGACCCTCATCCATCAGACCCTCACCCATCAGACCCTCACCCATCAGACCCTCATCCATCAGACCCTCATCCATCAGACCTTCACCCATCAGACCCTCATCCATCAGACCCTCACCCATCAGACCCTCATCCATCAGACCCTCATCCATCAGACTTTCACCCATCCGACCCCCATCCATCAGACCCTCATCCATCAGACCCTCATCCATCAGACCCCCATCCATCAGACCCTCATCCATCAGACCCTCATCCATCAGACCCTCACCCATCAGACCCTCATCCATCAGACCCTCATCCATCAGACCCCCATCCATCAGACCCTCACCCATCAGACCCTCATCCATCAGACCCTCATCCATCAGACCCTCATCCATCAGACTTTCACCCATCAGACCCTCATCCATCAGACCCTCACCCATCAGACCCTCACCCATCAGACCTTCACCCATCAGACCCTCACCCATCAGACCCTCACCCATCAGACCCTCACCCATCAGACCCCCATCTATCAGACCCCCATCCATCAGACCCTCACCCATCAGACCCTCACCCATCAGACCCCAATCCATCAGGCCCTCATCCATCAGACCCTCATCCATCAGACCCTCATCCATCAGACCCTCACCCATCAGAACCTCATCCATCAGACCCTCATCTATCAGACCCTCATCCATCAGACCCTCATCCATCAGACCCTCGCCCATCAGACCCCTGATGCGCTATCAATTGCTCATAAAAGACTGAGAGTTAAGATAGTAACTAAAGGCTTTTATTAACAAAAGAATGAAGGTCTGCCTCGAGTGGTCGACCGGTCCAGAAATACAAAGGGCTGGGGAGCAGTCACCTTTATACTTGGACTTGTGGGAGGAGTCAGCCGAGGCATGTCCAGGCATGTACACAGTGGAATACAAACAGTGGTTTACCACATTCACCCCTTGATTAAAATTGAGTCCGGCGGGGTGAAGTGTATTAAAAGTTAGTGTATTGGAGTCTCTCCGGAGGTCTTGTTGCCGCTGTGATCGGCGTGGCGATGGCAGGGGTAGTGGAGCTTCCGGCGTCGAGTCCTGCGTGGGCTGTGGCACAGGCGTGTCGTCCTCGTAGATGTCGAGCGGGTCGCGGGGCCCAGGCCTGCCGTCTGCTGGGGCTGGATATCGGATCGTGGGGGGTGGTGGTAGTGGGTAGTGGGTTACTGTGACCCCCGAGGGTGCAAGGTCTCTTATGGAGACTGTGTCCTCCCGCCCGTCCGGGTATGCAATGTAAGCATACTGGGGGTTGGCGTGGAGGAGGTCGACCCTCTCGACCAGGGGGTCCGTTTTATGGGTCCTCACGTGCCTTCTCAGTAGGACCGGCCCTGGGGACGTCAGCCATGGCGGTAGCGATGTCCCCGATGTGGACTTCCTTGGGAAGACAAACATTTTCTCATGAGGGGTGGCGTTAGTGGCAGTGCAGAGCAGTGACCGAATAGAGTGGAGCGCATCGGGGAGCACATCCTGCCAGCGGGAGGTTGGAAGGCCCCTAGACTTTAAGGCTAGCAGGGCGGCCTTCCAAACTGTCGCATTTTCTCTTTCCACCTGTCCGTTCCCCCGGGGGTTGTAACTGGTGGTCCTGCTTGTGGCAAAACCCCTAGTTAGCAGGTACTGACGGAGTTCGTCGCTCATAAACGATGAGCCCCGGTCGCTATGGATATAGCTGGGGAAACCAAACAGGGTGAAGAGGTCGTTCAGACATTTAATGACCGTGGCACTGGTCATGTCCGGGCAGGGGATGGCGAACGGGAAATGGGAGTACTCATCAATAATATTGAGGAAGTACACATTGCGGTCGGAGGAGGGGAGAGGCCCTTTAAAATCAACGCTCAGGCGCTCGAAGGGGCGAGTGGCTTTTATCAGGTGGGCCCTGTCTGGTCTATAAAAGTGCAGTTTGCACTCAGCGCAGACTTGGCAGTTCCTGGTCATGGTCCTGACCTCCTCAATAGAGTAAGGCAGGTTGCGGGCCTTGATGAAGTGGAAGAACCTGGTGACCCCCGGGTGGCAGAGGTCATTGTGGAGGGCCCGCAGTCTATCGATCTGCGCGCTGGCGCAGGTGCCACGCGATAGCGCATCCGGGGGTTCATTGAGCTTCCCGGGCCGGTACAAGATCTCGTAATTGTAGGTGGAAAGTTCGATTCTCCACCTCAAGATCTTGTCATTTTTAATTTTGCCCCTCTGCTTGTTGTTAAACATGAAAGCAACTGAACGTTGGTCAGTGAGCAGGGTAAATCGTTTTCCGGCCAGGTAGTGCCTCCAATGACGCACAGCCTCCACAATCGCCTGGGCCTCCTTCTCAACAGCGGAGTGTCTGGTCTCCGGGCCTTGGAGGGTTCGTGAAAAGAAGGCCAGGGGTCTCCCCGCCTGATTGAGGGTAGCGGCCAGGGCAAATTCGGACGCGTCGCTTTCCGCCTGGAAGGGGATGGATTCGTCCACTGCGTGCATGGTGGCTTTGGCAATGTCTTCCTTGATACGGTGGAAGGCTAAGCGGGCCTCTGCCGTCAAGGGAAAAGAGCTGGACTTGATCAGCGGATGGGCCTTGTCCGCATAGTAGGGGACCCACTGGGCATAATAGGAGAAAAACCCTAGGCACCTCTTCAGGGCCTTGAGGCAGTGGGGCAGTGGGAGTTCCATAAGGGGACGCATCCGGTCGGGGTCGGGGCCGATGACTCCGTGTTCCACAACACAGCCAAGGATGGCGAGGCGGTTTGTGCGGAATATGCACTTCTCCTTGTTATATGTCAGGTTCAGGAGTTGGGCGGTGCGGAGGAATTTTTCGAGGTTTGCATCATGGTCCTGCAAGTCACGGCCGCAGATGGTCACATTGTCCAGGTATGGGAAAGTGGCCTGCAACACATTTTGATCTACCATCCGGTCCATCTCCCTTTGGAAGATGGAGACCCCGTTGGTGACGCCAAAGGGAACCCTAAGGAAGTGGTAGAGGCGGCCGTTTGCCTCAAAGGCAGTATACTGGCGGTCCTCAGGGCGGATAGGGAGCTGGTGGTACGCTGATTTCAGGTCAATGGTCGAGAAGACGCGGTACTGCGCGACCTGGTTGACCATATCAGCTATGCGGGGGAGTGGGTAAGCATCCAGCAAGGTGTAGCGATTTATTGTCTGGCTGTAGTCGATGACCAGGCGCTGCTTCTCGCCGGTCTTAACGACCACAACCTGGGCTCGCCACGGGCTGGTGCTGCCCTCAATAATCCCTTCCTTCAGGAGCCGCTCCACTTCGGTTTTAATGAAAACCCTGTCCCCGGCACTGTATCGCCTGCTCTTTGTGGCGATGGGCTTACAGTCGGGGGTGAGGTTAGCAAACAGTGGCGGGGGGGTGACTCTGAGTGTGGAGAGGTTGCACCTGGTGCGCGGCGGGCAATTTGGGAGCTGCTGGCTGCGGACTGTGAGTGGGGGTAGGGGTCCACCGTACGCCATCGTAACACTTTTAAGGTGGCACTGAAAATCTAACCCCAGCAGGATGACAGCGCAGAGGTCGGGCAGGACCAGAAGTTTAAAATGATCGTACACGGTTCCGTCTACTATGAGTGTCACTACGCAGTAGCCGCCGATGTCCGCCGACTGGGACTCGGAGGCCATAGAAATCCGTTGGTGCGCAGGCAGGACTGGGAGAGAGCAACGCCGCACCGTGTCGGGGTGGATGAAGCTCTTCGTGCTCCCAGAGTCAAAAAGGAAGATTGTATCGTGGCCATTTACCTTAATGTCCATTGTGGAACTGGCCAGCTGGTGCGGTCTCGCTTGGTCCAGTGTAACGGAGGCCAGCGTAGGGGTCGGTGTGTCGCTGCGGGTATCAGATGAGGCGGTGTTGGGGGCCTGCTGCGTTCCGGCTGTCGTCCAAGATGGCGGCGTCCATGATCCCCATGTGGCTGGAGGCGTCCAAAATGGCTGCTGTACTGGTGGTTCGCACATGGCCGGGGAGGCCCAAGATGGCGACCCGCATGGCCCACACGCGGCGCTGCTGGGGTTCGGGGTGGCTTTGGCCCTGCAGACGTTAGCGTAGTGTCCCTTCTTCCCGCAGCCCGAGCAGATCGCGTTTTTCGCCGGGCAGCGCGCTCTGGGGTGTTTTGCCTGGCCACAGAAGTAGCATTTCTGGCCTTGGGGCACTGCTGTCTGGCCTTGGGACACTGCTGCGGTAGTTGGGCCGTTGCTGGGGTGTGGCTGGGGTGGCACGGCGCTATGAGGCGGTCCTACCGTGTCCCAGGCTGTCATTCCCCGCAGCGTCCACGGTGCAGAGGAGTAGGCATCCATGCCCCGGTAGGCTGCATCCAATGATAGTGCGAGTTCAGAGGCCTTGTTGAGGTCGAGGTCACTCTGCTCCAACAGTCGCTGTCGGGTGTAATTGGATCTGTGGCCCGCTACAAAAGCGTCCCGGATAAGTTCCTCTGTGTACACGGCGGCCTTTACATCCTTACAACCACAGGCCCGGCCAAGCACAGACAGTGCCTGAAGGTATTCCACGGTCGATTCCCCAGGTTGTTGTTTACGACTCCCCAGAAGGTGCCTGGCGTACACTTCGTTCACTGGGCGCGTGTACTGGTCCTTGAGGAGCTTGATAGCGTCCGCGTACGAGGTCGCGTCTTGGATGACCGAGTACACTCGGTGGTTCACTTTGGAGGTCAGGACATCCAGTTTGTCCTCGTCCGATTTGATTGCTGCGGAGGCGGTCAGGAATTTTTCGAAACACTTAAGCCAGTGAGTAAACGTGGTGGATGAGTCCGCCTCCCGATGATCTAAGTCCAGGCATGCTGGTGTGAGGATCTTCTCCATTATAAAAATTTTGTTAATAAAATTGATGCGCTATCAATTACTCATAAAAGACAGAGTTAAGAGAGCAACTAAAGGCTTTTATTAACAAAAGAATGAAGGTCTGCCTCGAGTGGTCGACCGGTCCAGAAATACAAAGGGGCTGGGGAGCAGTCACCTTTATACTAGGACTTGTGGGAGGAGTCAGCCGAGGCATGTCCAGGCATGTACACAGTGGAATACAAACAGTGGTTTACCACAACCCCCATTCATCAGGCCCTCATCCATCAGACCCTCATCTATCAGACCCTCATCCACCAGACCCTCATCCATCAGACCCTCATCTATCAGACCCTCATCCATCAGACTCCCATCAATCAGACCCTCATCTATCAGACCCCCATTCATCAGACCCCCATCAATCTGACCCCCATCTATCAGATCCTCATCCATCAGACCCCCATTCATCAGACCACCTCCAATCAGACCGCATCAGGACTCACAGGTCCTGTCTCAGTTCCCTCTGGGAAATGGTGTGGTGAGAGTACTTAGTGTAAGAGATTTATTTGGAGAGTTTTGAGGTCTTCAGACAGAGGAACCTAGAACTAGGGGGCATAATTTCAGAATAAGGGGGCACCCATTTAAATCGGAAATGAGGAGGAATTTCTTCTCTCAGAGGGTCGTGAATCTTTGGAATTCCCTTCCCCAGAGAGCTGTGGAGGCTGGGTCATTGAATATATTTAAGGTGGAGATAGACAGATTTTTGAACGATAAGGAAGTCGAGGGTTATGGGGAGCGGGCAGGGAAGTGGAGTTGAGGCCAGGATCAGATCAGCCATGATCTTATTGAATGGCGGAGCAGGCTTGAGGGGCCGAATGACCTGCTCCTGCTCCTACGTCTTATGTTCTTATGAGCTCACGATGGGTGGCGCCATTGCTGCCCCTAGGTTGGTCTGAGGACGAGGAGGAGAATGAGGATCTTCAGGAGCAAGGGTGTGCTGTGGAGGGAACTGAAAGCGGCCAGCAGAGAAGGCAGCAGCAGAGGCTTCGAGGTCGCAGGAGGCACTACCCACTGAACAGGGTCTACAGACGGAAGCTCAGCTTCCTTGGCCTGCTGGAGGAGCAGTGCTTCTGAAGGCTGAGATTACCATGTAACGTGCTGGCAGACATCTGCAGCCACCTACAAGAAGATCTGCCGCCTGCTGGATCTGGTGGCCACCCATTACCAGAGGCAGTGAGAAAAAGAGAGGGCGTCGCAGTCGGCTGCAGCTAAATGCATGAGGCAGGTGACAGGTAATTGAATGGCGGCGGAACAGGCTCAAGGGGCTGAATGGCCTCCTCCTCCTGTTCCTACATCCCGACAAGCCAGAATGAGCATGCACTGAGATGTGCAGCTCTGCTGGGCTCCCACAGGTGCAGGGTGCCATCAGCCGCTCACGCGTGGCAATCCGAACACTCCCTGACCAACCCCGAGCAAGTGAGTTCATTTTATTGCTGTGCGACCGTAGAACGCGGTTCGTGCAGGTCTGTGCCCGATTCCCCGGGAGCCGCCACTGCCGCTTTCATATTGTGGCAGGCCAAGGTCCCCAACGTGTTCCGACTGGGAACGAACCTTAACGGGTGAATGCCAGGCAGCAACGGATATCCTCACCACCAAACGCATCTTCCCCTCCCCTCCCCTCTCAGCATTCTGTAGGGACCGCTCCCTCCGAGACACCCTAGTCCACTTCTCTACCATAGAAACATAGAAGGTAGGAGCAGGAGTAGGCCATTCGGGCCCCTCGAGCCTGCTCTGCCATTCAATGAGATCATGGCTGATCATCCAAATTCAGTACCCTGTCCCTGCCTTCTCCCCATAACCCTTGATCCCTTTAGCCTTAAGAAATATATCTAACTCCTTCTTGAATATATTTAATGAATTGGCCTCTACTGCCTTCTGTGGTAGAGAATTCCACAGGTTCATCACTCTCTGGGTGAAGAAATTCCTCCTAATTTCTGTCATAAATAGCCTACCCCTTATCCTTAGACTGTGACCCCTGGTTCTGGACTCCCCGACCATCGGGAACATCCTTCCTGCATCTAGTCTGTCCAGTCCTGTCAGAATTTTATAAGTTTCAATGAGACCCCCTCTCATTCTTCTGAACTCCAGCGAGTACAAGCCCAATCGACCCAATCTCTCCTCATATGTCATTCCTGCCATCCCAGGTATCAGCCTGGTGAATCTTCGCTGAACTCCCTCCATGGCAAGAACATCCTTCCTCAGATAAGGACACAGATAAGGACACAGGCCTTTACCACCCCCAGCACCCCTTCCCCTTCGCCCGGCACCTTCCTGTGCAAGCGCAGGAGATGCAACACCGGCCCTTTTACCTCCCCCCTTCCCACTGTCCAGGGCCCCAAACACCCCTTCCAGATGAAACAGTGATTTACTTGTACTTCTTGCAATCTAGTATACTGTATTCGCTGCTCACGATGCGGTCTCCTCTACATTGGGGAGACCAAACGCAGATTCGGTGACCACTTTGCGGAACACCTCCGCTCAGTCCATAAGGGTGACCCCGAGCTTCCGGTCGCCTGTCACTTTAATTCAACGCTCCATTCCCACTCGGACCTCACCGTCCGCAGCCTCTTGCATTGTTCCACGGAAGCTCAGCGTAAGCTCGAGGAACAGCACCTCATCTTCCGATTAGGCACTTTACAGCCTTCCGGACTCAATATCGAGTTCAACAATTTCAGATCATAACCTCGGCCCCTATTATATTTTTATATTCTTTATCCACACTTTTGGTTTGTGCCTTTTCCCTTTTTTTCTCTCTCCCACATGACAGCTGTCTTCCATTCTGCCAGTGCATTTCACACTTCATCTCGAGCCATCCTTTGTCTCTTTACCTGTCCTATTACCATCTCGTCTCGCCTTGAATATCTCTTAATGTCTCTTCACCTCTCGCTGATCTTCCCTTTTGTTCTTTCATCCCCTCCCCCATTTCCCAGCCCCCTAACTTGCTTTTTAATCTGTTTCATTTCCTGTGTTTCTCAGTTCTGACGAAGGGTTTCGACCTGAAACGTTAACTCTGTTTCTCTCTCCACGGATGTTGCTCTGGCCTGCTGAGTTTTTCCAACGTTTTCTGTTGATATTTCAGATTTCCAGCAGCCGCAGCATTTTGCTATCGATATCCCCTTCAAACCTGGCTGATGATGCCTCTGAGGAACTCCACCAATGAGCACTAGAAGCACTCCCACTCCACTGTCGGAGGGGCCGTCTCTCGGATGAGATGTTAAACTGAGGCCCCGTCTGCTCTCTCAGGTGGACGTAAAAGATCCCATGGCAGTATTTTGAAGAAGAGCAGGGGGGAGTTCTCCCTGGTGTCCTGGGGCCAATATTTATCCCTCAACCAACATAACAAAAACAGATGGTCCGGTCATTATCACATTGCTGTTTGTTGGATCTTGCTGTGTGCAAATTGGCTGCCACGTTTCCTACATTACAACAGTGACCACACTTCAAAAAGTACTTCGTTGACTGTAAAGCGCTTTGAGACGTGAAAGGTGCTATATAAATGCAAGTCTTTCTTTCTTTCCTCTCCTCATTGTTTCGACCAGAATGTATCACTTTGCACTTTTCTGCGCTAATTTTCATCTGCCACGTGTCCGCCCATTCCATTAGTACAATGTTAAAGGAGTTGCAGGAACAGAGAGACCTGGGGGTGAAGTACAAAAACCTTTGAAGGTGGCAGGACAAGTTGATACAGCAGTTTAAAAAAAATACGGCATCCTTGTCTTTATAAATAGAGGCAGAGAGAACAAAGCAAGGAAGTGTTGCTGAACCTTTATAAATCACTGGTTAGATTTCAGCTCGAATTGTGTCCAAGTCTGAAACTTATAAAATTCTAACAGGACTGGAAAGACTAGATGCAGGAAGGATGTTCCCGATGGCCGGGGAGTCCAGAACCAGGGGTCACAGTCTAAGGATAAGGGGTAAGCCATTTAGGACTGAGATGAGGAGGAATTTCTTCACCCAGAGAGTGGTGAACCTATGGAATTCTCTACCACACAAGGCAGTAGAGGCCAATTCATTAAATATATTCAAGAAGGAGTTGGATATATTTCTTAAGGCTAAAGGGATCAAGGGATATGGGGAGAAGGCAGGGACCGGGTACTGAATTTGGATGATCAGCCATGATCTCATTGTAATGGCGGAGCAGGCTCGAGGGGCTGAATGGCCTACTCCTGCTCCTATCTTCTATGTTTCTATGAAGGTTCACCAGACTGATTCCTGGGATGGGGGGATTGTCCTGTGAGGAGAGATTGAGTAGACTGGGCCTATATCATCTAGAGTTTAGAAGAATGAGAGGGGATCTCATTGAAACTTATAAAATTCTAACAGGACTAGACAGACTAGATGCAGGAAAGATGTTCCCGATGGCCGGGGAGTCCAGAACCAGGGGTCACAGTCTAAGGATAAGGGGTAAGCCATTTAGGACAGAAATGAGGAGGAATTTCTTCACCCAGAGAGTGGTGAACCTGTGGAATTCTCTACCACAGAAGGCAGTAGAGGGCAATTCATTAAATATATTCAAGAAGGAGTTGGATATATTTCTTAAGGCTCAGGGATCAAGGGGTATGTGGAGAAAGCAGGGACAGGGTACTGGATTTGGATGATCAGCCATGATCTCATTGAATGGCGGAGCAGGCTCGAGGGGCCGAATGGCCGACTCCTGCTCCTATCTTCTATGTTTCTATGTTTCTGGGGCACCACACTTTAGTTAGGACATCAAGGCCTTGGAAAGAGCACAGAGGAGATTTACTGCAATACCGGAATGAAGAGTTTCAGTTATGTGGAGAGACTAGAGAAGGTGGGATCGTTCTCCTTCGAGCAGAGAAGGTTAAGGGGAGATTTGCTGGAGCTGTTCAAAATCATGGGGGGGTTTTGATCGAGTAAATACGGAGAAATTGTTTCCACTGGAGGCAGTGTCGGTGACCAGAGGACACAGATTTAAAATAATTGGCTTGTTTGGAGGAGGATGCAAAGAGGCTTCAAGGCGATTTAGACAAGTTGAGTGAGTGGGCAAATACGTGGCAGATGCAGTATAACGTGGGTAAATGTGAAGTTATCCACTTCGGTAGGAAAAACAGAAAGGTAGAGTATTATTTAAATGGTGATAGACTGGGAAATGTTGATGTACAGAGGGACCTGGGTGTCCTTGTACACCAGTCACTGAAAGCAAGCATGCAGGTGCAGCAAGCAGTTAGGAAGGCAAATGGTATGTTGGCCTTCATTGCAAGAGGATTTGAGTACAGGAGCAAGGATATCTTACTACAGTTGTACAGGGCCTTGGTGAGACCACACCTGGAGTACTGTGTGCAGTTTTGGTCTCCTTACCAAAGAAAGGATATACTTGCCATAGAGGGAGTGCAGCGAAGGTTCACCAGACTGATTCCTGGGATGGCAGGACTGTCGTATGAGGAGAGATTGGGTCGACTAGGCCTGTATTCACTGGAGTTTAGAATAATGAGAAGGGATCTCATTGAAACGTATAAAATTCTGACCGGGCTAGACAGACTGGATGCAGGGAGGATGTTTCTCCCGGCTGGGGGGGGTCGAGAACGAGGGGTCACAGTCTCAGGATACGGGGTAGGACATTTAGGACTGAGACGAGGAGAAATTTCTTCACTCAGAGGGTGGTGAACCTGTGGAATTCTCTACCACAGAAGGCTGTGGAGGCCAAGTCACTGAAAATATTTAAGAAGTAGATGGAAAGATTTCTAGACAAAAATGCATCAAGGGGTATGGGGAGAGAGCGGGAATATGGTATTGACACAGAGGATCAGCCATGATCATATTGAATGGCGGAGCAGGCTCGAACGGCCGAATGGCTGACTCGTGCTCCTATTTTTCTCTGGGAGATGAGGAGAATTGTTTTTTACTCAGCGTGTTATGATCTGGAATACGCAGCCTGAAAGGGTGGTGGAAGCAGATTCAATAGTAACTTTCAAAAGGGGAATTGGATCTCTACTTGAGAAGGAAACATTTGCAGGACTCTGGGGAAAGAGCAAGGTAGTGGGACTAATTGGAGAGCTCTTTCAGAGAGCTGGCATATGCTCGATGGGCTGAATGGCCTCCGACTGTGCTGTATTATTCTATAATCAGAGATGAGGAATAGCATTTGGTCCCTTTTATTTTGTCCAGTAAGATAGAACATGCAGTCCCTCCCTGCAGCATCCACCTTCTAAATAATCCCAGA
Organism: Somniosus microcephalus; assembly: GCF_052327205.1. Taxonomy (NCBI): domain Eukaryota; kingdom Metazoa; phylum Chordata; class Chondrichthyes; order Squaliformes; family Somniosidae; genus Somniosus; species Somniosus microcephalus. The sequence goes on from NW_028225185.1 coordinate 44,692,367, forward strand.
GTTCTCCCCTCTCCGACTCTGCTAATCCATTCTCTGTGCCAATCATTGTGTGCGAGGAACTTCCTGATATCAGGCCGATATTTCCCCATTACTAGTTTGGACCCATGTCCTGCTCCTGCTCTTTAGTTTGAAGTCAATTTTCTGGATCGACCTTTTCCATATGGCTCACCATCTTGTGTCCCTCTCACTCTCTTGAGGTTGGAGGGCACCAACTTCCTGACACCTTAAACAATCTGCCCCCATTTTAAGCTCACCCGCCCCATGGGAGCGGAACGGATTTGCGTCTGACTTGTCCTCTACGAGTTCAGCAACCTCTTGGCTTTATTGATTGCTGCTCTCCCTTGGTTGGACATGTTGAGATTCAAGTCGGCTAAGCCTCTCGGGTGTCTTTCAGCTTCATCCCTGGCTTTCCATACCCTTCGTGGAGCGATATGTTGCTCAATGTTCCTTCCTATCCACAGTACTTGACTGCATTAAATGTCATCTCTCACTGTTCAGCCTATTTACATATTTTGCCCAACTCATCGTGTGATTCCTCCTCGGAATCAACTCTTGCCCCGGTTTAGTAACATAGAAACAACATAGAAGATAGGAGCAGGAGTAGGCCATTCGGCCCCTCGAGCCTGCTCCGCCATTCAATGAGATCATGGCTGATCATCCAAATTCAGTACCCTGTCCCTGCTTTCTCCCCATATCCCTTGATCCCTTTAGCCTTACGAAATATATCCAACTCCTTCTTGAATATATTTAATGAATTGGCCTCTACTGCCTTGTGTAGTAGAGAATTCCACAGGTTCACCACTCTCTGGGTGAAGAAATTCCTCCTCATCTCTGTCCTAAATGGCTTACCCCTTATCTTTAGACTGTGACCCCTGGTTCTGGACTCCCCGACCATCGGGAACATCCTTCCTGCATCTAGTCTGCCTAGTCCTGTCAGAATTTTATAAGTTTCAATGAGATCCCCTCTCATTCTTCTAAACTCCAGCGAGTACAAACCCAATCGACCCAATCTCTCCTCATACGTCATTCCTGACATCCCAGGTATCAGCCTGGTGAATCTTCGCTGCACTCCCTCCATGGCAAGAACATCCTTCCTCAGATAAGGACACAGATAAGGACACAGGCCTTTACCACCCCCAGCACCACTTCCCCTTCGCCCGGCACCTTCCCGTGCAAGCGCAGGAGATGCAACACCTGCCCTTTTACCTCCCCCCTTCCCACTGTCCAGGGTCCCAAACACCTCTTCCAGGTGAAACAGCGATTTACTTGTACTTCTCACAATCTAGTATACTGTATTCGCTGCTCACGATGCGGTCTCCTCTACATTGGGGAGACCAAACGCAGATTCGGTGACCACTTTGCGGAACACCTCCGTTCAGTCCGTAAGGGTGACCCCGAGCTTCCGGTCGCCTGTCACTTTAATTCAACGCTCCATTCCCACTCGGACCTCACCGTCCGCGGCCTCTTGCATTGTTCCACGGAAGCTCAGCGTAAGCTCGAGGAACAGCACCACATCTTCCGATAAGGCACTTTACAGCCTTCCGGACTCAATATCGAGTTCAACAATTTCAGATCATAACCTCGGCCCCTATTATATTTTTATATTTTTGATCCACACTTTTGGTTTGTGCCTTTTCCCTTTTTTTTTCTCTCTCCCACATGACAGCTGTCTTCCATTCTGCCAGCGCATTTCACACTTCATCTCGAGCCATCCTTTGTCTCTTTACCTGTCCTATTACCATCTCGTCTCGCCTTGAATATCTCTTAATGTCTCCTCACCTCTCCCGGACCTTCCCTTTTGTTCTTTCATCCCCTCCCCCATTTTCCAGCCCCCAAACTTGCTTTTTAATCTGTTTCATTTCCTGTGTTTCTCAGTTCTGACGAAGGGTTTCGACCTGAAACGTTAACTCTGTTTCTCTCTCCACGGATGTTGCTCTGGCCTGCTGAGTTTTTCCAACGTTTTCTGTTGATATTTCAGATTTCCAGCAGCCGCAGTATTTTGCTATCGATATCCCCTTCAAACCTGGCTGATCACGCCTCTGAGGAACTCCACCAATGAGCACTAGAAGCACTCCCACTCCACTGTCGGAGGGGCCGTTTCTCGAAGGGCCGACTCCTGCTCCTATTTTTCTATGGGACATGAGGAGGATTGTTTTTTACTCAGCGTGTTATGATCTGGAATACGCAGCCTGAAAGGGTGGTGGAAGCAGATTCAATAGTAACTTTCAACAGAGGATGGTGAACCTGTGGAATTCTCTACCACAGAAGGCTGTGGAGGCCAAGTCACTGAATCTATTTAAGAAGTAGAGAGATAGATTTCTAGACACAAAAGGCATCAAGGGGAACTGGATCTCTACTTGAGAAGGAAACATTTGCAGGGCTCTGGGGAAAGAGCAAAGAGTGGGACTAATTGGAGAGCTCTTTCAGAGAGCTGGCATATGCTCGATGGGCCGAATGGCCTCCGACTGCACTGTATTATTCTATAATCAGAGATGAGGAATAGCATTTGGTCCCTTTTATTTTGCCCAGTAAGATAGAACATGCAGTATCTCCCTGCAGCATCTACCTTCTAAATAACCCCAGAGTTCTCCCCTCTCCTACTCTCCTAATCCATTCTCTCTGCCACTCATTGTGTGCGAGGAACTTCCTGATATCAGGCCGATATTTCCCCATTACTAGTTTGGACCGACGTCCTGCTCCTGCTCTTTAGCTTGAAGTCAATTTTGTGGATCGACCTTTTCCATACGGTTCACCCTCTTGTGTCCCTCTCACTCTCGAGGTTGGAGAGCACCAAGTTCCTGACACCTTAGACAATCTGCCCCCATTTTAAGCTCACCCGCCCCATGGGAGCGGAACGGATTTGCGTCTGACTTGTCCTCTACAAGTTCAGCAACCTCTTGGCTTTATTGATTGCTGCTCTCCCTTAGTTGGACATGTTGAGATTCAAGTCGGCTAAGCCTCTCAGGTGTCTTTCAGCTTCATCCCTGGCTTTCCACACCCTTCGTGGAGCGATATGTTGCTCAATGTTCCTTCCTATCCGCAGTACTTGACTGCATTAAATGTCATCTCTCACTGTTCAGCCTATTTACATATTTTGCCCAACTCATCATGTGATTCCTCCTCGGAATCAACTCTTGCCCCGGTTTAGTAACATAGAAACAACATAGAAGATAGGAGCAGGAGTCGGCCATTCGGCCCCTCGAGCCTGCTCCGCCATTTAATGAGATCATGGCTGATCATCCAAATTCAGTACCCTGTCCCTGCCTTCTCCCCATATCCCTTGATCCCTTTAGCCTTAAGAAATATATCCAACAACTCCTTGAATAGATTTAGTGAATTGGCCTCTACTGCCTTGTGTGGTCGAGAATTCCACAGGTTCACCACTCTCTGGGTGAAGAAATTCCTCCTCATCTCTGTCCTAAATGGCTTATCCCTTATCCTTAGACTGTGACCCCTGGTTCTGGACTCCCCGACCATCGGGAACATCCTTCCTGCATCTAGTCTGTCCAGTCCTGTCAGAATTTTATAAGTTTCAATGAGATCCCCTCTCATTCTTCTAAACTCCAGCGAGTACAAGCCCAATCGACCCAATCTCTCCTCATACGTCATTCCTGCCATCCCAGGCATCAGCCTGGTGAATCTTCGCTGAACTCCTTCCATGGCAAGAACATCCTTCCTCAGATAAGGCGACCAAAACTGCACACAATACTCAAGATGTGGTCTCACCAAGGCCCTGTACAACTGCAGCAAGACATCCTTGTTCCTGTACTCGAACCCTCTCGCTACAAAGGCCAACATACCATTTGCCTTCTTAACCGCCTGCTGCACCTGCATGCTTACCTTCAGCGACTGGTGCACAAGGACACCCAGGTCTCGTTGCACTTCCCCTTCTCCCAATCTATTGCCATTCAGATAATAATCTGCCTTCCTGTTTTTGCCACCAAAGTGGATAACCTCGCATTTATCCACGTTATATTGCATCTGCTATGCTTCTGCCCAATCACCCAACCTGTCCAAATCATCCTGGAGTTTCTCGGCATCCGCCTCAGCACACACGCCCACCCAGCTTTGTGTCGTCTGCAAATTTGGAGATATTGGGCCAGTAATTCCGGTCCCAACGTGTGAGTACGGACGGTGTACTCACGCGTGTGGCCGGAGGAAGTGCCGGATTTCAGCATGCACAGCGCATGCGCGGGAAACCGGCATTTCCTCTCCATCGAACTAAGGGGTTAAGAGGTCCAACGCGTGCGCGCAGGACTCTGCGCGCACGCGTTGAACTTCCTTCATTTTGACAGGTTTGCGCGTGTGTAAGGGCCTGAACTTTTTAGAAATGAAAAGAGGCGTAAGGAGTGGATTCTTGAAGGTAAGTGGTCTATTATTTAAAATTATTACATTTTTTCCACAGCTTCATTGTTTTTAAGGACTTTACAGTAAGGTAAGTTTATTTTTAGACCTGATTTCGTAAAAAGTTATTTTTTTCAAAAATTTTATTAATTGTTTTAAATAGCTTTTTAGTTATTTATAGTTTATTTAATTATTGGGATGTTTTTTAAAATTTTAATTAAAGTTAAACTAGTCTGTTGGGCGCCCGTACTTTTCATGAGTTTGACCGTCTACTATCAAACTCATGAATGAGTTTCCCCTCCCCTGATTGGCTGCACAGTGCTCACCTGATCCCAGCCGGCACATCGCACTAACTACGCCGCTGGATCAGGTAAGCACATCGCGCCGACATCTGAACCGGGCCAGTGACAGGAAATGCAAGCAGGCCCAGGCTTCAGATGTCGGCGCGCAGGGTGAGTGCACATCGGGGGCTTGCACGCGCGGCAAGCACCCGATCCTAATTTCTGGCCCATTACATCTAGTTCCCTTGTCTAGATCATTAATATATATTGTGAATAGCTGGGGTCCAAGGACCGATCCCTGCGGTACCCCACTAGTCGCTGCCTGCCACTCAGAAAAAGACCCGTTTATTCCAACTCTTTGCTTTCTGTCTGCCAACCAGTTCTCTATCCAAGTCAATACCTTGCCCCCAATCACATGTGCCTTAACTTTACACGCTATTCTCTTAGTATCATCTGCGTCCTTAATCGATTCACTTTTTGAGTTTCTGAATCCAGACGGTTGAGGTCCTTGAGAAACAATCGTGGTTCCAACACAGGTCCTCGGGGCACCCCACTCTATACTTCTTGCACCCCCAGCCCCGGCAGGAATATAGGAACATTGTCCCATGGGCAGCAGCAGCTTGGCCATGTGACCGCAAATCCATTTGCAGAATAGGCGCACCAACGTCAGTGTTCTCGCTCAGGCCAACATCCCCAGCACCGAAGCTTTGACCACGCTCGATCAACTCCGATGGACGGGTCACATCGCCCGCATGCCCGATACGAGACTCCCAAAACAAGCGCTCTACTCGGAGCTCTGACATGGCAAGAGAGCCCCAGGTGGGCAGAGGAAACGCTTCAAGGACACCCTCAAAGCCTCCTTGGAAAAAGTGCAACATCCCCACCAACACCTGGGAATCCCTGGGCCCAAGACTGCACAAAGTGGAGGAGAAGCATCCGGGAAGGTGCCGAACACCTTGAGTCTCTTCGCCGGGAGCAAGCGGAAGCCAAGCGCAAACAGCGGAAGGAGCGCACGTCAACCCAAGCACCCCACCCACCCGCCCCTTCAACCTCCGTCTGCCCCACCTGTGACAGAGACTGTAGGTCCCGCATTGGACTCATCAGTCACCTGAGAACTCATTGTTAGTGTGGAAGCAAGTCATCCTCGGTTCCCAGGGACTGCCTAAGAAGAGGTGATTCTTTGAAGGCCTGATGGAGGGTGTAGTCAGGATCTCACAGCCGAGCCTGCTCCTGTCCATATTCGACTTCCACTGATGCTCTTTACAGCAGGGTCACTGGATTGGGAGCAACAATGGAGGTTAGCTAACTGGTGCAGGTCAGGGATAAAACATGGGGCATCTGCTCGGTGTGACTCAGTACAACATTTACCAACCAAACCTTCAGAGTTCCACCTCACAGTCCTGATAGGGAATTGGGGAAACATCAGAACACCATCTAACTGCCGCATCATCTCAGCAAAGTGCCCTGTGAACTAGGTCAGAGGCTGGGTATTCTGTGGCGAATGTCTCACCTCCCGACGCCCCATAGCCTTTCCACCATCTACAAGGCACAAGTCAGGTGTGAGATGGAATACTCTCCACTTGCCTGGATGAGTTGCAGCTCAGACAACACTCGAGAAGCTCGACACCATCCAGGACAAAGCAGCCCGCTTGATCGGCACCCCGTCCACCACCTTAAACATTCACTCCCTCCACCACCGGCGCACCGTGGCTGCAGTGTGTACCATCTACAAGATGCACTGCAGCAACTCGCCAAGGCTTCTTCGGCAGCACCTCCCAAACCCGCCACCTCTTCCACCTAGGTCAAGGGCCACAGGCACATGGGAACACCACCACCTCCACGTCACACACCATCCTAACTTGGAAATATATCAGCCATTTCTTCATCGTTGCTGGGTCAAAATCCTGGAACTCCCTCCCTAACAGCGCTGTGGGAGCACCTTCACCACACGGACTGCAGCGGTTCAAGGCGGCTCACCACCACCTTCTCAAGGGGTGATTAGGGATGGGCAATAAATGCTGGCATGCCAGCGATGCCCACATCCTGTGAATGAATAAAAAAGTCACTGCAATACTGTGAGGTTTCATCACATGGGTTTCCTCGGACACTGCTTAAAATGACTGCAATTTTACCCAGCAATTTCGAATCCAGCTCTGTGGCTTTTAAATAAATACAGCCCAAAATTAATCAAAAATATATTTATTTTCTTAAATACATTTGGAATATGTGAAAATTAAAGTTGAACCCTTTATACAATCTAAATTAATAAATCTTATTCTTCCTCCTCCGCCTTTCTGTCCAGCAAGGAAGAATCGACAGCCACCTCTTCGTAATCCTTCTCGAGTGAGGCCATGTCCTCCCGGGCGTCCTGGAACTCCCCTTCCTCCAGCCCCTCTCCCACGTACCAGTGGACAAAGGCCCGCTTGGCGTACATCTTGTCGAATTTGAGGTCGAGGCGGGCCCAAGCCATGGAAATGGCGGTGGTGTTGCTCAGCATACAGACGGCGCGCTGCACCTTGGCCAGATCACCCCCTGGCACCACCGTCGGGGGCTGGTAGTTGATGCCCACCTGTGGGGGAGAGAGAAAGAAAAATGTTACTTCTGTTGGATTTTTTAAAAATTCCTTCACGGGAGGTGGGCATCGCTGGCAAAGTTGGCATTTACTGCCCATCCCTAGTCACCCTTCAGAGGGTGGTAGTGAGCCTTCCTTTTGAACTGTTGCAGTCCTTGGTGTGAAGGCACGCCCACAATGCTGTTAGGTAGGAAGTGCCCCAGTAACTGCATCACTTCACACTTCTCTGCATTAAACTGCATCTGCCGTGTGTCTGCCCATTTCACCAGTCTGTCTATGGCCTCCTGAAGTCTGATCCTATCCTCCTCATTTCAGAGTTTCGTGTCATCGGCAAACTGACATTATTCCCTGTATACCCAAGTCCATGTCATCAATATATATCAAAAAGAGCAGTGGTCCTGATACCGACTCCTGGTGAACACATAGAAACATAGAAGATAGGAGCAGGAGTAGGCCACTCGGCCCCTCGAGCCTGTTCCACCATTTAATGAGATCATGGCTGATCATCCAAATCCAGTACCCTGTCCCTGCTTTCTCCCCATATCCCTTTAGCCTAAAAGGAATATATTTAACTCCTTCTTGAATATATTTAATGAATTGGCCTCTACTGCCTTCTGTGGTAGAGAATTCCACAGGTTCACCACTCTCTGGGTGAAGAAATTCCTCCTCATCTCAGTCCTAAATGACTTACCCCTTATCCTTAGACTGTGACCCCTGGTTCTGGACTCCCCGCCATCGGGAACATCCTTCCTGCATCTAGTATACTGTATACTTTTTTCCAGTCTGAAAAACAACTGTTCAGCACTACTCTTTGCTTTCTGTCCATTAGCCTATTTTGCCACTGTCCCTTTAATCCTATGGGTTTTAATTTTGCTAACAAGTCTATTATGTGGTATTTTATCAAATGCCTTTTGACAGTCCACATACACATCAACCGCACTACCCTTTCCGTTACTTCAAGACTTGTGCCTTGTAGATGGTGTAGGGGCTTTGGGGAGTCAGGAAGTGAGAAATTCGTATCAGAATACTCCGCCTCTGACCTGCTTTTGTAGCCACAGTATTTCTGTGGCTGGTCCAGTAGAGTTTCTGGTCCCCAGGGTGTTGATAGTTGGGGGATTCAGCAATGGTAATGCCACGGGGGAAGTGGTTGGGCTCTCACTTGTTGGAGGTGGTCATTACCTGGCACTTATTGGCACAAATGTTACTTGCCACTTATCACCCCAAGCCTGGATCTTGCTGCAAGTAGGCATGGAACGCTTATCGTGAATCGAGCCCACTTCTGACCTTTATTGGTGGGGGGGGGGGGGGGGGGGGGGAAGGTCATTGATGAAGCAGCTGAAGATAGCTAGGCCTAGGATGCTGCCCTGAGGAACTCCTTTGGGCGATGTTCTGGGGCTGAAATGACTTGGCCTCCAACAACCACAACCATCTTCCTTTGTGCCAGGTATGACGCCAGTCAGGAGGCACAGCAAGTTGTGCAGATGGGAAACGGGAAGTTGCAAAGAGACGCGGACAGACTCAGCAAGTGGGCAACACTGTGGCAGATGGCGTTGTGTGTTTTGGGATGTTGGCTTTCAGCTCGAGGAGGAAGACAGTGGGGTGGAAGTTATGCTTCAGTCGTACAGAGCATTGGTTAGACTCCACCTGGAATACTGCCTTCAGTTTTTGGCACCATAGCTCAGGAAGGATGTATTGACCGTGGAGGGGGCACGGCCCAGATTCACCTAATGATGCGAGGGCTTAAAGGGTTAAATTACGAGGACAGGTTTCATAAACTTGGCTTGCATACCCGAGTATAGAAGGTCGAGGGGTGATTTAATTGGGGAGTTTAAAATTATAAAGGCATTGGATAAGGTAAATACAAAGAACCTATTTTCTAAGGTGGAATAGCCAGAACAAGGCTTGGGGGGTGGGGGTGGGGGGGGGGGGGGCAAATCCTAAAATTAGAGTTAGGCAATTTAAGAGTAAAATCAGGAAGCATTTTTCACATGAAGGGTAGTGAAATTCTTCAACGGTACCCCTTGAAAGGCTGTGGGACGCCGGGGGGGTCAATTGAAATTTTCAAGACCGAGATTGATCGTTTTTAATCATTAGAGGATATCAAGGGATATGGATCAAAGGACGGGACATGGGGTTGAGGTACAGATCGGCCTTGATCCAATAGAATGCTGGAACAGGCTCAAGGGGCTGAATGGCCTACTGCTGTTCCGTTACTGATCCCAAAACATAGGCACAAACTCCTTCAGATTCCAGGCCCGAGGAGCTCTCTCCTGAAGCACAATATTTTCAGCTCGATAGGATCTCCGAGGCGAAACGTCCCACGGCGCTTCACAGGGGCGGTATTAGACACAATGACACCGAGCCACGTAAGGAGATGTTAGGATGGGTGACCAAAAAGCTTGGTCAAAGATTTTAAGGGGCGTCTTAAAGGAGGAGAGGTTTAGCGAGGGAATTGGGCAGCTGGGGGGCACGGACGCCAATGGTGGAGCGATTACAGTCAAAAGGCCAGTTCTGAGATGGCCATTTTCCACCGTTCTGGAGTGCAGGATGGCAGACGTTAATCAGGAGCACGTGGCCTGGGCATCCAGGCAGTAAGTATAAAACAGGAAGGTGGCAAAAACAGGAAGGCAGATTATTATCTGAATGGCAATAGATTGGGAAAAGGGGAAGTGCAACGAGACCAGAGTGTCCTTGTGCACCAGTTGCTGAAGGTAAGCATGCAGGTGCAGCAGGCGGTTAACATAGAAACATAGAAAATAGGAGGAGTCGGCCATTCAGCCCCTCGAGCCTGCTCCGCCATTCAATGCGATCATGGCTGATCATCCAAACTCAGTACCCTGTCCCTGCCTTCTCCCCATATCCCTTGATCCCTTTAGCCTTAAGAAATATATCCAACTCCTTCTTGAATATATTTAATGAATCGGCCTCTACTGCCTTCTGTGGTAGAGAATTCCACAGGTTCACCAATCTCGGTGAAGTAATTCCTCCTCATCTCTGTCCTAAATGGCTTACCCCTTATCCTAAGACTATGACCCCTGGTTCTGGACTCCCCTGCCATCGGGAACATCCTTCCTGCATCTAGTTTGTCTAGTCCTGTTAGAATTTTATAAGTATAGAAGGCAAATGGTACGTTGGCCTTCATAGCGAGAGGATTCGAGTACAGGAACAAGGATGTCTTGCTGCAGTTGTACAGGGCCTTGGTGAGACCACACCTTGAGTATTGTGTGCAGTTTTGGTCGCCTTATCTGAGGAAGGATGTTCTTGCCATGGAGGAAGTGCAGCGAAGATTCACCAGGCTGATACCTGGGATGGCAGGAATGAGGTATGAGGAGAGATTGGGTCAATTAGGCTTATACTCACTGGAGTTTAGAAGAATGAGAGGGGATCTCATTGAAACTTATAAAATTCTAACAGGACTAGACAGACTAGATGCAGGATGTTCCCGATGGCGGGGGAGTCCAGAACCAGGGGTCACAGTCTAAGGATAAGGGGTAGGCCATTTAGGACTGAGATGAGGAGGAATTTCTTCACCCAGAGAGTGGTGAACCTGTGGAGTTCTCTACCACAGAAGGCAGTAGAGGCCAATTCATTAAATATATTCATGAAGGAGTTGGATATATTTCTTGAGGCTAAAGGGATCAAGGGGTATGGGGAGAAGGCAGGGACAGGGTACTGAATTTGGATGATCAGCCATGATCGCATTGACTGGCGGAGCAGGCTCGAATGGCCTACTCCTGCTCCTATCTTCTATGTTTCTATGTATACTGGAGGTTATCCACAGGACAGAGTTCTATAAAGGTACGTGCCTTTCAATCGTTCTTCATTTTTATCGTGCCAGTTGTTTGAAATTAGTCATTTTTTGCCCCCAGCACCATTAATGGCACCAAAGCATTTGGCAATGGAAGGAGGACCTACAGACAGACGGATTCAGATCCGGGTGTGTTAGAGATGCTCTGTACCCGCGCAGACGCATCAGCAGGTAGAGGGGAAGGTCCCTGACTTAGGCAGATAATTAATGCAGTTGGGGGCTCCTCGTCCCAAAGAAGCTGGGGCAGCAAACTGGGACGTCACAACTAAGGTACATGAACGCCAGACGAAATGTAATCCCGCGTGCTTCATACTCCAATCGGTTATGTCATGTCCTGCTTTCGGGGGGAACACCATGGTGTTCAACAGCCAGAGCGCCCTGATTGGTGGCAGCTTGGCAGGTCCTTGCCTATTCAACGGGGTCAATGTGGGCAAGTGTTATCGTTGTCATCCTCTCGACCCTAGGTAGATAAATCAGAATATTTTCTAAATGGCAAGAAGCTAGGAACGGTCGAGGAGCAAAGAGATTGGAGAGTTGTTTTTTTTCATTACTTTATGGGATGTGGGCGTCGCATTTATTGCCCATCACTAATCGCCCCTTGAGAAGGTGGTGGTGAGCCGCCTTCTTGAACCGCTGCAGTCTGTGTGGTGAAGGTGCTCCCACAGCGCTGTTAGGGAGGGAGTTCCAGGATTTTGACCCAGCGACGATGAAGGAACGGCCGATATATTTCCAAGTCAGGATGGTGTGTGTGACTTGGAGGGGAACTTGGAGGTGGTGGTGTTCCCATGCGCCTGCTGCCCTTGTCCTTCTAGGTGGAAGAGGTCGCGGGTTTGGGAGGTGCTGCCGAAGAAGCCTTGGCGAGTTGCTGCAGTGCATCTTGTAGATGGTCCACACTGCAGCCACGGTGCGCTGGTGGTGGAGGGAGTGAATGTTTAAGGTGGTGGACGGGGTGCCGATCAAGCGGGCTGCTTTGTCCTGGATGGTGTCGAGCTTCGAGTGTTGTTGGAGCTGCAACTCATCCAGGCAAGTGGAGAGTATTCCATCACACTCCTGACTTGTGCCTTGTAGATGGTGGAGAGGCTTTGTGGAGTCAGGAGGTGAGACACTCGCCGCAGAATACCCAGCCTCTGACCTGTCCAAGTACACAAATCATTTAAAGCTAGCAGACAGGTCCAATAAGCAATCAAATGGCTAATGGAATGTTGGCCTATATCTCGAGGGGGCCGTGGACTAACAGAGCACCACCCTCTTAGCACTACCTCCACTTCAACAGCCAAATGGGGTTGGGGGCTGGGTGCCCTGTCACTTGCTTGCAGACTTGTGCTTACACCTTGGGAAGGGGGAGGGGGGGGTTCACCTTGAGGGATGCTCACCTCTACCTGAAGATGCATCTGCGTGGGTACAGGTGGGCACAGAGAGCATCTCTAATGCACTCTTACCTGAATCCATCCAGAGGTCCTCCTTTTCTTCCACTGCCAATATTCAGGCTTGGGCTGATAAGTACCAAGTAACGTTCATGCCCCACAAGTGCCAGGCAATGACTATCTCCAACAAGAAAGAGTTGACCCACCTACCCTTGACATTCAACGGCATTACCATCACCGAATCCCCCACCATCAACATCCTGGGGGTCATCATTAACCACAACTTAACTGGACCAGCCACATAAATACTGTGGCTACAAGAGCAGGTCAGAGGCTGGGTATTCTGCGGCGAGTGTCTCACCTCCTGACTCCCCAAAGCCTTTCCACCATCTACAAGGCACAAGTCAGGAGTGTGATGGAATACTCTCCACTTGCCTGGATGAGTGCAGCTCCAACAACACTCGAGAAGCTCGACACCATCCAGGACAAAGCAGCCCGCTTGATCGGCACCCCGTCCACCACCTTAAACATTCACTCCCTCCACCACCGGCGCACCGTGGCTGCAGTGTGTACCATCTACAAGATGCACTGCAGCAACTTGCCCAGGCTTCTTCAGCAGCACCTCCCAAACCCGCAACCTCTTCCACCTAGAAGGACAAGGGCAGCAGGCGCATGGGGAACACCGCCACCTCCAAGTTCCCTTCCAAGTCACACACGCCATCCTGACTGGGAAATATATCGGCCGTTCCTTCATCGTCACTGGGTCAAAATCCTGGAACTCCCTCCCTAACAGCACTGTGGGAGCACCTTCACCACACGGACTGCAGCGGTTCAAGAAGGTGGCTCACCACCACCTTCTCAAGGACAATTAGGGATGGGCAATAAATGCTGGGCCTTGCCAGCAACGCCCACATCCCAGGAATTAATAAAAAAGTGTCGACTGCAATATTTGTAAGGTGAAATGCTTGGAGGATCAGTGCTTGGGCCTCAGCTATTCACAATCTACATCAATGATTTGGACGAGGGGACCAAATGTAATATATCCAAGTTTGCTGATGATACAAAGCTGGGTGGGAATGTAAGTTGTGAGGAGGATGCAAGGAGGCTTCAAGGGGATATAGACAGGCTCAGTGAGTGGGCAAGAACATGGCAAATGGAATATAATGTGGAGAAATGTGAAGTTATCCACTTTGGTAGGAAAAATAGAAAAGCAGAGTATTTTTAAATGGTGAGAGATTGGGAAATGTTGGTGTCCAGAGGGACCTGGGTGTCCTTGTACACCAATCACTGAAAGTTAACATGCAGGTACAGCAAGCGATTAGGAAAGCAAATGGTATGTTGGCCTTTATTACAAGAGGATTTGAGTATAAGAGTAAAGACGTCTTACTGCAATTATATAGGGCCCTGGTGAGACCACACCTGGGGTATTGTGGACAGTTTTGGTCTCCTTACCTAAGGAAGGATATACTTGACATAGAGGGAGTGCAGCGAAGGTTCACCAGACTGGTTCCTGGGATGGGGGGATTGTCCTATGAAGAGAGATTGAGTAGACTAGGCCCATATTCTCGGGAGTTTAGATGAGAGGTGATCTCATTGAAACATACACAATTATTACAGGGCTTAACAGGGTAGCTGTTTCCCCTGGCTGGGGAGTCCAGAACCAGGGGTCACAGTCTCAGGATAAGGGGTCGGCCATTTTGGACTGAGATGAGGAGGAATTTCTTCACTCAGAGGGCGGTGAATCTTTGGAATTCTCTGCCCCAGAGGGCTGTGGAGGCTCAGTCGTTGAGTATATTCAAGACGGAGGTCGATAGATTTTTGGATATTAAGGGACATTTTTTGTATTCATTTATGGGATGTGGGCGTCGCTGGCAAGGCCCAGCATTTATTGCCCATCCCTAACCGCCCTTAAGAAGGTGGTGGTGAGCCGCCTTCTTGAACCGCTGCAGTCCCGTGTGGTGAAGGTGCTCCCACCTGGTGTCGAGCTTCTCGAGTGTTGTTGACTCAAGGGATATGGGGATAGTGCAGGAAAGTGGAGTCGAGGTCGAAGATCAGCCATGATCTTATTGAATAGCGGAGCAGGCTCGAGGGGCCGAATGGCCGACTCCTGCTCCTATTATGAAGGCCTGGATGGAGTGGTTAATACACGGCCCATTGGAAAAGAGGGCTCGACAGGCTGAATGGCATTTTGTGCCATTCAAGTCTTTCTATGTTCTTTCATTGATGATTGCAAGTGCAGGATAAAGCAGTGCGGAGGAATCTGGATTTGGGGATTTAATATAAAACCCACTTACTGTTATGTTCATTAATAAATAGACATTCTTATTATGAACACAGCTAGCTTTCGCTAGTTACTTTATTGAGCACATGTGGACTTGTACAGCATCTTGACTGCTGCCTTGTGGGTAGCCTAGCCTCATGGGTAATGTAGTCTTAATATAATATATAGCTGGGTAGTGTAGTCTTATATACAGCTCTATGGCTCCACCTAGTGTCCACTATAGAATGACATGCTATTGATCACTACACTTACCTTGAACCCGGTCGGGCACCAATCAACAAACTGGATCGAGCGCTTGGTCTTGATGGTGGCGATGGAGGCGTTGACATCCTTCGGCACCACGTCTCCTCGGTACAGCATGCAGCACGCCATGTACTTGCCCTGGCGAGGGTCACACTTCACCATCTGGTTGGCTGGCTCAAAGCAGGCGTTGGTGATCTCCGACACAGATAGCTGTTCGTGGTAAGCCTTCTCAGCCGAAATAAGGGGCGCGTAGGTTAATAAGGGGAAGTGAATGCGGGGATAGGGGACCAGGTTGGTTTGGAACTCAGTCAGGTCCACGTTCAGGGCACCGTCGAACCGTAGCGATGCCGTGATGGACGACACTATCTGGCCGACGAGGCGGTTGAGGTTGGTGTAGGTGGGGCGCTCAATGTCAAGATTACGCCGACAGATGTCGTAAATGGCCTCGTTGTCCACCATGAAGGCGCAGTCAGAGTGCTCGAGGGTGCAGTGGGTGACGAGCACGGAGTTGTAGGGCTCGACCACCGCGGTGGAAATCTGCGGTGCCGGGTAAATGGCAAACTCCAGTTTGGATTTCTTGCCGTAGTCGACGGAGAGTCTCTCCATCAGGAGGGAAGTGAAGCCCGAGCCGGTCCCGCCCCCGAAACTGTGGAAGATGAGGAATCCCTGCAGTCCTGTGCACTGGTCAGCCTGTGGGCAAAGAGAGTACAAGACATTAAATGATGGGAAGACAGAGATTCCAAAAAGCAGACACTGCCCCCCATAGCGTGGCAGGATTGATACCTCAGTTTGTTTCCTTGTAATCTTTGTTACATGTTGTTTTTCAAATGGCAATCCTAAGTCTACCAAAGTGATTGGCAAAGGACTTGACCGAGGTTTTGCCATGGCAGATAGACACGAAATGTGTTTTTTGAAGGGTGACATGCGGTTGTGTACCATCCACTTTGCACTCTCTGCCCCTACTTCAGAGACCAGTACCAAACGTTCCCTGGGGAAACACTGGGTGTATGTAGATAAACCTGTATAATCCCCTTTCAACTGCTGTATTCCCCTCCCCCCGCAAGACAGTTGCAAGCTGAGAGGAATAAGGCATGTTCAGACTTGCCTGCTGCTGAGAGAAGGAAAACCAATCAGGTTCCAGCAGGTGACCAATCCGTGAGTCATCACAGGTTCGCGGGCTGTACGAATTCAGTACTGTATTGTGAGAGTTGGAGTAAAGACCTATTTCTTGTAGCTCGCTGTGTTGCCTATTTCTTTACGCGGGAGACTGTAGTCTCCCACACCCTAATCATTTAAACAAAATACAAGTCCTCAAGAATTCTTGGTAACAACTGGTCCATGTTGAATATGGAAAGTACAGAGGAGAGCTTAAAAAAGGAAAGAGGGGCAAAGATAGTGTATGAGAACAGATTAGTGGGCAACATAAAAGAGAACCCAAAAGTCTCGACGATAGGGCAATAGTAGCCTTCAAAAGGGAATTGGATAAACGCCACCTTAAACATTCACTCCCTCCACCACCGGCGCACCGTGGCTGCAGTGTTGGCCATCTACAAGATGCACTGCAGCAACTCGCCAAGGCTTCTTCGGCAGCACCTCCCAAACCCGCGACCTCTTCCACCTAGAACGACAAGGGCAGCAGGCGCACGGGAACACCACCACCTCCAAGTCACACACACACCATCCTGACTTGGAAATATATCGGCCGTTCCTTCATCATCGCTGGGTCCAAATCCTGGAACTCCCTCCCTAACAGCGCTGTGGGAGCACCTTCACCACACGGACTGCAGCGGTTCAAGGCAGCGGCTCACCACCACCTTCTCAAGGGCAATTAGTGATGGGCAATAAATGCTGTGCCTTGCCAGCGACTCCCACATCCCGTGAATGAATAAAAAAAGGCTACACATTCGGACAGTTCCGGGCACCTCCCAACCTGCAGTGGGACTGGAGCTGATAACAGTGCTTGGGTCAGGAGCTTTCATGTGTCACACCACTGCTGCTTTTCTCAGAGGGTGCTGTTCAGTGTTGGGGCGACCAGATTAAAATGGGGCACTTGAGAGTTGCGGGCCAACACAGCAAATCCCCGGCAGACCAACGCGACAGAACCCACCAACTTCCGGATGCGATCCAAGACCAGATCCACAATCTCTTTGCCGATGGAGCAGTGCCCCCGCGCGTAGTTATTGGCCGCATCCTCCTTGCCGGTGATGAGCTGCTCGGGGTGAAAGAGCTGTCGGTAGGTGCCGGTGCGGACCTCATCTGGGGGCAGAGAACAGAGATTTCAAAACAGGAACACAGAACATTACAGTGACTTAAGATACAAGTTGAGTCCACAACTATCACATTGGCTCAGAATAAATGTTTATACAATTGAAAACTACAGGAAACTCTTTTTTATCCGGCATCGACGGGACTGGCGTGGTGCCGGTTTATCAAAAAGTCCAGATTAGAGGCATAGTAAAAGATACAAGAGCGCCGTACACAGCAACAAATCCAGGCTTCCCTGTTGCTTAGCAACAGGTGCAGGAACCCCGGCCGCAGACCAAGCGTCCCTGTTGCTTAGCAACAAGTGCAGGAACCCCGGTTACACAGCCACAGATCCAGGAACGGCCACTAATATGAAGTAAAACTTACCTGAACCTACTCCTGAGTTTTGCCGGTTAACAGAGATTTCCGGTTATTTAGGAGCCGGTAAGTCGAGAGTTTCCTTTTATTTGGCACAATGCTTTGTTCCGTAAAATGGTGCATTGGGACTAAAGGGATTTGCAGTCAGATGTTAAATGGTCTTGGTCTGACACCTATTAGATAGATACTACAAACATTCAGAGAAGGTTCACGAGGTTGATTCCGGAGATGAAGGGGGTGTCTTACGAGGAAAGGTTGAGCAGGTTGGGCCTATACTCATTGGAGTTTAGAAGAATGAGAGGGGATCTTAATGAAACATAAGATTCTGAAGGGGCTCGACAGGGTAGATGCAGAGAGGATGTTTCCCCTCGTGGGGGAATCTAGAACTAGGGGGCATAGTTTCAGAATAAGGGGGTCGGCCATTTAAATCGGAAATGAGGAGGAATTTCTTCTCTCTGAGGGTCGTGAATCTTTGGAATTCTCTTCCCCAGAGAGCTGTGGAGGCTGGGTCACTGAATATATTTAAGGTGGAGATAGACAGATTGTTGAACGATAAGGGAGTCGAGGGTTATGGGGAGCGGGCACGTTAGTGGAGTTGAGGCCAAGATCAGATCAGCCATGATCTTATTGAATGGCGGAGCAGGCTCGAGGGGCCGAATGACCGACTCCTGCCCCCGTTCCTTATGCTCACCCTTCCAAGGGTGGAGTCCTACCACTGTCAACATCGCGTGCTCACATTGTGCCCCCTTGCCATGGCCCAGCCCATAGAAACATAGAATACAGGAGCAGGAGTAGGCCATTCGGCCCCTCGAGCCCACTCCGCCATTTAATGAGATCATGGCTGATCATCCAAATTCAGTACCCTGTCCCTGCCTTCTCCCCATATCCCTTTAGCCTTAAGAAATATATCCAACTCCTTCTTGAATATATTTAATGAATTGGCCTCTACTGCCTTCTGTGGTAGAGAATTCCACAGGTTCACCACTCTCTGGGTGAAGAAATTCCTCCTCATCTCTGTCCTAAATGGCTTACCCCTTATCCTTAGACTGTGACCCCTGGTTCTGGACTCCCCGGCCATCGGGAACATCCTTCCTGCATCTAGTCTGTCCAGTCCTGTCAGAATTTTATAGGTTTCAATGAGACCCCCTCTCAATCTTCTAAACTCCAGCGAGTACAAGCCCAATCGACCCAATCTCTCCTCATACGTCATTCCTGCCATCCCAGGTATCAGCCTGGTGAATCTTCGCTGCACTCCCTCCATGGCAAGAACATCCTTCCTCAGATAAGGCGACCAAAACTACACACAATACTCAAGGTGTGGTCTCACCAAGGCCCTGTACAACTGTAGCAAGACATCCTTGTTCCTGTACTCAAACCCTCTCGCTACGAAGGCCAACATACCATTTGCCTTCTCCTCATCTGGAAGCCCACTCCTCATCTATACGCTCCCTCTCAGTGGTATTGCCCATGACCATTGGCTCAGCTCCAAAGGTGCACCATTTTTTACCCCTCCACCATCAGCCTCATGCTGTTCAACTGCCCGTTGTGACATCAAGTTGTGCAGGAACAAATGTTTTTCTGCAGCTCAACAAGAGGAAGCTGATCAAAGGTGAAGCAGGGGCAGGGACACTGCAATGGGCCACAATCTATGACCCCTGCTGGATATCGGCCCAGAAATTCGGGTCGGAGGCTTCCCGCGGGTGCGAGCCCCCGACCTGCACTTACCTAGTGCGCCAGCCATTGAGCTGTGGGCCCGCGTGGGATTCCGATCCTGGGCCTGCTCCAGCTGCCGGCGCGCAGTGCTTGTGTATCCCAGGGGCGCAGTTAGTTCGAAGCGTCCCCTGGGATCATGTGGGCCATGGAGAGCCAATCGGAGCAGGGAATGCTCCATTCATAAGTTTGACAGGAAGAGCTGTCAAAACTTATAAATACTACGGGCCCCAAAACATCATTAAATCTTCAAATAAATTTTTTTAAAACATCACATTTTTTAGATAAACTATAAATTACATGAAATAACTATTTTAAACAATAATTTAAATTTTTGTAAAAAATAATTTTATTTTCTAACGGGGCTAAAAATAAACTTACCTTTCTTTAAAGTATTTAAAAATAATAAACCTGTGGAAAAAATGTTTTAATTTTAATTAATTCACCACTTACCTTGTAAAAAGCAGGCCTTGCGCCTGCTTTTTAATTGTGTAACTTCTGCAGACTTGCCCTCCCGGGAAAACCTGCAAAAAAACGGAAGTTCGACGCGCACGCGCTGCTTCTCCCGCGCACGCGGTCAAACTCTGAACCCCTTCTTTCAGGGGAACGGAAGTGCCGGTTTCCCACGCATGCGCAGTGCATGCAGGAAACCGGCACTTCCATTGGGCCTACGGGAGAGTACCCCGTGCGTACTCACCCGTGGAGACCCGAATTTCTGGGCCATTGTGTTTGCATGGATGCCGGTTAAATAGCCTTGCTCTCACATGCAGAATGGTCAAGTGAATGAGATACCAGATGGTGTCCAGTGCTCATAGAACCGTGCCCGAGCAACAATTTCTTTGAAAGGTGAGGGAGGCAAAAAGGACAAAGCTTACCTCCTCTCGGTGTGTCTGTGAGGAGCTGGGAGAGTGCCCCTTACACCACCCTCAGTGACAAAATTAGTGTTGAAGGGGGGGGGCTTTCGAGCTCTACTATAATTAAAGGGTTAAGAAGGGGTCTCGGGATCGAACGAGCCAATAGGCCTTTTGCAGTAGTCAGCTTTTTCTAAGTTGCTTAACTGGCAGTTGAGATAACAAGAATAACATGCTGATTTTGCAGTAGTGTTGGAATGATTAACAACTGCAAGTTGTGTACCTTGGAGATAATTACAAATAGCAGAAGATTGAGTCAGAAGTAAAGAGGCCTAAAGGGGCAGGAAAAGCAGAACGACGAGTCAGAAGTACAATGTTGGTGAAACCCCATCTGGCACAAAGGTCATAGGTGCAACAACAGCTTGGGGGATAACGGACATATGCTTTTCCGGTAATAAAGGCGGTACCTTAATGTAACGCGGCATAGGCAACCAATCAGTGAATGTGCACGCGGGGCAAAACCCAACCAATTGTTAAGATGGGTCGTGCACGAGGCTAATCATGTACCTATATTTTGCATAAAAGACAGCTTAAAACTTTGTATCATCGGAGTGAAGCCTGGCTAGACCGATAGCAGGTTGTCCCCCCACTAGTGCAAATAAAGACTGCTTGAATCTTTGAACGCAGACGTAGTGTCGAGTGTTTATTTCAAATACTCCACTTCAGTGTAATGTACGTAAGGATGCTACGTAACTGTGCACCTATCACAAGCAGTTAGTTTAGTGAGAGCACGGACTGACCAACCCATCAACAATCTCCCCCCTTACCAATCACAGTGGGCTCCAGATCTATAAACACGGCTCGGGGGATGTGCTTGCCCGCCCCCGTCTCACTGAAGAAGGTGTTGAAGGAGTCGTCGCCACCTCCGACGGTCTTGTCACTGGGCATCTGCCCGTCCGGCTGGATCCCATGTTCCAGGCAATACAGCTCCCAGCAAGCGTTGCCCATCTGCACTCCGGCCTGGCCAATGTGGATTGAAAGACACTCACGCTAAAGAGGGAAGAAGACATGATTATTCACAGGTAGGAGGGCAATGCTTTATACAGTCAGTGGTGGTGAACCCATAGGCAGTTTCATATACAATTACTGAAGATGGGAGTTATATTGGAGTAATATTAAAGTCACACTCTGAATTCAGTCAGTTTTACCAGGAGAGGTCCTCCTTTACAAATCCCTCTACTGCCGTCACTTGCGGCACCCTAACTCTACAACCTCCTCTCCTCCCAGGGCGAGGACACAGCTTCCGTCAAACTCTAAAGCGAGACTCATGCTAACCGTAACGTTACGAAGGCAAATGGTATGTTGGCCTTCGTAGCGAGAGGATTCGAGTACAGGAACAAGGATGTCTTGCTGCAGTTGTACAAGGCCTTGGTGAGACCACACCTTGAGTATTGTGTGCAGTTTTGGTCGTCTTATCTGAGGAAGGATGTTCTTGCCATGGAAGGAGCTCAGCGAAGATTCACCAGGCTGATACCTGGGATGGCAGGAATGACGTATGAGGAGAGATTGGGTCGATTGGGCTTATACTCGCTGGAGTTTAGAAGAATGAGAGAGGATCTCATTGAAACTTATAAAATTCTGACAGGACTGGACAGACTAGATGCAGGAAGGATATACCCAATGGTCGGCGAATCCAGAACCAGGGGTCACAGTCTAAGGATAAGGGGTAAGCCATTTAGGACAGAGATGAGGAGGAATTTCTTCACCCAGAGAGTGGTGAACCTGTGGAATTCTCTACCACAGAAGGCAGTAGAGGCCAATTCATTAAATATATTCAAGAAGGAGTTAGATATATTTCTTAAGGCTAAAGGGATCAAGGGATATGGGGAGAAGGCAGGGACAGGGTACTGAATTTGGATGATCAGCCACGATCGCATTGAATGGCGGAGCAGGCTCGAGGGGCCGAATGGCCTACTCCTGCTCCTATCTTCTATGTTTCTATGTTTAATCCAAAATAAAATCCTAAATTGCAAACTTAAACAGAACATTAAACATAAAAGCTGAACTCCAAATGGAACCCAAACCCTCAAGGTTACTCTGCCTCTAAATGCAACCATAACCCCACATTATCTCAACTCGAAATATAAAGCTAACTTTAATGGCAACCTAATCCCGAATGTAAACATAAATTGACCCAAATCCCGACCCCAAGTGTAATCCCAAATATAAACCTAATCTCAAAAGTAAGGCAAAGACAAAGATACATCTAAGCCCAAAAATGACCGTGACTTAAAATGTAACCGTAATCTGAAATATAAGCTTAACTTAGAGTCATAACGGCACAGAAGGAGGCCATTCGGCCCATCGAGTCCGTGCCGGCTCTCTGTAGGGCAATCCAGTCAGTCCCATTCCCCCGCTCTATCCCCGTAGCCCTGCAAGTTTATTTCCCTCGAGTGCCTATCAGGTCTCCCCTTGAAAACATCAAGTGTCTCCGCTTCCACCACTTCCGTCGGCAGCGAGTTCCAGGTCCTCACCACTCGCTGCGTAAAAAAGCTTTTCCTCACATTCCCCCCTGTATCTCTTGCCCAAAACCTTAAATCTGTGTCCCCTAGTCCTTGTACCATCAACTAGTGGGAACAGCCTTTCCCTGTCTAGCCTATCCAAACCCGTCATAATCTTGTACACCTCGATCAAATCACCCCTCAACCTCCTTTGCTCTAATGAAAACAAATCCAGCTTCTCCAACCTGTCCTTGTAGCTAAGATCCCCCATCCCCGGAACCATTCTGGTAAATCCCCTCCGCACCCTCTCGAGGGCCTTCACATCCTTCCTAAAGTGTGGTGACCAGAACTGGACGCAATACTCCAGTTGTGGCCTAACCAGTGCTTTATAAAGGTTCAGCATAATTCCTCTACTTTTGTACTCAATACCTCTATTTATGAAGCCCAAGATCCCATATGCTTTGCTAACCACTCTCTCAATGTGTCCCGCCACCTTCAGGGACCTATGCACATTAACTCCCAGATCCCTCTGTCCCTGCACACTCTTTAAAACTGTGCCATTAAGTGTATATTGCCTCTCCCTGTTCCTTCTGCCAAAATGCACCACCTCACACTTCTCTGTATTAAATTGCATCTGCCACTTGTCTGCCCATACTGCTAGCCTTTCTATGTCCTGTTGCAGTCGATTGGTATCATCATCACTGTTTGCCACACCCTCAAGTTTGGTGTCATCGGCAAATTTAGAAATTCTACTTTGTATTCCAATATCCAGGTCATTTATATATGTCTAAAAAATTTGAAAAATATATGCTTTAGCCCTAAAAGTAACTGAAACAGAAACCTAAACATACTTCAACTGTAGCTCAAGAACCTATGAACTAGGAGCAGGAGCAGCCCATACGGCCCCTCAGGCCTGCTCCGCCATTCAGTAAGATCATGGCTGATTGTCTGCCTCAACTCCACTTTCCCACACTATCTGCTTAGCCCTGGATTCCCTTAATATCCAAAAATCTATCGCTCCGAGTCTTGAATATACTCAATGGGCCGTATATTCCAATCCCTATGGATGTGTACTCACCCGTAAGGACATCGGAAAATGCTGGTTACAGGCAGGCCAAGCGCATGCGCTGAAAGCCGGCATTTCTGATCTGTCTAGAATGGTCTTGACAGATCGGACGCCTGCCCTGGAGAAGGGCCTCTGTGGGGGAGAGTTCCACTTTCTGGAGACCCTCCGCCCGCAGAAAACCCTTAGAAATCTTACGCCTGGTAAAAGCAGCGTAAGATTTGAAAAAAAAGTAAAAAACAAACTTTTTTTCCCCACTCATTTATCATTTAAAAATACTTTTAAAAAGGTAAGTTTATTTTTAGCCTTGTAAAATACTTTATTTTTTTCAAAAAATTAAATTTTTGTTTAAAATATATATGTAATTTCAACTAATTTGAAAAATGTGATGGTTTTTTAAAAATGCATTTAATGTTTTACAGTGTTTTTGGGGAGATCGGAAAATATGGGCCAATGACACAGCTCCACAGCCCTCTGGGGTAGAAACATAGAAGATAGGAGCAGGAGTAGGCCATTCGGCCCCTCGAGCCTGCTCCGCCATTCAATGTGATCATGGCTGATCATCCAAATTCAGTGCACTGTCCCTGCCTTCGCCCCATATCCCTTGATCCCTTTAGCCTTAAGAAATATATCTAACTCCTTCTTGAATATATTTAATGAATTAGCCTCAACTGCCTTCTGTGGTAGAGAATTCCACAGGTTCACCACTCTGGGTGAAGAAATTCCTCCTCATCTCTGTCCTAAATGACTTACCCCTTATCCTTAGACTGTGACCCCTGGTTCTGGACTCCCCGACCATCGGGAACATCCTTCCTGCATCTAGTCTGTCCAGTCCTGTTAGAATTTTAAGTTTCAATGAGATCCCCTCTCATTCTTCTAAACTCCAGTGAGTATAAGCCCAATCGACCCAATCTCTCCTCATACGTCATTCCTGCCATCCCAGGTATCAGCCTGGTGAATCTCTGCTGCACTCCTTCCATGGCAAGAACATCCTTCCTCAGATAAGGCGACCAAAACTGCACACAATACTCAAGACGTGGTCTCACCAAGGCCCTGTACAACTGCAGCAAGACATCCTTGTTCCTGTACTCAAACCCTCTCGCTACGAAGGCCAACATACCATTTGCCTTCTTAACCGCCTGCTGCACCTGCATGCTTACCTTCAGCGACTGGTGCACAAGGACACCCAGGTCTCTTTGCACTTCCCCTTCTCCCAATCTATTGCCATTCAGATAATAATCTGCCTGCTTGTTTTTGATACCAAAGTGGATAACCTCGCAGTTCCAAAGATTCACCACCCTCTGAGTGAAGAAATTCCTCCTCATCTCAGTCCGAAATGGCCGACCCCTTATCCTGAGACTGTGACCCCCTGGTTCTAGACTCTCCAGCCAGGGGGGAAACAGCCTCTCAGCATCTCCCCTGTCAATCCCCCTCAGAATCTTATATGATTCAATGAGATCACCTCTGATACTTCTAAACTCTAGAGAATATAGGCCTAGTCTACTCACTCTCTCCACATAGGACAATCCCCCCATCCCAGGAATCAGTCTGGTGAACCTTTGTTGCACTCCCTCTATGGTAAATATATCCTTCCTTAGGTAAGGAGAGCAAAGGTGTGCACAGCACGCCAGGTGTGGTCTCACCAGGGCCCTAAATAATTGCAGTAGGACCTCCGTACTCTTGTACTCCAATCCTTTTGCAATAAAAGCTTACATAACATTTGCCTTCCTAAATGCCTGCATGTTAACTTTCAGTGATTCATGTCCGAGGACACCCAGGTCCCTCTGAACACCAACATTTCCCAGTCTCTCACCATTTAAAAAACCCAATAAAAGGTGATTTTTTTTATTCGTTCCTGGGATGTGGGCGTCGCTGGCAAAGCCCAGCATTTATTGCCCACCCCAAATCGCCCCTTGAGAAGGTGGTGGTGAGCCGCCTTCTTGAACCGCTGCAGTCCGTGTGGTGAAGGTGCTCCCACAGCGCTGTTAGGGAGGGAGTTCCAGGATTTTGACCCAGCGACGATGAAGGAACGGCCGATATATTTCCAAGTCAGGATGGTGTGTGTGACTGGGAGGGGAACTTGGAGGTGGTGGTGTTCCCATGCGCCTGCTGCCCTTGTCCTTCTAGGTGGAAGAGGTCGCGGGTTTGGGAGGTGCTGCCGAAGAAGCCTTGGCGAGTTGCTGCAGTGCATCTTGTAGATGGTCCACACTGCAGCCACGGTGCGCCGGTGGTGGAGGGAGGGAATGTTTAAGGTGGTGGACGGGGTGCCAATCAAGCGGGCTGCTTTGTCCTGGATGGTGTCGAGTTTCTCGAGTGCTGTTGGCACTGCACTCATCCAGGCAAGTATTTATGTGGCTGGTCCAGTTAAGTTTCTGATCAACGGTGACCCCAGGATGTTGACGGTGGGGGAGTCGGTGTTGTTGGAGTGGCACTCGTCCATCGAGCTATAAACCTTGCCCGAATGTAACCCTGAGCCCTAAATGTAAAAGTCGCCACTGGTGTACCCTGCCCATCACTGGAGCTCGCCGCCTGGCAGTGAACCCTCTGCCCAAAGGTGACCTCTGCCCCTAATCTGTAACCTGAACTCTGACCCCACCCCCCACACAGTCCCTCCCCTCACTCTCACCATTGGGATTTGAATCCGGAGGCGCCAATCGACGTCACGAGCCGGGCACGCAGGCAACAACACACCTGTGCAGTGGACCGGAGAAAGGAGTGGCGCCTGCGCACTGGAGGGAGGGAGGGAAAGGAGTGGCGCCTGCGCACTGGAGGGGAGGGAAGAGAGTCGCGCCTGCGCACTGGAGGGAGGGAGGGAAAAGAGTCGCGCCTGCGCACTGGAGGGAGGGAGGGAAAAGAGTGGCGCCTGCGCACTGGAGGCGGGAGGGAAAGGAGGAGTCGCGGCAGCGCACTGGAGGGAGGGAGGGAAAGGAGTCGCACCTGCGCACTGGAGGGAGGGAGGGAAAGGTGTCGCGGCAGCGCACTGGAGGGAGGGAGGGAAAGGAGTGGCGCCTGCGCACTGGAGGGAGGGAGGGAAAGGAGTGGCGCCTGCGCACTGGAGGGAGGGAGGGAAAGGAGTGGCGCCTGCGCACTGGAGGGAGGGAGGGAAAGGAGTGGCGCCTGCGCACTGGAGGGAGGGAGGGAAAGGAGTGGCGCCTGCGCACTGGAGGGAGGGAGGGAAAGGAGTGGCGCCTGCGCACTGGAGGGAGGGAGGGAAAGGAGTGGCGCCTGCGCACTGGAGGGAGGGAGGGAAAGGAGTGGCGCCTGCGCACTGGAGGGAGGGAGGGAAAGGAGTGGCGCCTGCGCACTGGAGGGAGGGAGGGAAAGGAGTGGCGCCTGCGCACTGGAGGGAGGGAGGGAAAGGAGTGGCGCCTGCGCACTGGAGGGAGGGAGGGAAAGGAGTGGCGCCTGCGCACTGGAGGGAGGGAGGGAAAGGAGTGGCGCCTGCGCACTGGAGGGAGGGAGGGAAAGGAGTGGCGCCTGCGCACTGGAGGGAGGGAGGGAAAGGAGTGGCGCCTGCGCACTGGAGGGAGGGAGGGAAAGGAGTGGCGCCTGCGCACTGGAGGGAGGGAGGGAAAGGAGTGGCGCCTGCGCACTGGAGGGAGGGAGGGAAAGGAGTGGCGCCTGCGCACTGGAGGGAGGGAGGGAAAGGAGTGGCGCCTGCGCACTGGAGGGAGGGAGGGAAAGGAGTGGCGCCTGCGCACTGGAGGGAGGGAGGGAAAGGAGTGGCGCCTGCGCACTGGAGGGAGGGAGGGAAAGGAGTGGCGCCTGCGCACTGGAGGGAGGGAGGGAAAGGAGTGGCGCCTGCGCACTGGAGGGAGGGAGGGAAAGGAGTGGCGCCTGCGCACTGGAGGGGAGGGAGGGAAAGGAGTGGCGCCTGCGCACTGGAGGGAGGGAGGGAAAGGAGTGGCGCCTGCGCACTGGAGGGAGGGAGGGAAAGGAGCACGTAGCATTCGTAACAAAATAGACGAGTTAATGGCACAAATAACTACATATGGGTATGATCTTGTGGCCATTACAGAAACATGGCTGCAGGGTGACAATGCCTGGGAATTAAACATACCAGGTTATTTAACGATCAGGAAGGACAGGCAGGAAGGAAGGGGAGGTGGGGTGGCTATGTTAATAAAGGAAGGAATCACTGTAATACAGAGAAATGATATTGGGTCAAAAGATCAGGATAATGAAACAGTTTGGGTGGAGATAAGGAATAATAAGGGGAAAAAAACACTAGCGGGCGTAGTCTATAGGCCTCCGAACAATTGCAACTCTGTTGGACGGAGTATCAATCAGGAAATAGTTGAGGCTTGTAATAAGGGAACATCTATAATTATGGGGGATTTTAACTATCATATTAATTGGACAAATCAAATTGGGCAGGGCTGCCTTGAGGATGAGTTCATTGAGTGTATTAGATTTCTTGAGCAGTATGTAACTGAACCGACCAGGGGGCAAGCAACCTTAGATCTGGTCCTGTGTAATGAGACAGGATTAATTAAAAATGTCCTAGTAAAGGATCCCCTTGGAATGAGTGACCATAACATGGTTGAATTCCATATTCAATTAGAGGGTGAGAAGGTTGGATCTCAAACAAGTGTGCTAAGCTTGAATAAAGGAGACTATGAAGGTATGAGAGCGGAATTGAGTAGAGTGGATTGGGAAAATAGATTAAAGGGTAAGACGATACATGAACAGTGGTGTACATTTAAGGAGTTATTTCACAACTTCCAAAAAATATATATTCCACTGAGAAGAAAAGGGTGTAAAAGAAAAGACAGCCATCCGTGGCTAAGTAAAGACATTAAGGATAGTATTCGACTAAAAACAAGGGCATATAAGGTAGCCAAATCTAGTGGGAGGATAGAGGATTGGGAAAACTTTAAAAGACAGCAAAAAATAACAAAAAGATTGATTAAGAAAGGGAAGATAGATTATGAAAGTAAATTAGCAAAAAATATAAAAACAGATAGTAAGAGTTTTTATAGTTATATAAAAAGAAAAAGGGTGGCTAAAGTAAATGTTGGTCCCTTAGAGGATGAGACCGGGAAATTAATGGTGGGAAATATTGAGATGGCAAAAACACTGAATGAATATTTTGTATCAGTCTTTACAGTAGAGGACACTAAGAATATCCCAACAATGGACAAACAGGGGGCTATAGGGGGGGAGGAGCTAAACATGATCAAAATCACTAAGGAAGTGGTACTCGGTAAAATAATGGGACTCAAGGCGGATAAATCACCTGGACCTGATGGCTTACATCCTAGGGTCTTGAGGGAAGTGGCAGGAAGGATTGTGGATGCATTGGTAATAATTTTCCAAAACTCCCTGGACTCAGCAAAGGTCCCGGCGGACTGGAAAACTGCTAATGTAACACCCTTATTTAAAAAGGGCAGTAGACAGAAGGCTGGAAACTATAGACCAGTTAGCCTAACATCTGTGGTCGGTAAAATTTTGGAGTCCATTATTAAGGAGACAGTAACAGGACATTTGGATAAACATAATTTAATGGGACAAAGTCAGCATGGTTTTATGAAGGGGAAGTCATGTTTGACAAATTTGCTGGAGTTCTTTGAGGAAGTAACATATAGGGTGGATAAAGGGGAACCAGTGGACGTAGTGTATTTAGACTTCCAAAAGGCATTTGACAAGGTGCCACACAAAAGATTATTGCTTAAGATAAAAAAATCACGGGATTGTGGGGTAATATTCTGGCATGGGTGGAGGATTGGCTATCCAACAGAAGGCAGAGAGTTGGGATAAATGGTTCATTCTCAGACTGGCAATCAGTAACTAGTGGTGTTCCGCAGGGGTCAGTGCTGGGTCCCCAACTCTTTACAATCTATATTAACGATTTGGAGGAGGGGACCGAGTGTAACATATCAAAGTTTGCAGATGATACTAAGGTGGGAGGGAAAGTAGTGAGTGAGGAGGACATAAAAAACCTGCAAGGGGACATAGACAGGCTAAGTAAGTGGGCAGAGATTTGTCAGGACTGGCAGCTCAATATTCCGGGGTATAGAATCTTCAGGCGAGACAGAGGGGGGTGTAAAAGGGGAGGGGGTGTTGCAATATTAATTAAGGAGTCAATTACTGCTGTAAGGAGGGATGATATATTAGTGGGTTCCTCTAATGAGGCCATATGGGTAGAACTTAAAAACAAAAAGGGGGCAAGCACTTTGCTGGGAGTGTACTATAGGCCCCCAAACAGTCAGGGGGAGATAGAGGAACAGATATGTAGGCAAATCTCAGAAAAGTGCGAAAATAATAGGGTAATAATAGTGGGGGATTTCAACTTCCCCAATATAAATTGGGACAGTCAGAGTGTGAAAGGCTTAGAGGGTGCAGAATTCTTAAAGTGCATCCAGGAGAGCTTTTTGAGCCAACATGTAGAAAGTCCTACAAGAGAGGGGGCGGTACTGGACCTAATTCTGGGGAATGTAGCCGGGCAAGTGGTGGAAGTGTCAGTAGGGGAGCATTTTGGCGACAGTGACCATAATTCGGTGAGATTTAAAGTGGTCATGGAAAAAGACAAAGACGGCCCGGAAATAAGGGTTCTAAATTGGGGGAAGGCCGATTTTAATATGATAAGGCAGGATCTGGCCAAAGTGGACTGGGAGCAGCTGCTTATAGGAAAATCCACATCAAAACAATGGGAGACTTTCAGAAGGGAAATTGAGAGAGTACAACGCCAACATGTTCCTGTAAAGGTCAAGGGTGGGACCAACAAGCAAAGGGAACCTTGGATGACAAGGGATATACAAAAATGCATTAGAAATAAAAGGGGGGCTTTTGGCAGTTACAAAAGACTAAAGACGGAGGAAGCCCTAGAGGAGTATAAAAAGTGCAGGGGCATACTTAAAAAAGAAATTAGGAGGGCGAGGAGGGGCCATGAAATAACACTGGCGAGCAAAATAAAGGAAAATCCTAAGATGTTTTATAAGTATATTAAGGGCAAGAGGATAACCAGGGAAAGGGTAGGGCCCATTAGGGACCAAAGTGGCAATCTGTGTGTAGAGCCAGAGGATGTAGGCGGGGTTTTAAATGAATTTTTTGCATCTGTGTTCACTATGGAGAAAGACGATGCAGACATAGAAATCGGGCAAGGGGACTGTGACATACTTGAACATATTAGCATCGAGAGGGAGGAGGTGCTAGCGGTTTTAGCAGGCCAAAAAGTGGATAAATCCCCAGGCCCGGACGAGATGTATCCCAGGCTGCTGTGGGAGGCAAAGGAGGAGATTGCAGGGGCTCTGACACTAATTTTCAGAACCTCTCTGGCCACAGGGGATGTACCAGAGGACTGGAGAACAGCTAACGTAGTACCATTATTCAAGAAGGGTAGCAGGGATAAACCAGGGAATTACAGGCCAGTGAGTCTAACATCTGTGGTGGGGAAATTATTGGAAAAAATTCTGAGGGACAAAATTAATCTCCACTTGGAGAGGCAAGGATTAATCGGGGATAGTCAGCATGGCTTTGTCAAGGGTAAATCATGTCTGACAAATCTGATCGAATTTTTCGAGGGGGTGACTAGTGGGGTGGATGAGGGAAATGCTGTGGATGTGGTTTACATGGACTTCAGTAAAGCTTTTGACAAAGTCCCGCATAGGAGACTGGTTAAGAAGGTAAGAGCCCATGGGATCCAGGGTGCCTTGGCGCGTTGGATCATAAACTGGCTGAGTGGCAGGAGGCAGAGGGTGATGGTCGAAGGTTGCTTTTGTGACTGGAAGCCTGTGTCCAGTGGGGTACCTCAGGGATCGGTGCTGGGTCCCTTGTTGTTCGTGATCTACATAAATGATTTGGATGAGAATGTAAAAGGTATGATCAGTAAGTTCGCAGATGACACGAAAATTGGTGGGGTGGTAAATTGCGAGGAGGAAAGCCTCCGGCTGCAGGACGATATAAACGGGTTGGTCAGATGGGCGGAAAAGTGGCAAATGGAATTTAACCCTGAAAAGTGCGAGGTGATGCATTTTGGACGGACAAATAAGGCAAGGGAATACACAATGAGTGGTAGGACCCTAGGAAGTACAGAGGGTCAGAGGGACCTTGGTGTACATGTACATAGATCCCTGAAGGCAGCGGAGCAGGTAGATAAGGTGGTTAAAAAGGCATATGGGATACTTGCCTTCATTAGCCGAGGCATAGAATATAAGAGCAGGGAGGATATGATGGAGCTGTACAAAACGCTGGTGAGGCCACAGCTGGAGTACTGTGTGCAGTTCTGGTCGCCTCACTATAGGAAGGATGTGATTGCTTTGGAGAGGGTGCAGAGAAGATTCACCAGGATGTTACCTGGGATGGAGCGCCTCAGCTATGAAGAGAGGCTGGACAGGCTGGGGTTGTTTTCCTTGGAGCAGAGAAGGCTGAGGGGGGACCTGATTGAGGTGTACAAAATGATGAGGGGCATAGATAGGGTAGATAAAGAGGAACTTTTCCCCTTAGTGGGGGGGTCAATAACAAGGGGGCATAGATTCAGGGTAAGGGGCAGGAGATTTAGAGGGGATTTGAGGAGGAACTTTTTCACCCAGAGGGTGGTTGGAATGTGGAACTCAATGCCTGAAAGGGTGGTAGAGGCAGGAACCCTCACAAAATTCAAGAAGCATTTGGATGAGCACTTGAAATGCCATTGCATACAAGGCTATGGACCAAATGCTGGAAAATGGGATTAGACTGGACAGGGATGGATGGGCGGCGCAGACGCGATGGGCCGAAGGGCCTCTTTCTGTGCTGTAAAACTCTATGACTCTATGACAATACTGGAAAGTGTGAGGTTATGCACTTTGGCAGGAAAAATCGTAGAGCAAGTTATTATCTTAATGGCAAGAAACTGGAAAGTACTGATGTACAAAGGGATCTGGGGGTCCTGGTGCGCGAAACTCAAAAGGTTAGTATGCAGGTGCAGCAAGTGATTAAGAAGGCCAATGGAATGTTGGCTTTCATTGTTAGGAGGATAGAATATAAAAATAGGGAGGTATTGCTTCAGTTGTACAAGGTATTGGTGAGACCGCACCTGGAATACTGCATAAAGTTTTGGTGTCCATACTAAAGAAAAGACATACTTGCTCTCGAGTCAGTACAAAGAAGGTTCACTCGGTTAATCCCGGGGATGAGGGGATGGACATATGAGGAGAGGTTGAGTAGATTGGGACTCTACTCATTGGAGTTCAGAAGAATGAGAGGCGATCTTATTGAAACATATAAGATTGTGAAGGGGTTGGATCGGGTGGATGTTCCCGATGATGGGTGAAACTAGAACTAGGGGGCATAGTCTTAGAATAAGGGGCTGCTCTTTCAAAACTGAGATGAGGAGGAACTACTTCACTCAGAGGGTGGTAGGTCCATGGAATATGCTGCCCCAAAAAGCTGTAGAAGCTACATCATTACATAAATTTAAAACAGAAATAGACAGTTTCCTAGAAGTAAAGGGAATTAAGGGTTACGGGGAGTGGGCAGGAATTTGGACATGAGTCTAGGTTCGGATCGGACATGGCCCTGTGGGTAGCGGAGCGGGCCCAGGGGCCGTGTAGCCTGATCCTGCTCCTATTTTGTGTGTCTAATTCAGTTAGATTCAGGAGATAGTCCTGTCATAGTGGATTGGCGGTTAGGATCAGATCAGCCATGATCTTATTGAATGGCGGAGCAGGCTCGAGGGGCCGATTGGCCTACTCCTGCTCCTATTTCTTATGTTCTTATGAGTGGCACCTGCGCACTGGAGAGAGGGAGGGAAAGGAGTGGCGCCTGCGCACTGGAGGGAGGCAAAGGAGTGGCGCCTGCACACTGGAGGGAGGGAGGGAAAGGAGTCGCGCCTGCGCACTGGAGGGAGAGGGAAAGGAGTGGCGCCTGCGCACTGGAGAGGGGGAGGGAAAGGAGTGGCGCCTGCACACTGGAGGGAGGGAGGGAAAGGAGTGGCGCCTGCGCACTGGAGGGAGAGGGAAAGGAGTGGCGCCTGCGCACTGGAGAGGGGGAGGGAAAGGAGTGGCGCCTGCGCACTGGAGAGGGGGAGGGAAAGGAGTGGCGCCTGCGCACTGGAGGGAGGCAAAGGAGTGGCGCCTGCACACTGGAGGGAGGGAGGGAAAGGAGTCGCGCCTGCGCACTGGAGGGAGGGAGAGGGAAAGGAGTGGCGCCTGCGCACTGGAGAGGGGGAGGGAAAGGAGTGGCGCCTGCGCACTGGAGAGGGGGAGGGAAAGGAGTGGCGCCTACGCACTGGAGGGAGGGAAAGGAGTGGCGCCTGCGCACTGGAGGGAGGGAAAGGAGTGGCGCCTGCGCACTGGAGGGAGGGAGGGAAAGGAGTGGCGCCTGCGCACTGGAGGGAGGGAGGGAAAGGAGTGGCGCCTGCGCACTGGAGGGAGGGAAAGGAGTGGCGCCTGCGCACTGGAGGGAGGGAGGGAAAGGAGTGGCGCCTGCGCACTGGAGGGAGGGAAAGGAGTGGCGCCTGCGGACTGGAGAGAGGGAAAGGAGTGGCGCCTGCGCACTGGAGGGAGGGAGGGCACTGGAGGGAGGGAAAGGAGTGGCGCCTGCGCACTGGAGGGAGGGAAAGGCGTGGCGCCTGCGCACTGGAGGGGGGGAAAGGCGTGGCGCCTGCGCACTGGAGGGAGGGAAAGGAGTGGCGCCTGCGCACTGGAGAGAGGGAAAGGAGTGGCGCCTGCGCACTGGAGGGAGGGAGGGAAAGGAGTGGCGCCTGCGCACTGGAGGGAGGGAGGGAAAGGAGTGGCGTCTGCGCACTGGAGGGAGGGAGGGAAAGGAGTGGCACCTGCGCACTGGAGGGAGGGAAAGGAGTGGCGCCTGCGCACTGGAGGGAGGGAGGGAAAGGAGTGGCGCCTGTGCACTGGAGGGAGGGAGGGAAAGGAGTGGAGCCTGCGCACTGGAGGGAGGGAGGGAAAGGAGTGGAGCCTGCGCACTGGAGAGGGGGAGGGAAAGGAGTGGCGCCTGCGCACTGGAGGGAGGGAAAGGAGTGGCGCCTGCGCACTGGAGGGAGGGAGGGAAAGGAGTGGCGTCTGCGCACTGGAGGGAGGGAAAGGAGTGGCGCCTGCGCACTGGAGGGAGGGAGAGAGGGAAAGGAGTGGCGCCTGCGCACTGGAGGGAGGGAGGGAGGGAAAGGAGTGGCGCCTGCGCACTGGAGGGAGGGAGGGAAAGGAGTGGCGCCTGCGCACTGGAGAGGGGGAGGGAAAGGAGTGGCGCCTGCGCACTGGAGGGAGGGAAAGGAGTGGTGCCTGCGCACTGGAGGGAGGGAGGGAAAGGAGTGGCGCCTGCGCACTGGAGGGAGGGAGGGAAAGGAGTGGCGCCTGCGCACTGGAGAGGGGGAGGGAAAGGAGTGGCGCCTGCGCACTGGAGGGAGGGAGGGAAACGAGTGGCGCCTGCGCACTGGAGGGAGGGGACCGCGCCTGCGCACTGGAGGGAGAGGGACCGCGCCTGCGCACTGGAGGGAGGGAGGGGACCGCGCCTGCGCACTCGCCGCCCGGCGCTCCCTCGCATCTTTTGAAAGGCGGAGATGATGATCAGCAAATGGCGGCGCTGCCCTGCCCGGCCCCGGATAGTGCGTGTCTGTGGGCCGCGGACCCTCTGCGTGCTCCCCCGGGGCTCTCACCGAAACACGGCCTTGGTCTCCCCGCCCCATCCCCGGCCTCTCAGCACTGGCCCGCTCCCAGCCCCGGGGCTCACCATTCCGCCTCTGATCTCCCGCTCCCGGGCAGACGCTGTGCGATTGTCCCGCAGCCGCCCTATTTATACCCCAACTCCCTCCTTCACAGCAGCTCGGGCTCTCATTGGCTCAGCCCAGCGCCTGCCGGGGTTGCTATGCGACGCAGCAAGCCCGCAGCAAGACGCCGATTGGCTGCTTTTTGAAAAAGGCGGAACCACAGAACCCCATTCATAAAAATACAGATCCACACCTGAACTATTCATCAAAACACTGACCCACAGATCCACACCTGAACCCCATTTATCAAAACACTGACCCTCAGATCCACACCTGAACCTCATTCATCAAAACACTGACCCACAGATCCACACCTGAACCTCATTCATCAACACACTGACCCTCAGATCCACACCTGAACCCCATTCATCAAAACACTGACCCACAGATCCACACCTGAACACCATTCATCAAAATACTGAACAGAGGCGGCACCGATCAGAGATAATTTTCATGCAGCTTGTCTTACATAGATACATAGAAGATAGGAGCAGGAGTAGGCCATTCGGCCCCTCGAGCCTGATCCGCCATTCAATGCGATCATGGCTGATCATCCAAATTCAGTACCCTGTCCCGGTCTTCTCCCTATATCCCTTTAGCCTTAAGAAATATATCCAACTCTTTCTTGAATACATTTAATGAATTGGCCTCTACTGCCTTCTGTGGTAGAGAATTCCACAGGTTCACCACTCTCTGGGTGAAGAAATTCCTCATCTCTGTCCTAAATGGCTTACCCCTTATCCTTAGACTGTGGCCCCTGGTTCTGGACTCCCCCGCCATCGGAAACATCCTTCCTGCATCTAGTCTGTCCAGTCCTGTTAGAATTTTATAAGTTTCAATGTGATCCCATCTCATTCTTCTAAACTCTAGCGAGTACAAGCCCAATCGACACAATCTCTCCTCATACGTCATTCCTGCCATCCCAGGTATCAGCCTGGTGAATCTTTGCTGAACTCCTTCCATGGCAAGAACATCCTTCCTTAGATTCCCCTTCCCCTTAAAGTGTTAGCCGTGGCACAGTGGGTAGTACTCTTGCCTCCGAGTCAGAAAGTTGTGGGTTCAATTTCCACTCGAGACTTGAGCAAAAGAAATCTAGGCCGACACTCCAGTGCAGTACTGAGGGAGCGCCGCACTGACAGGGCAGCACGGAGGGAGCGCCGCACTGTCGGAGGGACCGTCTTTTGGATGAGGCGTGAGAGCAGGCAGGGCCTCAGTTTGAGGTGGACTTAAAAGATCCCATGGCACTATTTTGAAGAAGAGCAGGGGGGGATTCTCCCTGGTGTCCTGGGGCCAATATTTATCCCTCAATCAACATCACAAAAACAGATGATCTAGCCATTATCACATTGCTGTTTGTGGGATCTTGCTGTGTCTAAATTGGCTGCCTCGTTTCCTTCATTACAACAGTGACCACACTTCAAAAAACGTACTTCATTGGTGGTAAAGTGCTTTGGGACATCCAGAGGTCTTGAAAGGTGCTGGAGAAATGCAAATCTTCCTTTCTTTCTCCAGGGTGGATACAAAGCTAAGTGCTTCGAGTTCGCAGACTATGTACCTTTAGTTTCACATAGTATTTGTGTACGCCCCATAACAACGTGCTCCCAAAGATGTCCAAGTACTAATGAGACCCGAGAGATACCTCGCCGGGTGTGACTGGAATCCTTTTATTGCACGATCTCTGACTGAGCGTCGTTGATCCAACAAAAATCCTCTTTTAGTGGGTGGGGGAGATTCGCTGTCATTCCAACGGCTGAAGACACTCAGCAGCAACACACTCAGTGATGCCCAGTGTAGTCCAATACCATCAACTCCTGCTTAAGGCTGGTCACTTGACTCAATTGGGATCGGCCACAGCCCCTCCAATCCTCAACTCCCACCCAGGGTTGGTCACCTGCCCGACAATGTGGAAAACTGCCCAGGTATGTCCTGCCCACAAAAAGGACAAATCCAATCCAGCCAATTACCGCCCCATCAGTCTACTGTCAATCAGCAAAGTGATGTAAGGTATCATCGACAGCGCTACCAAGCGGCACTTACTCACCAATAACCTGCTCACCGACGCCCAGTTTGGGTTCCGCCAGGACCACTCAGCTCCAGACCTCATTACAGCCATGTTTAAACATTCACTCCCTCCACCACCGGTGCACCGTGGCTGCAGTGTGCACCATCTACAAGATGCACTGCAGCAACTCGCCAAGGCTTCTTCGGCAGCACCTCCCAAACCCGCGACCTCTTCCACCTAGAAGGACAAGGGCAGCAGGCGCACGGGAACACCACCACCTCCAAGTTCCCCTCCAAGTCACACACACCATCTTGACTTGGAAATATATCGGCCATTCCTTCATCGTCGCTGGGTCAAAATCCTGGAACTCCCTCCCTAACAGCGCTGTGGGAGCACCTTCACCACACGGACTGCAGCGGTTCAAGGCGGCGGCTCACCACCACCTTCTCAAGGGCAATTAGGGATGGGCAATAAATGCTGGCTTTGCCAGCGACGCCCACATCCCAGGAACGAATAAAAGAAACCCTGACCCAACTCGGAGTTGCCACAGACCCTCCAGTCACCAGCTCCCACCCGTGGTTGGTCACTTTACTCTACAAGTCGGGGCCAAACACCGTCCAATTAACTCCTGCCCATGGGGTGGTTGCAAGTTGAAATTTCCAAAGCAAACACATCAAGAGGTGGCTTCCCTTTGTAAGAAATAGCTGTTCGATTCAAAGGTGGGTTTTAATCCTTAGAACAGAGACGGACAACATGCAGCCGGGATCAGATAGCAGAAAGGCCAGCAAGGTCGAATAACAAGCATCAAAAGACAAATAGAAGTGATAAGGGAATCGTAAAATGCAAAACATCACAGGGTGGTGGGATAATAGACAAAAATGGAGCCGAAAAGTCATAAAATGTCCTTAAAGAAACAGAAAACATTCCTGAGAAAGATAAGAGGGCGGCCTCGTCAGCCATGCAGAAAGGGACGGTGAGGGATGCCTTCCCGCTTCACAATTGGACAATAGGATGGGGATCAAACGATTGACACCAGGTGATTACCAGCCCACCGAAATAACTATAAATATAGACGACCGAGAGAGGAAATCAGCCAGTCAGGGGCGAAGGCTTCCCCGAGGTGTCTACGGCCTAACACCTTGGTCAAGTTTAGCCTCTGAGGTGGCTGACGGCCTAACACCTCCAACAGCTCGAGGGATGACCCAACGGAAGTGACCGCTGCAGCAGACTGCAGGAATCCACCCAATCCGAGGCCACCGTACTGTCTCCCCGTCTGTCCGGTCGTGGCATTCCGATTCGGGGGTCGTAGATCGCTCTCTACTGTCATGGGTTGTATGTCTATTATACTCGGCTTAAACCATATGTAATACCTGATTATGCTTTAAAACTGTAGCCTGGCAACTCCAAAAACCCTTTGCGTAATCTGTGTGAGAGCCTGTGATCCTAATCTTACACCGTTTATTCTGCACAGTATTTGAAAGCTCTAACAAGCAATGGTTGACACTATGCCCCAACTGGGGGAAGCACCTGGCCGTTTTGACTCGGGCAGGTTTTTGCAGGTGTCCGCGTTGACTGCTGCCCTGAACCAACTGAGTCCTGAGTGTTAAATGCCTAATTCGGTGCCGGCCCCCGGCTCCACACAATCTGTGCTTCTTATGGCTGCCTCGGCAGCGTGTGATTGGTCAATGGCTGGTTGAAAACTTCAAGGCAGTTAGGGGGCGAAGGCTTCCCCAAGGTGGCTACGGCCCAACACCTTGGTCAAGTTTAGCCTCGGAGGTGGCGGACGGCCTAACACCTCCAACAGCTCGAGGGGTGACCCAACGGAAGTGACCGCTGCAGCAGACTGCAGGGATCATTCAAGAGGCAGTTAGATGCTGTGATGAGGCTTCTGTGGAAGGAGGAGCTAGATGGGTCGAATGGACCCCCCCCCCCCCTCCTTATTTGCCCTTTGACTGCTATTCCCAGCGCTGCGACCCTTGCCCCCACGAAGGACAAACAGCAGTAACATTGTGGGAACACCATCACCTCCAAGCGGAGCACCATCCTGGCCATGGACATGCGCTGCCATTCCTTCTGGGTCACAATCCTGAGATTCCGACCCAACACCATGACGAGAGCACCATCACCACAAGGACTGCAGGTCAGGCAGGGCGCAACCCAGCTTTTCGTGGCAACTAGGGATAGGCAATAAATGGGAACTTGCCAGCAACACCCACACGTCTCAAAACAGAAATAATACTGGTGTGCGTGTGGGCACCGAATGGCGAGAGGGTCAGGCTCTGCTCGGATGTTGAATATTTTAGCCCACACACAGAGAATGGCCAGTTGGTTGAGGTACATCCATGGGAACTGCACCCAGCGCCTTCAGGCGGAGTGGGCCCAGAACTGGGCTCAATGTGATCCTTCCAGCCTCCAGTTCCCATTGTTGGCCCATTGTTTTGAGGGTGGGTCACGGGGCACAGTGCAGACTGTCAAAACAGGGAGCAGGCTGCTGCTGGAGACATTTACAACACCCTCGTCTCGCCCGCTTCCAGACCTGGTCACAACCTGGGTAGGCCGACTCAAAACAACTCCAGCGCCGCCTGGGACTCACCCCCCCCCCCCGGCGACTCTCTCTAATGTTGTGTTCAGGGACTGGGAACCACACTGGGGTACGGGGATGGTCAGCTCGGTCACATTTCACCCTCCGCCAGTCGAAAGAACACCCGAGCTGCACGGCTTCGAAACACATTTTAATTCTGTGAAGTTGCAGAACAGCATTGAGGCTCTACGGTAACATTGGACTCCCAACAACCTCTCGACCAGTCAACCTGCCAGCAACAGTCTGCAAAATCCACTGGTTGCTCCCGAGGGAGGAGATTCATAGCACCTCGTGCCCCCGCCCGAGGCCCCAGTCCCACCGCCCCCCCACATGGGCCCAGCTGCTAAATTCTGAGCTCAGTGTGAAACACACCAGAGGCCCCCCCCCCCACTCTCGATTCTCTGTCTGTGCTGTGTTAGCCCCTCGAGCGGGGCAGCTGTCGAGGCTCTACGTTTGGCCTCGGCGCCCTCAAGGTTAGGAAGGGGCAAAATGAGAAGTTACCCGGGGCTGCCGAGACCTCGCCGCTTGCAAAGTCTGGAATTGGACTCGGCCACGTTGGCCAAATACACCCCCCCACCGCGGGAACTCGCCGTCGAGGCACAAGGAACTGTTCCTTGGTCGCGGTACCCGAGGGCGGGCGCTGCAGTGGAACCCGTGCCCCAGCGAGAGTCGGCGCCTTCAGGAGGAGGAAAGAAAGTCTCACCGGAAAAGATACCCGATCCTGTGCCAGTGCTCAATCCCAGATCAAACAGTGGCAGCAGGGGCTGGCTATCCGGTTTACAGCGACAGGTCCTGGTTAACCAACAGTGGCAGGTCCTGACTTACACACAGGGATAGGATCTGGTTAATAATCAGTGGCAGGTTCTGGTTACCTGGTTAACCAACAGTGGTAGGTCCTGGTTTATTTGAAATTCTCAGCAGAGCTTGTCCGGTAAATAAAAAAGTTTTGTAAATAATGCAACAGTCGAGGTCAATGATCAGCCCATGATCTTATTGAATGGCGGAGCAGGCTCGAGGGGCCGTATGGCCGACTCCTGCTCCTATTTCTGATGTTCTTAAATCCCGATTGTCAAATCCAATGGGAGCCACATCAGTGCGAGAGACGGAGCTCACTGTCCTGGGTCTTGCGTCCTCTCGAACATCGACTGGCCCCCCCCTCGCCCGCGCCCACACAGGGGCCGCGCCGTCTCCTCACTCGATGCTCAGGTATCTCCTCTTCTTGGCAGTGTGCGTGTACGGGTGCCAACGCCATTCCATCTCCGAGGTCTTCTCATTCTCCAGGGTCCCCAGCTTAATCTGATACACTGCCAGAGGGAAAGGAGAGACAGGGGGGGAGTTATTGGACTTGCACAGCAGAGGCACAGGCTCAGGCTGTGTGAAGAGTCACCAACCATGGAAATAGGACAACGAAACGATCATCGAATGTTCCAGTATAGAAACAGGCCATTCGGCCCATC
This sequence comes from Somniosus microcephalus, assembly GCF_052327205.1. Lineage (NCBI taxonomy): Eukaryota > Metazoa > Chordata > Chondrichthyes > Squaliformes > Somniosidae > Somniosus > Somniosus microcephalus. The sequence continues at coordinate 44,733,745 of NW_028225185.1, forward strand.
AAACCTCCTGCAATGTTTTCTCCATGAGTCGCTTTAATCCCACTCGACCTTCACTCCCCATATCCTTTAATAGAAGAACATAATAGGAGCAGGAGTAAGCCATTTGCCCCTCGAGCCTGCTCTGCCATTTGCCCCTCGAGCCTGGCTGATCTTCTACCTCAACTCCACTTTTCCGCACAATCCCCATATCCCTTAATATCCAAAAACCTATCGACCTCCGCCTTGAATATACTCAACGACTGAGCCTCCACCGCCCTCTGGGGCAGAGAATTCCAAAGATTCACTGCCCTCTGAGTGAAGAAATTCCTCCTCATCTCAGTCCTAAATGGCCGACCCCTTATCCTGAGACTGTGACCCCTGGTTCTAGACTCCCCAGCCAGGGGGGAAACAGCCTCTCAGCATCTACCCTGTCAAGCCCTGTAAGAACTTTGTATGTTTCAATGAGATCACCTCTCATTCTTCTAAACTCCAGAGAATATAGGCCTAGTCTACTCAATCTGTCCTCATCGGACAACCCCCCATCCCAGGAACCAGTCTGGTGAACCTTCGTTGCACTCCCTCTATGGCAAGTATATCCTTCCTTAGGTAAGGAGACCAAAACTGTCCACAATACTCCAGGTGTGGTCTCACCAGGGCCCTATATAATTGCAGTAAGACGTCTTTACTCTTATACTCAAATCCTCTTGTAATAAAGGCCAATATACCATTTGCTTTCCTAATTGCTTGCTGTACCTACATGTTAACTTTCAGTGATTCGTGTACAAGGACATCCAGGTCCCTCTGAACACCAACATTTCCCAATCTCTCACCATTTAAAAAATACTCTGCTTTTCTATTTTTCCTACCAAAGTGGATAACTTCACATTTCTCCACATTATATTCCATTTGCCATGTTCTTGCCCACTCACTTAGCCTGTCTGTATCCCCTTGAAGCCTCCTTGCATCCTCCTCACAACTTACACTCCCACCCAGCTTTGTATCATCAGCAAACTTGGATATATTACATTTGGTCCCCTCATCCAAATCATTAATATAGATTGTGAATAGCTGAGGCCCAAGCACTGATCCTTGTGGTACCCCACTAGTTACAGCCTGCCAACCCGAAAATGCCCCGTTTATTCCTACTCTCTGTGTTCTGTCCGTTAACCAATCCTCAATCCATGCTAGTGTTTTACCCCCAATCCCATGAGCCCTAATTTTGTTTAATAACCTCTTGTGTGACACCTTATCGAATGCCTTCTGAAAATCCAAATACACCACATCCACTGGTTCCCCCTTATCTATTCTGCTAGTCACAACCTCAAAAAACTCTAACAGATTCATCGAACATGATTTCCCTTTCATAAATCCGTGTTGACTCTGCCCAATCCGATTATTATTTTCTAAGTGTCCTGTTACCACGTCCTTAATAGATTCTAGCATTTTCCCACCCAGTCTAATCCCACTCTCCCCTCACTCCCCGCACCCTTTAATATCCCACCCAGTCTAATCCCACTCTCCCCCTCACTCCCCGCACCCTTTAATATCCCACCCAGTCTAATCCCACTCTCCCCTCACTCCCCGCACCCTTTAATCACAGAATCACAGAAACCCCACAGTGCAGATAGAGGCCATTTCGGCCCATCGAGCCTGCACCGACACATATCCCACCCGATCCCCGTAACCCCTACACCAACACATATCCCACCCTATCCCAGTAACCCCACGTATTTAATCCACCCTAACACTAAGGGTCAATTTATCATAGCCAATCAACCTAACCCGCACATCTTTTGGACTGTGGGAGGAAACCGGAGCACCCGGAGAAAACCCACGCAAACACGGGGAGAATGTGCAAACTCCACACAGACAGTCGCCCGAGGCCGGATTCGAACCCGGGTCCCTGACGCTGTGCGGCAACAGTGCTAACCACTATCCCACCCAGTCTAATCCCACTCTTCCCCTCACTCCCCGTACCCTTTAATATCCCACCCAGTCTAATCCCACTCACCCCCTCACCCTTTAATATCCCACCCAGTCTAATCCCACTCACCCCCTCACCCTTTAATATCCCACCCAGTCTAATCCCACTCTCCCCCTCACCCTTTAATATCCCACCCAGTCTAATCCACTCTCCCCCTCACCCTTTAATATCCCACCCAGTCTAATCCCACTCTCCCCCTCACTCCCCCTCACCCTTTAATATCCCACCCAGTCTAATCCCACTCTCCCCCTCACTCCCCGCACCCTTTAATATCCCACCCAGTCTAATCCCACTCTCCCCCTCACTCCCCCACACCCTTTAATATCCCACCCAGTCTAATCCCACTCTCCCCCTCACTCCCCGCACCCTTTAATATCCCACCCAGTCTAATCCCACTCTCCCCCACTCCCCGCACCTTAATATCCCACCCAGTCTAATCCCACTCTCCCCCTCACTCCCCGTACCCTTTAATATCCCACCCAGTCTAATCCCACTCTCCCCCTCACTCCCCGCACCCTTTAATATCCCACCCAGTCTAATCCCACTCTCCCCTCACTCCCCGTACCCTTTAATATCCACCCAGTCTAATCCCACTCTCCCCCTCACTCCCCGCACCCTTTAATATCCCACCCAGTCTAGCCCCACTCTCCCCTCACTCCCCGTACCCTTTAATATCCCACCCAGTCTAATCCCACTCTCCCCCTCACTCCCCGCACCCTTTAATATCCCACCCAGTCTAATCCCACTCTCCCCCCTCACTCCCCCGCACCCTTTAATATCCCCCCCAGTCTAATCCCACTCTCCCCTCACTCCCCGCACCCTTTAATATCCCACCCAGTCTAATCCCACTCTCCCCCCTCACTCCCCGCACCCTTTAATATCCCACCCAGTCTAATCCCACTCTCCCCCTCACTCCCCCGCACCCTTTAATATCCCCCCCCAGTCTAATCCCACTCTCCCCTCACTCCCCGCACCCTTTAATATCCCACCCAGTCTAATCCCACTCTCCCCTCACTCCCCGCACCCTTTAATATCCCACCCAGTCTAATCCCACTCTCCCCCTCTCCCCGCACCCTTTAATATCCCACCCAGTCTAATCCCACTCTCCCCCCTCACTCCCCGCACCCTTTAATATCCCACCCAGTCTAATCCCACTCTCCCCCTCACTCCCCACACCCTTTAATATCCCACCCAGTCTAATCCCACTCTCCCCCCTCACTCCCCGCACCCTTTAATATCCCACCCAGTCTAGCCCCACTCTCCCCCTCACTCCCCGTACCCTTTAATATCCCACCCAGTCTAATCCCACTCTCCGCCTCACTCCCCGCACCCTTTAATATCCCACCCAGTCTAATCCCACTCTCCCCCTCACTCCCCGCACCCTTTAATATCCCACCCAGTCTAATCCCACTCTCCCCCCTCACTCCCCGCACCCTTTAATATCCCACCCAGTCTAACCCCACTCTCCCCCTCACTCCCCGTACCCTTTAATATCCCACCCAGTCTAATCCCACTCTCCCCCTCACTCCCCGCACCCTTTAATATCCCACCCAGTCTAACCCCACTCTCCCCCTCACTCCCCGCACCCTTTAATATCCCACCCAGTCTAACCCCACTCTCCCCCTCACTCCACACCCTTTAATATCCCACCCAGTCTAATCCCACTCTCCCCCTCACTCCCCGCACCCTTTAATATCCCACCCAGTCTAACCCCACTCTCCCCCTCACTCCCCGCACCCTTTAATATCCCACCCAGTCTAACCCCACTCTCCCCCTCACTCCCCGTACCCTTTAATATCCCACCCAGTCTAATCCCACTCTCCCCCTCACTCCCCGCAACCTTTAATATCCCACCCAGTCTAATCCCACTCTCCCCCTCACATCCCCGTACCCTTTAATATCCCACCCAGTCTAATCCCACTCTCCCTCTCACTCCCCACACCCTTTAATATCCCACCCATTCTAATCCCACTCTCCCCTCACTCCCCGCACCCTTTAATATCCCACCCAGTCTAATCCCTCACTCCCCCCGTACCCTTTAATATCCCACACAGTCTAATCCCACTCTCCTGCGCACTCCCCGCACCATCTAACCCCACTCTCCTGCTCACTCCCCGTACCCTTTAATATCCCACCCCATCTAACCCCTCTCCTGCTCACTCCCCCTTTATATCCCACCCAGTCTAACCCCACACTCCCCGTACCCTTTAATATCCCACCAATCACACGGGTGACCTTTCAATACCACCAAGTGGCCGGTTTCTTCATGCGCGACCCAAGCCGGTGCATGCCAGCGGGCTATTTGAGCGCGAGAGACCTCATAACCAAGTATGGTCCTCCCAGAAAGGGACCAGACCAAGTTAGACACAGCGCCGCCATACCAGGTGACCACCACAATTGTGCTCCAGGCAACCAGAGGGCAACGCCACGAGATAGGCCGCGTGTAGCTTTCAAAGCTCAAACAGCCCTTCCGGATCAGCCGGTGGACATGAGGGATAGAGGGAGTGCAGCGAAGGTTCACCAGACTGATTCCTGGGATGGCAGGACTGTCGTATGAGGAGAGATTGGGTCGACTAGGCCTGTATTCACTAGAGTTTAGACGAATGAGAAGGGATCTCATTGAAACGTATAAAATTCTGACAGGGCTAGACAGACTGGATGCAGGGAGGATGTTTCCCCTGGCTGGGGGGTCTAGAACCAGGAGTCACAGTCTCAGGATACAGGGTAGGACATTTAGGGCTGAGATGAGGAGAAATGTCTTCACTCAGAGGGTGGTGAACCTGTGGAATTCTCTACCACAGAAGTCACTGAATCTATTTAAGAAGGAGATAGATAGATTTCTAGACACAAAAGGCATCAAGGGGTATGGGGAGGGAGCGGGAATATGGTATTGAGAGAGAGGATCAGCCATGATCATATTGAATGGTGGAGCAGGCTCGAAGGGCCGAATGGCCGACTCCTGCTCCTAATTTTCTATGTTTCTAGTTCTACCCGTGGGAAGTATGGCCATGCCAAGCCTGTTAAACATCTTGTGCATGCGGGCACTGCCTGCCCAGCTTCCAGGATATTTTGGCACCTTTTATCGGTCGACATTTTACATTGAAAGTGCCTGCGGAATCGAGTCTGTAAATACAGGAAACTCTCGATTTGCCGGCACCTAAATAACCGGAAATCTCTGTTAACCGGCAAAATTCATGAGTAGGTTCAGGTAAGTTTTACTTCATATTAGTGGCCGTTCCTGGATCTGTGGCTGTGTAACCAGGGTGCCTGCACTTGTTGCTAAGCAACAGGGACGCTTGGTCTGTGGCTGGAGTTCCTGCAGCTGTTGCTAAGCAACAGGGAAGCCTGGATTTGTTGCTGTGTACGGAGCTCTCGTACCTTTTAAACTATACCTCTCTGTAATCCGGACTTTTTGATAAACCGGCACTACGCCGGTCCCGGATAAAAAAAAAGTTTCCTGTAATTGCCTGTAACACTGCAGTTGGAGGCTCCGGCCAGTAGGTGCTGCTGCAGAGCGGGTTTCTGAAATCTCTCCCTCCACTTTGCAAAGAAAAGTAACCCCACTGACCGAGTGTGGGCAGTGCCGCGGGGCCGTTCGCTGATCCCAGGGAAAACCTGGGCTCCAGCGGTTTGAGAGACACTTTGTGTTGGGTTAGAGAGAGAGTCACGTGGAGGCGACACTTACGTTTCATTTCAAACCTGGGCCCAGCTTCAGACAGCTCGATGTTCTTGTGATCCACCTTCTTGTACACGTGATGCCTGGGTTGGGAAACAACAGAAAGTGGCGGTTAACAACCAATGACACGGGAGAGCCATTCGACCATGGGGGGGGGGGGGGGGGGGTGGGGAAGAATCACAGCCCGACTCGGCCCTTAGCCGACATGCACGGGAGCAATTTGCGGAGGAGACGCGGCAACAAAATTCCTGGCTGATTCTCCCCTCCCTAACCCGTCACTGCGGCTGAGAACTAACTCCAACAGGATGGGGGGGGGGGGGTGGGGGCTACACTTCAAAATAAAAAAAAGGAAGCAATTCACTGGCTGTGAAGTACTTTGGAATGTGTCAGCCGTGGCTCAGTTGTGAGCACACTCGCCTCCGAGTCAGAAGGTTCTGGGTTCAGGTCCCACTCCAGAGACTTCAGCACATAAATCTCGGAGGGAGCGCCGCACTGTCGGAGGGGCGGTACGGAGGGAGCGCCGCACTGTCGGAGGGGCGGTACTGAGGGAGCGCCGCACTGTCGGAGGGGCAGTACTGAGGGAGCGCCGCACTGTCGGAGAGGCGGTACTGAGGGAGCGCCGCACTGTCGGAGGGGCGGTACTGAGGGAGCGCCGCACTGTCGGAGGGGCGGTACTGAGGGAGCGCCGCACTGTCGGAGGGGCGGTACTGAGGGAGCGCCGCACTGTCGGAGGGGCGGTACTGAGGGAGCGCCGCACTGTCGGAGGGGCGGTACGGAGGGAGCGCCGCACTGTCGGAGGGGCGGTACGGAGGGAGCGCCGCACTGTCGGAGGGGCGGCACGGAGGGAGCGGCGCACTGTCGGAGGGGCGGTACTGAGGGAGCGCCGCACTGTCGGAGGGGCGGTACTGAGGGAGCGCCGCACTGTCGGAGGGGCGGTACGGAGGGGGCGCCGCACTGTCAGAGGGGCGGTACGGAGGGGGCGCCGCACTGTCGGAGGGGCGGTACGGAGGGGGCGCCGCACTGTCGGAGGGGCGGTACAGAGGGGGCGCCGCACTGTCGGAGGGGCGGTACTGAGGGAGCGCCGCACTGTCGGAGGGGCGGTACGGAGGGGGCGCCACACTGTCGGAGGGGCGGTACGGAGGGGGCGCCGCACTGTCGGAGGGGCGGTACAGAGGGGGCGCCGCACTGTCGGAGGGGCGGTACTGAGGGAGCGCCGCACTGTCGGAGGGGCGGTACGGAGGGGGCGCCGCACTGTCGGAGGGGCGGTACGGAGGGGGCGCCGCACTGTCGGAGGGGCGGTACTGAGGGAGCGCCACCGAGGGAGCGCCGCACTGTCGGAGGGGCGGTACCGAGGGAGCGCCGCACTGTCGGAGGGGCGGTACTGAGGGAGCGCCGCACTGTCGGAGGGGCGGTACTGAGGGAGCGCCGCACTGTCGGAGGGGCGGTCTTTCAGATGGGATGTGAACATTGTCAGCAAGGATAGCATTTATTTCCCATCCCCAATTGCCCTCGAGAAGGAGGTGAGCCGCTGTTCTTTGTAGCTGTTTGTTACAATTGAGTGGCTTGCTCGGCCATTTCAGAGGTCTGGAGTCACATACAGGCCAGACCGGGTCAGGACGGTAGATTTCCTTCCCTAAAGGACATTAGTGAACCAGACGGGTTTTTACAACAATCCGATCGTTTCATGGTCACCATTACTGAGACTAGCTTTTTATTCCAGATTTATTTATTTAACTGATTTTAAATTCCCCAGCTGCCGTGGTGGGATTTGATCTCCAGATTATTAGTCCAGGTCTCTGGATCACTGAAACGTTAACTCTGTTTCTCTCTTCACAGATGCTGCCTGACCTGCCGAGTATCGCCAGCACTTTCTGTTGTTGCTCTGGATTACGAGTCCAGTAACAGACCCACTATACTACCGCACCCGATTTATCTGGTCATTATCACATTGCTGTTTGCGGGAGCTTGCTGTGCGCCAATTGGCTGCCGCGTTTCCTACATTACAACAGTGACCACACTTCAAAAAAAAGTACTTCATTGGCTGTAAAGCGCTTTGGGATGTCCGGTGGTCGTGAAAGGCGCTATAGAAATGCAGGTCTTCCTTTCTTTGCCCCGCGACAGGCGCTACATTAATGCAAGTTCTCCTCCTCCTTTCCAAAACTCCTACAACTGGACAACCCCACACCCCCAAACCAGATACAGCAGGCTGATGAAAGAGAGAAAGACAGAGCAACAGTTCAGGAGGGCCAGAGGAGGCAGCTCGGAAATTGCAGAATGAGTTGGAGAAAATATTTTAAGTGGGCAGGAGAAAACTTAATTGTGACAAATGGAGAGTACTTGCACACAGGAAGCAACAACAAGGGAACACACTCGGTGAATTGTGTTGAAATAGGCAAGGGTGAAGCCGAGAGAGATCCAGGCGTCTCAGGAGACTCAACAAGAGAGGAGCCAATGTTCGATGTTACTGACAAGACGGTAGAGAACAAGTCAAAGGAAGTGGCGTCCAAACCGTACACGGCTCTGGTCCGACCACAGCTTGAGCACCGTGTCCAGTTCTAGTCACTGAAACACAAGGGAGATATTAAGGGAACAGTAGTGTACTGGTAATGTCACTGGACTAATGATCCAGAGACACGATTTCAAAATCCCACCACAGCAGCTGGGCAATTTAAATTCAGTTAATTAAATAAATCTGGAATAAAAAGCTAGTGTCAGTAATGGTGACCCTGAAACGATCGGATTGTTGTAAAAACCCATCTGGTTCACTAATGTCCTTTAGGGAAGGAAATCTACTGTCCTGACCCGGTCTGGCCGATATGGGACTCCAGACCCACTGCTATGTGGTTGACTCTTAACTGCCCCTCTGGAATGGCCGAGCGAGACACTCGGTTGCAACAAACCGCTAGGAGTCAACCACACGGACTGCAGCGGTTCAAGAAGGCGGCTCACCACCACCTTCTCAAGGGCGATTCGGGGTGGGCAATAAATGCTGGGCCTTGCCAGCGACGCCCACATCCCAGGAACAAATAAAAAAAATTACCTTTATTGGGGTTTTTAAAATGGTGAGAGACTGGGAAAAGTTGGTGTTCAGAGGGACCTGGGTGTCCTTGGACATGAATCACTGAAAGTTAACGTGCAAGCATTTAGGAAGGCAAATGTTATGTAAGCTTTTATTACAAAAGGATTGGAGTACAAGAGTACGGAGGTCTTAGTGCAGAAAGGGATGTGGAAAACTTTCAGATTCCTCAACACCAACTCGGGCTGGCAGCCGAGGATCGGAGGCTTCGAGGAGACCCCGTGATCACCGCACGCAGCCAGAGCCCCCCCCCCCAGCGTACCTGAAGGAGATGTGGTCATCCTGGTTCGCAAACGTGATCACCCGCCGGCTGCTGTCTTTAGGGACCGGGAATAAATACTTCAGGATGCTGGATATCTGCGGGATGACAAGGCAGCACTCAGGCAGGAAGCAGACAAAGCGACAAGTGATCAGCCGCTGGCAACCGACCCTCAACATGGGATCAAACGGCTTTAATAATATAACAACACATCACGACCAGGTCCAACTAGACACCTCGCACCAGGTGTGGCAAAGGGCTGTCCTCATCAAACACTCCCAGGGCAGGTACAGCACGGGTTAGATACAGAGTAAAGCTCCCTCTACACTGTCCCATCAAACACTCCCAGGGCAGATACAGCACGGGTTAGATACAGAGTAAAGCTCCCTCTACACTGTCCCATCAAACACTCCCAGGGCAGGTACAGCACGGGTTAGATACAGAGTAAAGCTCCCTCTACACTGTCCTCATCAAACACTGCCAGGACAGGTACAGCACGGGTTAGATACAGAGTAAAGCTCCCTCTACACTGTCCCATCAAACACTCCCAGGGCAGGTACAGCACGGGTTAGATACTGAGTAAAGCTCCCTCTACACTGTCCCATCAAACACTCCCAGGGCAGGTACAGCACGGGTTAGATACAGAGTAAAGCTCCCTCTACACTGTCCCCATCAAACACTCCCAGGGCAGGTACAGCACGGGTTAGATACAGAGTAAAGCTCCCTCTACACTGTCCCCATCAAACACTCCCAGGGCAGGCACAGCAGGGGTTAGATACATACACTGTCCCATCAAACACTCCCAGGGCAGGTACAGCATGGGTTAGATACAGAGTAAAGCTCCCTCTACACTGTCCCCATCAAACACTCCCAGGGCAGGTACAGTATGGGTTAGATACAGAGTAAAGCTCCCTCTACACTGTCCCATCAAACACTCCCAGGGCAGGTACAGCACAGGTTAGATACAGAGTAAAGCTCCCTCTACACTGTCCCATCAAACACTCCCAGGGCAGGTACAGCACAGGTTAGATACAGAGTAAAGCTCCCTCTACACTGTCCCATCAAACACTCCCAGGGCAGGTACAGCACGGGTTAGATACAGAGTAAAGCTCCCTCTACACTGTCCCCATCAAACACTCCCAGGGCAGGTACAGCACGGGTTAGATACAGAGTAAAGCTCCCTCTACACTGTCCCCATCAAACACTCCCAGGGCAGGTACAGCACGGGTTAGATACAGAGTAAAGCTCCCTCTACACTGTCCCATCAAACACTCCCAGGACAGGTACAGCACGGGTTAGATACAGGGTAAAGCTCCCTCTACACTGTCCCATCAAACACTCCCAGGGCAGGTACAGCACGGGTTAGATACAGAGTAAAGCTCCCTCTACACTGTCCCCATCAAACACTCCCAGGGCAGGTACAGCACGGGTTAGATACAGAGTAAAGCTCCCTCTACACTGTCCCATCAAACACTCCCAGGGCAGGTACAGCACAGGTTAGATACAGAGTAAAGCTCCCTCTACACTGTCCCCATCAAACACTCCCAGGGCAGGTACACAACGGGTTAGATACAGAGTAAAGCTCCCTCTACACTGTCCCATCAAACACTCCCAGGGCAGGTACAGCACAGGTTAGATACAGAGTAAAGCTCCCTCTACACTGTCCCCATCAAACACTCCCAGGGCAGGTACACAACGGGTTACATACAGAGTAAAGCTCCCTCTACACTGTCCCATCAAACACTCCCAGGGCAGGTACAGCACGGGTTAGATACAGAGTAAAGCTCCCTCTACACTGTCCCCATCAAACACTCCCAGGGCAGGTACAGCACAGGTTAGATACAGAGTAAAGCTCCCTCTACACTGTCCCATCAAACACTCCCAGGACAGGTACAGCACGGGTTAGATACAGGGTAAAGCTCCCTCTACACTGTCCCATCAAACACTCCCAGGGCAGGTACAGCACGGGTTAGATACAGAGTAAAGCTCCCTCTACACTGTCCCCATCAAACACTCCCAGGGCAGGTACAGCACGGGTTAGATACATACACTGTCCCATCAAACACTCCCAGGGCAGGTACAGCATGGGTTAGATACAGAGTAAAGCTCCCTCTACACTGTCCCCATCAAACACTCCCAGGGCAGGTACACAACGGGTTAGATACAGGGTAAAGCTCCCTCTACACTGTCCCCATCAAACACTCCCAGGGCAGGTACAGCACGGGTTAGATACAGAGTAAAGCTCCCTCTACACTGTCCCCATCAAACACTCCCAGGGCAGGTACACAACGGGTTAGATACAGAGTAAAGCTCCCTCTACACTGTCCCATCAAACACTCCCAGGGCAGGTACAGCACAGGTTAGATACAGAGTAAATCTCCCTCTACACTGTCCCCATCAAACACTCCCAGGACAGGTACAGCACGGGTTAGATACAGGGTAAAGCTCCCTCTACACTGTCCCATCAAACACTCCCAGGGCAGGTACAGCACGGGTTAGATACAGAGTAAAGCTCCCTCTACACTGTCCCCATCAAACACTCCCAGGGCAGGTACAGCACGGGTTAGATACAGAGTAAAGCTCCCTCTACACTGTCCCATCAAACACTCCCAGGGCAGGTACAGCACAGGTTAGATACAGAGTAAAGCTCCCTCTGCACTGTCCCATCAAACACTCCCAGGACAGGTACAGCACGGGTTAGATACAGGGTAAAGCTCCCTCTACACTGTCCCATCAAACACTCCCAGGGCAGGTACAGCACGGGTTAGATACAGAGTAAAGCTCCCTCTACACTGTCCCCATCAAACACTCCCAGGGCAGGTACAGCACGGGTTAGATACAGAGTAAAGCTCCCTCTACACTGTCCCCATCAAACACTCCCAGGGCAGGTACAGCACTGGTTAGATACAGAGTAAAGCTCCCTCTACACTGTCCCCATCAAACACTCCCAGGGCAGGTACAGCACTGGTTAGATACAGAGTAAAGCTCCCTCTAGATGCCGAAAGGGTGTTTCCCCCTGGCTGGAGAGTCTAGAACCAGGGGTCACAGTCTCAGGATAAGGGGTCGGCCATTTTGGACTGAGATGAGGAGAAATTTCTTCACTCAGAGGGCGGTGAATCTTTGGAATTCTCTGCCCCAGAGGGCTGTGGAGGCTCAGTCGTTGAGTATATTCAAGACTGAGATCGAGAGATTTTGGGACACTACGGGAATCAAGGGATATGGGGATCGGGCAGGAAGGCGGTGTTGAGGTAGAAGATCAGCTAGGATCTTATTGAATGACAGAGCAGGCTCGAGGGGCCGAATGTCCTACACCTGCTCCTATTTCTGTTTTTAGGACCTTGTACAGCCAGCAGAGATTTCCATCCCATCAAATTGGTCTGGTCCAGAGGTGTCTAACTCACAATTTAAACGGCTAATCTGGAAAGCGGCAATAAAAATGGGAAGACGTGTCTGCAGGATCCCCGATCACCTCCCAGAGTAGGGTAACAGATAAAGAAGGGAAGAAACTTGTCTTTCTTAACGTGCCATTCCCGATTCAACATGTCTCAAAGCGCGTCACATGCAGTGAATTACTTTTGAAGTGCTATCACTGTTATGCAGGCAAATGTGGCAGCCAGTTTGAACACAGCAAGATCCCACCAACCGCAAGGCGATAAATGGCGGTGATAGTGGATTGGCGGTTAGGATCAGATCAGCCATGATCTTATTGAATGGCGGAGCAGGCTCGAAGGGCCGATTGGCCTACTCCTGCTCCTATTTCTTATGTTCTTAAATGACCCGATAACCAGCACCACCAAAAATACAGGTCGAGGGAGAAATGTTTTTTTTTTTTTTTATTTGTTCGTGGGATGTGGGCGTCGCTGGCAAGACCGGCATTTATTGCCCATCCCTAATCGCCCCTTGAGAAGGTGGTGGTGAGCCACCTTCTTGAACCGCTGCAGTCCCGTGTGGTGAAGGTGCTCCCACAGTGCTGTTAGGGAGGGAGTTCCAGGATTTTGACCCAGCGACGATAGATACATAGAAGATAGGAGCAGGAGTAGGCCATTCGGCCCTTCGTGCCTGCTCCGCCATTCGATGAGATCATGGCTGATCCTTTAATTCAGTATCCCGTCCCCGCCTTCTCTCCGTAACCCTTAACCCCTTTTGCCCGTAGAAATATATCTAATTCCCTCTTAAATATATTTAATGAGCTGGCGTACACTGCCCTCTGTGGCAATGAGTTCCACAGGTTCACCACTCTCTGAGTGAAGAAATTCCCCCTCATCTCTGTCCTAAATGGTTTAGCCCTTATCCTTAAATTATGTCCTCTAGTTCTGTTCTCACCCGCCAAGGGAAACATTCCTTCTGCATCCAGTCTGTCTAGACCTGTCAGAATTTTATACACTTCTATGAGGTCCCCTCTCAATCTTCTAAACTCCAGTGTGTACATCCCTAAACTACATAGTCTCTCCTCATAGGTCATTCCCGCCATTCCTGGTATCAGCCTGGTGAATCGCCGCTGCACCCCCTCCATGGCAAGAACATCCTTCCTCAGATGAGGCGACCAAAACTGTACACAGTACTCGAGGTGTGGTCTCACCAGTGCCCTGTACAGCTGCAGCAAGGTATCCCTGTTCCTGTATTCTAACCCTTTTGCTATGAAGGCCAGCATACCGTTTGCCTTCTTGACCGCCTGTTGCACCTGCATGCTCGCCTTCAGTGACTGGTGTACAAGAACACCCAGGTCTCTCTGTACTTCCCCCTCTCCCAATCTATTGCCATTTAAATAATAATTTGCCCTCCCGTTCCTGCACCCAAGGTGGATAACTTCGCACTTGTCCACATTATAGTGCATCTGCCATTTATCCGCCCAATCGCCCAGTCTGTCCAAATCGCTCTGGAGCTTCCTGGTCTCTTCCTCTGAGCCCACCCCCCCTCCTAGTTTAGTGTCGTCTGCAAATTTGGAAATGCTGCATCCGACTCCCTGATCCAGGTCATTAATGTAAATTGTGAACAGCTGGGGGCCCAGGACAGATCCCTGTGGTACCCCACTTGTTACTGCCTGCCATTCAGAAAATGAGCCGTTTATTCCAACTCTCTGTTTTCTATCTGACAGCCAGTTCCCTATCCACGCCAAAACTTTCCCCTTTACGATGAAGGAACGGCCGATATATTTCCAAGTCAGGATGGTGTGTGACTCGGAGGGGGACTTGGAGGTGGTGGTGTTCCCGTGCGCCTGCTGCCCTTGTCCTTCTAGGTGGAGGAGGTCACGGGTTTGGGAGGTGCTGCCGAAGAAGCCTTGGCGAGTTGCTGCAGTGCATCTTGTAGATGGTCCACACTGCAGCCACGGTGCGCCGGTGGTGGAGGGAGGGAATGTTTAAGGTGGTGGATGGGGTGCCGATCAAGCGGGCTGCTTTGTCCTGGATGGTGTCGAGCTTCTTGAGTGTTGTTGGAGCTGCACTCATCCAGGCAAGTGGAGAGTATTCCATCACACTCCTGACTTGTGCCTTGTAGATGGTGGAAAGGCTTTGGGGAGTCAGGAGGTGAGACACTTGCCGCAGAATACCCAGCCTCTGACCTGCTCTTGTTGCCACAGTATTTATGTGGCTGGTCCAGTTAAGTTTCTGGTCAATGGTGACCCCCAGGATGTTGATGGTGGGGGATTCGGCGATGGTAATGCCGTTGAATGTCAAGGGGAGGTGGTTAGACTCGACTCTCGCTTGTTGGAGATAGTCATGTTGGCGTGGGACACCGGGAAAACTCCCCCTGCTCTTTTCCCAATTGTGCCTCCAACTGAACAGACTAGCGGGCCTCGGTTTACCGTCTGATCCAAAAGATGGCACGTGGGCGAGAGACTGTCCCCGCGAGTGTCGGCCTGGATTACGGGGCTCAAGCCCTGGAGTGGGGCTCGAACCCACGACCTTCTGACGCGAGAGAGGAGAGCGAGACCGACTCCGACTGGACCAAGCTAACACTGAGAAGATGCGGTAAATGAAGCGATTGGCTTTTTAAATGTGTGCGGACTGTAGGAGAGAGCAGAGACCGCGAAGGGGGGGGTGGCAAGCAGAGCCTCAGCAAGGTGGCCCAGGCCCCCTTTGCACAGCGGACTTACCCTCTGGCCGAGCCGCGAGGTGAGGTTGTGGAAGATGAGGTGCGGGTACGCCTCCGACATGGTGCCAATGTCCGGGATGTCGTGTCGCATCACCACGTTGGAGAGGGTGAAGTACGCAGTTGGACCAAAGGGCAGGTGGCATACAATAAGCGCGTCTGGAAGAAGCAAGGAGGGCGGGGGGAGAGAGAGAGAAAAAAACGGGTTAACAGAGACTTAAGAAGGCAGCATCCAGAACGTACGAGATTCCCAGGCACCCTTCAGACCCACAGGAATATCACCACAGGCTTCCAATCACACACTCTCGCCACACACAGCACCATATAACCGGCACTCAGAAGCCTTTCCACCATCTACAAGGCACAAGTCAGGAGTGTGATGGAATACTCTCCACTTGCCTGGATGAGTTGCAGCTCCGACAACACTCAAGAAGCTCGACACCATCCAGGACAAAGCAGCCCGCTTGATCGGCACCCCGTCCACCACCTTAAACATTCACTCCCTCCACCACCGGCGCACCGTGGCTGCAGTGTGGACCATCTACAAGATGCACTGCAGCAACTCGCCAAGGCTTCTTCGGCAGCACCTCCCAAACCCGCGACCTCTTCCACCTAGAAGGACAAGGGCAGCAGGCGTCTGGGAACACCGCCACCTCCAAGTTCTTCTCCGTGTCACACACCATCCTGACTTGGAAATATATCAGCCGTTCCCTCATCGTCGCTGGGTCAAAATCCTGGAACTCCCTCCCTAACAGCGCTGTGGGAGCACCTTCACCACACGGACTGCAGCGGTTCAAGAAGGCGGCTCACCACCACCTTCTCAAGGGGCGATTAGGGATGTCCTTGCCAGAGATGCCCACATCCCAGGAACGATTTTTAAAAAAAAATCTGCAGCTTCAACACAGCAAAACATCCCAAGGGATTGGATGGCGGATTGGCCACAAACTATGAACTGGAAAGCAGTTGAGGGGGCTGAACGTGGAGCCCAAGAACCAAGCTTTGAGGGGGCTTCTGGAGGCGGAGCGGGATTGGAGCTTGGGGGTTGTTCTGGTGGAAGGCTCCGATGGTGGGGCAGGGAGGGGGAGGAAAGAGAACGCACAGGAGCACGGTTGGAGAAGCAGAGGGTGCCGGCTGGGAAGGAGGGCTGGAGCGGGTTGCAGAGGTCGGGGGCACAGAGCCACACGGGGATTGGTTGACAAGGAGGAGGATGGTGAGATGATTGGCCTGGAACGATGGGAGATGGTGCAGGAAGGCGAGAGTGGGTGGGGTGGGGGAAGAAAAGGTGAAGATCAGCGAGTGGAACAACGTAGAGCAGGGCGAGAACTGGTCAGGGTTTGCACGGGGCAGAGCCAGGGAGAGAAAATCGGCCCATTTCCCCCAGCTCAACATCGTCCCCCAGTGGACCCCATCTATCCCAGCACACTCCCCAGTGGACCCCATCTATCCCAGCACACCCCATTCGATCCCAGCACACTCCCCCAGTAGACCCCATTCTATCCCAGCACACTCCCCCAGTAGACCCCATTCTATCCCAGCACCCTCCCCCAGTGGAACCCATCTACCCCCCCCCCCCCCACACTACACCACTTTTGGTCGCACACGTTAACGGATATCTGACCTGGCACGCCCCGGTGCTCGTGCACAATGAGGAGGTCGGTCACTTCGTTTGCCTTGCACGCCTGTACGAGCGCGCCGATCTCGTGCTTGCCCCGGTTCATGCGCTGGCCGTTTGGGAAGATCAACTTAAGCTCCTGAAACAAGAAAAGGGGAAAATCCGGGGATTCAGACCCACCAGGAGCCAGCCAACCCAGAGCGAAAACAAGCTGAGCATCACGCCTCAGAGATTATGCCACTACCCAACACACGCGGAATCGAGCATCAATCCCCAGGCCTTGCTCTCTGCCACGGCATTAAATCACTGCCGCATCTACTGCCAAGCCATTGGGGGGGGGGGGGGGGGGGGGGAAAAGAGAGTTAGTAATTATTTGGCGATTGTTACAGTACTGCAGAAATATTGAACTTCAACTCACTTTAAACCAGCTGCTGAGGCCTCGTCCCTTCCCCCTCACCCAAAAGTTCCCGATGAGTGATGATCTGATAGCCATTACAGAGACGTGGTTGCAAGGTGACCAAAGCTGGGAACTGAACATTCAGGGGTATGAGACATTTCGGAAGGATAGGCAGAAAGGAAAAGGAGGCGGGGTAGCTCTGTTAATAAAGGATGAGATCACTGCAGCGGTGGGAAATGATCTTGGCTCGGAAGATCAAGACGTAGAATCAGTTTGGGTGGAGAGAAGAAATACTAAGGGAAAGAAGTCACTGGTGGGAGTAGTCTATAGGCCCCATAACAGTAGCTACATTGTAGGAGAGAGTATAAATCAAGAAATAATGGAGGCTTGTAAGAAAGGTACTGCAATAATCATGGGCGATTTTAATCTTCATATAGATTGGACAAATCAAATTGGCAAAGATAGCCTTGAGGATGAGCTTATAGGGTGGAATCAACCAGGGAACAGGTTATTTTAGATCTGGTAATGTGTAATGAGACAGGATTAATTAATGATCTCATAGTAAAGGATCCTCTAGGGAAGAGTGATCATAACATGATAAGTTTCTCACCCTCAAACTGAATGTGAAATTCTGAGTCTGAAACTAGTGTCTTAAACTAAAATAAAGGCAATTACAACGGTAAGACGACAGAGTTGGCTAAAGTGGACATTTTAAAAGTGTGTTTATGGGGTGTGGGCATCTCTGGCAAGGCCAGCATTTATTGCCTATCCCTAAATGCCCTTGAGAAGGTGGTGGTGAGCTGCCTTCTTGAACTGCTGCAGTCCGTGTGGTGAAGGTACTCCCACAGTGCTGTTAGGTAGGGAGTTCCAGGAATTTGACCCAGCGATGATGAAGGATCGGCGATATACTTCTAAGTCAGGATGGTGTGTGACTGGGAGGGGAACTTGGAGGTGGTGGTGTTCCCATACGCCTGCTGCCCATGTCCTTCTAGGTGGAAGAGGTCGCGGGTTTGGGAGGTGCTGCCGAAGAAGCCTTGGTGAGTTGTTGCAGTGCATCTTGTAGATGGTACACCCAGCAGCCACGGTGCGCCGGTGGTGGAGAGAGTAAGTGTTTAAGGTGGTGGATGGGGTGCCAATCAAGCGGGCTGCTTTGTCCTGGATGGTGTCGAGCTTCTCGAGTGTTGTTGGAGCTGCACTCATCCAGGCAAGTGGAGAGTATTCCATCACACTCCTGACTTGTGTCTTGTAGATGGTGGAAAGGCTTTGGGGAGTCAAGAGGTGAGACACTCGCCGCAGAATACCCAGCCTCTGACCTGCTCTTGTTGCCACAGTATTTATGTGGCTGGTCCAGTTAAGTTTCTGGTCAATGGTGACCCCCCAGGATGTTGATGGTGGGGGATTCAGCGACGGTAATGCTGTTGAATGACAAGGGGCGGTGGTTAGACTCTCGCTTGTTGGAGATAATCAATTGCCCAGCACTCCTGTGGCGCGAATGTTACCTGGCATTTATCAGCCCAAACCTGAATGTCATCCAGGTCTTGTTGCATGTGGGCATGGACTGCTTCATTATCTGAGGAGTTGTGAACGGCGCTGAACACTCTGCAGTCATCAGCAAACATCCCCATTTCTGACCTTATGTTGGAGGGAAGGTCATTGATGAAGCAGCTGAAGATGGTTGGGCCTAGGACACTGCCCTGAGGAACTCCTGCAGCGATGCCCTGGGGCTGTGATGATTGACCTCCAACCACCACAACCAACTTCCTTTGTGTTAGGTATGACTCCAGCCAGTGGAGAGTTTTCCCCCCCGATTCACATTGACTTCAGGGCTCCTTGATGCCACACTTGGTCAAAGGCCTTGATGTCAAGAGCAGTCACTTTCACCTCACCTCTGGAATTCAGCTTTGTCCATGTTTGGACCAAGGCTGTAATGGGGTCGGGAGCAGAGTGGTCCTGGCGGAACCCAAACTGGGCATCAGTGAGCAGGTTATTGGTGAGTAAGTGCCGCTTGACAGCACTGCCGATGACACCTTACATCACTTTGCTGATGATTGAGAGTAGACTGATGGGGTGGTAATTGGCCGGGTTGGATTTGTCCTGCTTTTTGTGGACAGGACATACCTGGGCAGTTTTCCACATTGTGGGATAGATGCCAGTGTTGTAGCTGGACTGGAACAGCTTGGCTAGAGGCACGGCTAGTTCTGGAGCACAAGTCTTCAGCACGATAGCCGGGATGTTGTCAGGGCCCATAGCCTTTGCCGTATCCAGTGCGCTCAGCCGTTTCTTGATATCACGTGAAGTGAATCGAATTGGCTGAAGACTGGCTTCTGTGATGGTGGGGACCTCAGGAGGAGGGAAAATAGATTAAAAGGTAAGACGGGAGATAAGCAGTGGCAGACATTTAAGGAGATGCTCCATGACTCTCAACAAAGATATATTCCAGTGAGAAAGAAAGACTCTACGAGAAGGATGAACCACCTGTGGCTAACTATTGAAGTTAAGGAGGTAATCAAATTGAAAGAAAAGGTATACGATGTTGCAGAGATTAGTGGTAGGCCAGAAGATTGGGTAATTTTTAGAAACCTGCAAAGGATGACTAAAAAAAATAGAGGGAGAAAATAGATTGAGAGTAAACTAGCAAGAAATATAAAAACAGACAGTAAGAGCTTCTACAAGTATATAAAAAGGAAGAGAGTAGCTAAAGTAAATGTTGGTCCCTTAAGATGAGAATGGGGAATTAATAATGGGGAACAAGGAAATGGCAGAGACTCTGACCAAATATTTTGTATCTGTCTTCACGGTAGAAGACACAAAAAGCATCCCAATAATAGTGGCAAATCAAGGGGCAAAAGGGAGGAACTTTAAACAACCACTGTCAGTAGAGAAAAAGTACGAGGCAAAATAATGGGACTAAAGGCTGACAAGTTCCCTGGACCCGATGGACTGCATCCTAGGGTCTTAAAACAAGTGGCTGCAGAGATAGTGGATGCACTGGTTGTAATCTTCCAAAATTCCCTTGACTCTGGAGAGGTCCCAGCGGATTGGAAAACCGCAAATGTAATGCCCCTATTCAAGAAAGGAGGGACGACAGGAGGCAGGAAAACATAGGCCAGTTAGCCCAACATCCGTCATTGGGAAAATGCAGGAATCCATTATTAAGGAAGTAGTAGCAGGACAGTTAGAAAAATCATAATACAGTAAAACCATCTTGACTCTGTTTGATTGTATGATAGGGAAATCGTGTTTGACAAATTTATTAGAGTTCTTTGAGGATGTAACGAGCAGGGTGGATAAAGGGGAACCAGTAGATGTGGTGTATTTGGATTTCCAGAAGGCATTCAATAAGGTGCCACATAAAAGGTTACTGCACAAGATAAGAGCTCACGGGGTTGGGGGTAATATCTTGGCATGGATAGAGGATTGGCTAACTAACAGAAAACAGAGAGTCGGGATAAATGGGTCATTTTCAGGTTGGCAAACTGTAACTAGTGGGGTGCCACAGGGATCAGTGCTGGGGCCTCAACTATTTACAATCTATATTAATGACTTGGATGAAGGGACCGAGTGTACTGTTGCCAAATTTGCTGATGATACAAGGATAGGTGGGAAAGCAAGTTGTGAGGACACAATGAGTCTGCAAAGGGATATCGATTGGTTAAGTGAGTGGGCAAACATTTGGCAGATGGACTAGAATGTGGGAAAATGTGAGGTTATCCACTTTGGGTGGAAGACTAGAAAAGCAAACTATTATTTAAATGGAGAGAGACTACAGAATGCGGCGGTACAGAGGGACCTGGGGGTCCTCGTACATGAAACACAAAAAGTTAGCGTGCGGGTACAGCAAATAATTAGGAAGGCAAATGGAATGTTGGCCTTTATTGCAAAGGGGAATGGAGTATAAAAGTAGGGAAGTCTTGCTACAACTGTACAGGGCGTTGGTGAGACCACACCTGGAGTACTGCGTACAGTTTTGGTCTCCTTATTTAAGGAAGGATATACTTGCATTGGAAGCAGTTCAGAGAAGGTTCACGAGGTTGATTCCTGGAAGGAAAGGTTGAGCAGGTTGGGCCTACACTCGTTGGAATTTAGAAGAATGAGGGGATCTTATTGAAACATGTAAGATTCTGAGGGGGTTTGACAGGGTAGATGCAGAGATGTTTCCACTCGTGGGGGAATGTAGAACTAGGGGGCATAATTTCAGAATAAGGGGGCACCCATTTAAGATAGAGATGAGGAGGAATTTCTTCTCTCAGAGGGTCGTGAATCTTTGGAATTCTCTACCCGAGAGCTGAGGAGGGTGGGTCATTGGCCCAGTAATTCGGGTCCCAACGCGTGAGTACGGACGGGGTACTCACGCATGGGCCCGATGGAAGTGCCGGTTTTCAGACATGCGCAGCGCATGCACGGAAAACCGGCATTTCCTTTCCTCTGAACCAAGGGGTTCAGAGGTCGAACGCGTGCGCGCAGGAGTCTGCGTGTGCGCGCTGAAATTCCTTTTTTTTTATATAAAAGGTTTGCCCGTGCGTGGAGGCCTCAACTTTTTACGAATGAAAAAAGCAGACGTAAGGACTTAGTTTTCAAAGGTAAGTGGTCTAATAATTAAAGTTAGAAATTTTTTTTCCACAGGTTTATTATTTTTAAAGACTTTACAGTAAGGCAAGTGTATTTTTAGACCCGAATTCGCAAAAAAAATGTTTCTCCAGAAATTTGAATAATTGTTTAAAATAGTTTTTTTACAGTTATTAATAGTTCATTTAATTAGTGGGATGTTATTTTAACTTTTATTTGAAGTTTAAGTACTGTTTTGGGCGCCCGGAGTTTTCATGAGTTTGACAGTTCTTACTATCAAACTCATGAATGAACTTTTGCAACCTCCGATTGGTTGCCCAGTGCTCACGTGATCCCAGCCGGCTCATCGAACTAACTACGCCGCTGGATCACGCAAGCGCAGCGCGCCGGGAGCTGAACCGGGCCACTGACAGGAAATCCACGCAGGGCCAGGCTTCAACTGTCGGCGCGCTAGGTGAGTGTAGGTCGGGGGGGCTTGCACCCGCGGGAAGCCCCCCGACACCAATTTCTGGGCCATTGAATATAGTCAAGGCTGAGATGGACAGACATTTGAACTACAGGGGAGTCAAGGGTTACGGCAAAAATCAGATCAGCTGTTGTGGAGTATTTTAAACCAACCCTCGACACAAGGTTTTAGATCGAGTCAAGTTGCACCGGTGGGGAAAACAGTCTGCTCTGTCTTAGCCAGACTTTTCCAAATTGGTACAGCAAACGTTACATTTTTATACATTACAAAATACACGGCAAAATTCATTCCTGCCACTGATTGGACCTTGGCCCGCATGCATCTTCACTGATTGGTTGCCTATGCCGCGTTACATTAAAGTACCGCCTTTATTATCGGGAAAGTATATGTCCGTTATCCCCCAAGCTGTTGTTGCACCTATGACCTTTGTTTATGCCGGATGGGGTCTCATCAACATTGTACTTCTGACTCATTGTCCTCCTTTCCTGCCTCTCTAGGCCTCTTCACTTCCAACTCATTGTTTTACTTCCCTGCCAGAACAGAGCTCACATCCTCTCGGCCTCTTATGGTTCCACGTCTGGTTAGGTTATCTCAACTGCCAGTTCAGCAACTGAGAAAAAGCTTACTACTGCAAAGGCCGATTAGATTATTGTCTTTATTACACCATTCAGTGAAACTGCCAGCGATGTCAGTTTAACTCTTTCCCCACTGCATCAGCCAAGATCAGATCAGCCATGATCTTATTGAATGGTGGAGCAGGTTCGAAGGGGCCGAATGGCCGACTCCTGCTCCTATTTCTTACGTTCTTATGACACCCATTAACCCTCCCCTCGAACTGCAACTCTCACCTTGGCGAACTGCTTGAGCTTAGAGCTGGGATCCCTTGAGGTCGTGATCATGATTTTTGGATCTTCCACCCCAGCCCACTTGTACTCACTGTCTATCTGGCTGCTCACACCTGCGGAGACACACACAGGTTAGTGAATGAGAGCATCGTCTGAGCCATCACAACTTAACCCACTCCCCCAACACTGAACCATCGCATTGTAACCTCCCCCCCAACAGTGACCCGTCACACGCCCCTCCCCCCGACACCGACCCTCGCACCCCCCCGGCCCCTCGCACCCCCCCCGACCCCGGCCCCTCGCAACCCCCGACACCAACCCCTCACCCACCCCCCCGACACCGACCCCTCACGCGCCCCCCCCCCCGACACCTACCCCTCACGCCCCCCGACCCCTCACCCCCCCCGACACCGACCCCTCACCCCCCCGACACCTCACCCCCCCCACACCTCACCCCCCCGACCCCTCAACCCCCCCCGACACCGACCCCTCACCCCCCCGACACCTCACCCCCCCGACACCGACCCCTCACCCCCCCCCGACACCGACCCCTCAGCCCCCCCGACACCGACCCCTCACCCCCCCCCCCCGACACCGACCCCTCACCCCCCCCGACACCGACCCCTCACCCCCCCCCCCCCCGACACCGACCCCTCACCCACCCGGACACCAACCCCTCACCCCCCCAACACTGACCCCTCACCCCCCCGACACTGACCCCTCACCCCCCCCACCGACACTGAACCATCGCATTGTACTCCACCCCCAAACACTGACCCCTCGCACGGTAACCTCCCCCCCAACAGTGACCCATCACACCCCCCTCCCCCCAACACAAACTCATCCCACCTCACCTGACACTGATCCACCCTAACCCACCACCCCAAACACTGAACCATCGCATTGTAACCCACCCCCAAACACTGACCCCTCGCACCGTAGCCTCCCCTCCCCAACACTGACCCCTCACACTGTAACCTCCCCCCCCCCAAGTGACCCCTCGCACTGTAACCTTCCCCCCAAACACTGACCCCTCGCACTGTAACCTCCCCCCCCCCAGTGACCCATCACACCCCCCTCCCCCAACACAAACTCATCCCACCACACCTGACACTGATCCACCATAACCCACTACCCCAAACACTGAACCATCGCATTGTACTCCACCCCCAAATACTGACCCCCTCACACCATAACCTCCTCCCCCCAACAGTGACCCATCACACCCCCCTCCCCTCAACACTGACCCATCACACCCCCCTCCCCCGACACTGACCCCTCACCCCCCCGACACCTCTCCCTCCCCCCCAACCCCTCCCCCGACACCGACCCCTCACCCCCCCCAGACACCTCACCCACCCACCCAGACACCGACCCCTCACCCCACCCCGACACCGACCCCTCACACCCCCCTCCCCCCGACACTGACCCATCACACCCCCCCTCCCCCCGACACTGACCCATCACACCCCCCCTCCCCCCGACACTGACCCATCACACCCCCCTCCCCCCGACACTGACCCATCACACCCCCCTCCCCCCGACAGTGACCCATCACACCCCCCTCCCCCCGACAGTGACCCATCACACCCCCCTCCCCGACACTGACCCATCACACCCCCCTCCCCCCGACACTGACCCATCACACCCCCCTCCCCCCGACACTGACCCATCACACCCCCCTCCCCCGACACTGACCCATCACACGCCCCTCCCCCCGACACCGCCCCATCACACCCCCCTCCCCCCGACACTGCCCCATCACACCCCCCTCCCCCCGACACTGCCCCATCACACCCCCCTCCCCCCGACACTGCCCCATCACACCCCCATCCCCCGACACTGACCCATCACACCCCCCTCCCCCCGACACCGACCCATCACACCCCCTCCCCGACACCGACCCATCACACCCCCTCCCCGACACTGACCCATCACACACCGCCTCCCCCCGACACTGACCCATCACACCCCCCTCCCCCCAACACTGACCCATCACACCCCCCTCCCCCCGACACTGACCCCTCACACCCACCACCCCAAACACTGAACCATCGCATTGTACTCCACCCCCAAATACTGACCCCCTCGCACCATAACCTCCTCCCCCCAAGTGACCCATCACACCCCCCCTCCCCCCAACACTGACCCATCACACCCCCCTCCCCCCGACACTGACCCATCACACCCCCTCCCCCCGACACCGACCCATCACACCCCCTCCCCGACACTGACCCATCACACCCCCCTCCCCCCGACACTGACCCATCACACCCCCCTCCCCCCAACACTGACCCATCACACCCCCCTCCCCCCAACACTGACCCATCACACCCCCCTCCCCCCGACACTGACCCCTCACACCCACCACCCCAAACACTGAACCATCGCATTGTACTCCACCCCCAAATACTGACCCCCTCGCACCATAACCTCCTCCCCCCAAGTGACCCATCACACCCCCCCTCCCCCCAACACTGACCCATCACATCCCCCTCCCCCAACACTGACCCATCACACCCCCCTCCCCCCGACGCTGACCCCTCACCCCCCAAACACTGACCCCCTCACCCCCCGACACCGACCCCTCACCCCCCCGACACCGACCCCTCACCCCCCCGACACCGACCCCTCACCCCCCCCGACACCGACCCCTCACCCCCCCCGACACCTCACACCCCCCTCCCCCAACACTGACCCATCACACCCCCCTCCCCCCGACACTGACCCCTCACACCCCCCTCCCCCCGACACCTCACACCCCCTCCCCCCGACACTGACCCCTCACACCCCCCTCCCCCCGACACTGACCCGTCACACCCCCCCTCCCCCCACACTGACCCCTCACACTCCCCTCCCCCGACACTGACCCATCACACCCCACTCCCCCAACACTGACCCATCACACCCCCCCTCCCCCCAACACTGACCCATCACACCCCCCTCCCCCCCAACACTGACCCATCACACCCCCCCCCTCCCCCCAACACTGACCCATCACACCCCCCTCCCCCCGACACTGACCCCTCACACCCCCCGACACTGACCCCTCACACCCTCCCCCCAACACTGACCCATCACACCCCCCGCCCCCCGACACTGACCCCTCACACCCCCCTCCCCCCAACACTGACCCCTCACACCCCCCTCCCCCCAACACTGACCCCTCACACCCCCCTCCCCCCAACACTGACCCATCACACCCCACTCCCCCAACACTGACCCATCACACCCCCCCTCCCCCCGACACTGACCCCTCACACCCCCCCTCCCCCCAACACTGACCCCTCACACCCCCCTCCCCCCGACACTGACCCGTCACACCCCCCTCCCCCCGACACTGACCCCTCACACCCCCCCGCCCCCCGACACTGACCCCTCACACCCCCCTCCCCCCAACACTGACCCCTCACACCCCACTCCCCCAACACTGACCCATCACACCCCCCGCCCCCCGACACTGACCCCTCACACCCCCCTCCCCCCAACACTGACCCCTCACACACCCTCCCCCCAACACTGACCCATCACACCCCCCCCGACACTGACCCATCACACCCCCCTCCCCCCAACACTGACCCCTCACACCCTCCCCCCAACACTGACCCATCACACCCCCCCCGACACTGACCCATCACACCCCCCCCCCTCGACACTGACCCATCACACACACCCCCGACACTGACCCATCACACCCCCTCCCCCCGACCCATCACACCCCCCCCGACACTGACCCGTCACACACACCCCCGACACTGACCCCTCACACCCCCCTCCCCCCCAACACTGACCCATCACACCCCCCCGACACTGACCCATCACACCCCCCTCCCCCCGACCCATCACAGCCCCCCCCCGACACTGACCCATCACACCCCCCTCCCCCCAACACTGACCCATCACACCCCCCCGACACTGACCCATCACACCCCCCTCCCCCCGACCCATCACAGCCCCCCCCCGACACTGACCCATCACACCCCCCTCCCCCCGACCCATCACACCCCCCCCCTCGACACTGACCCATCACACCCCCCACCCCCCCCCCAACACACCCCCCTCCCCCCAACACTGACCCATCACACCCCCCTCCCCCCAACACTGACCCATCACACCCCCCTCCCCCCCAACACTGACTCATCACACCCCCCTCCCCTCAACACTGACCCATCACACCCCCCACCCCCCCCCCAACACACCCCCCTCCCCCCAACACTGACCATCACACCCCCCTCCCCCCAACACTGACCCATCACACCCCCCTCCCCCCAACACTGACCCATCACACCCCCCTCCCCTCAACACTGACCCATCACACCCCCCCCTCGACACTGACCCATCACACCCCCCACCCCCCCCCCAACACACCCCCCTCCCCCCAACACTGACCCATCACACCCCCCTCCCCCCAACACTGACCCATCACCCCCCTCCCCCCAACACTGACCCATCACACCCCACTCCCCCAACACTGACCCATCAACCCCCCTCCCCCCAACACTGACCCATCACACCCCCTCCCCCCCCAACACAAACTCATCCCACCTCTGACACTGATCCACCATAACCCACCACCCCAAACACTGACCCCTCACCCCTCGGCCTACCCCTGACACCACTGTTTAACACCAAAGCCCATGAAATTCAAGCATTAGAGCAGATCGCCCCGAGCTCCAAATCCCCTGCTCTACACACATTTCCCCTCCTTGCTGAAATTACAGGATCCCCGAGCGTGGAAGGTCACCGAGCTCCCTCAAACCTCCCTGCCCGCTACAATCCAGCTCGGCGATGCCCGCTCTCTCCGACGCGGTCCGCTTTTCCCGGCCTTCCCCCTTTCACCCGCCGTTCTCACCCTCTCCTCCTTCATCGTCGTACTCCAGCACCTTCTGCAGCTCCAGCGCCTCTCGTCGCAGCTCTGTGGGAATCGGCTTGTTTCTGCAGAGGGGTAAAAAAAAAAAAATTAAACCTCGCACCACCGTCACAAACTGTGTAACTTCCGCCAATTATTAGCGGGCCTCTTGTGGCCTTACTCACATCTATACGAGGGAAGTGGCGAGAGGGTCGTGGGAGTGGGGGGCTAATAGGAAATGGGAGTTGGATGTTTGAATACTGCTGGGGGGGGGGGGGGGGGGGGGCGGGTGCATAAGAACTAGGAGCAGGAGTTGGCCATTTGGCCCCTTGAGCCTGCTCCACCATTCAATAAGATCATGGCTGATGATCTACCACAACTCCACTTCCCTGCACTATCCCCATATCCCTCAATTCCCTTAATATCCAAAAATCTATCGAACTCCGCCTTGAATATACTCAACGACTGAGCCTCCACAGCCCTCTGGGGTAGAGAATTCCACAGATTCACCGCCCTCTGAATGAAGAAATTCCTCCTCATCTCAGTCCTAAATGGCCGACCCCTTATCCTGAGACTGTGACCCCTGGTTCTAGACTCTCCAGCCAGGGGGGAAACAGCCTCTCGGCGTCTACCCTGTCAATCCCCCCTCAGAATCTTATCTGTTTCAATGAGATCACCTCTCATTCTTCTAAACTCCAGAGAATATAGGCCTAGTCTACTCAATCTCTCCTCATCGGGCAATCCCCCCATCCCAGGAACCAGTCTGGTGAACCTTCGCTGCACTCCCTCTATGTCAAGTATATCCTTCCTTAGGTAAGGAGACCAAAACTGTCCACAATACTCCAGGTGTGGTCTCACCAGGGCCCTATATAATTGCAGTAAGACATCTTTACTCTTATACTCAATCCTCTTGTAATAAGGCCCAACATACCATTTGCTTCCTAATTGCTTGCTGTACCTGCATGTTAACTTTCAGTGATTCGTGTACAAGGACACCCAGGTCCCTCTGAACACCAACATTTCCCAATCTCTCACCATTTAAAAAAATACTTTTTCCCAGCAAAGTGGATAACTTCACATTTCTCCACATTATATTCCATTTGCCATGTTCTTGCCCACTCACTTAGCCTGTCTATATCCCCTTGCATCCTCCTCACAACTTACATTCTCACCCAGCTTTGTGCACATAACCAGCAACCTTCAAGCCAAAAGCTGTTGCTACCCCCTTCCTCCCGCCGGTGGTGCCTTGTGTCCAGCCGCCCCGGTGTGACACTGCTTCCCGTGACGAGGGAACAGCACCGTCTGACTCCTCTCAGGACCCCAAATCTCTCAGGCAGGTGCATTCGCGCAGCCTGGACACTGGGCGATGGCGGTGGAATTACACACAAAGCGAGGGTCACTGTTACCGTCGAGCAACTTTTCCATTCAGTGACTGCATTCTTCCATCAATTGCTCTCCCCCACTCTCCCCAAAGGCTATGGGGTTGGGGGGGGGGGGGGGGGGGGGGGGGCGGGGGAATATGTAGCTGCATATGCTCCGGTTGTCCTCAAGTACACATACACAAATCACTGAAAGTAGTGACACAAGTTGGCAAGACCATTAAAAAAAGCAAACCAAGCACTCGGTTTATTTCTAGAGGGATAGAATTGAAAAGTAGGGAAGTTATGCTAAACCTGTATCGAACCCTGGTTAGACCACACTTGGAGTGCTGCATACAGTTCTGGTCTCCATATACCCTGGTTAGACCACACTTGGAGCACTGTGCACAGTTCTGGTCTCCATATACTTTGGTTAGACCACACTTGGAGCACTGTGCACAGTTCTGGTCTCCATATCCTTGGTTAGACCACACTTGGAGCACTGTGCACAGTTCTGGTCTCCATATACCTTGATTAGACCACACTTGGAGCACCGTGCACAGCTCTGGTCTCCATATACCTTGGTTAGACCACACTGGGAGCACTGTGCACAGTTCTGGTCTCCATATACCTTGGTTAGACCACACTTGGAGCACCGTGCACAGTTCTGGTCTCCATATACCTTGGTTAGACCACACTGGGAGCACTGTGCACAGTTCTGGTCTCCATATACCTTGGTTAGACCACACTTGGAGCACTGTGCACAGTTCTGGTCTCCATATACCTTGGTTAGACCACATTTGGAGCACCGTGCACAGTTCTGGTCTCCATATACCTTGGTTAGACCACACTTGGAGCACTGTGCACAGTTCTGGTCTCCATATACCTTGGTTAGACCACACTTGGAGCACCGTGCACAGTTCTGGTCTCCATATACCTTGGTTAGACCACACTTGGAGTACTGTGCACAGTTCTGGTTGCCATATTATAAAAAGGATATAGAGGCACTGGAGAGGGTGCGGAGAAGATTTACAAGGATGATACCAGAAATGTGAGGGTATACATATCAGGAAAGGATGAACAGGCTGGGTCTCTCTTCTCTGGAAAACAGAAGGCTGAGGGGTGACCAAATAGAGGTCTTTAAATTGATGAGAGAGTGGATAGAGAGAGAATGTTTCCACTTGTGGGGAAGAGCATAACTAGAGGCCATCAATCATAAGATAGTCACTAATAAATCCAATCGGGAATTCAGGAGAAACTTCTTTACCCAGAGAGTGGTGAGAATGTGGAACTCGCTACCACAGGGAGTGGTCGAGGCGAATAGAAAAGATGCATTTAAAGGGAGGCTGGACAAGCATATGAGGGAGAAGGGAATAGAGGGTTACGCTGATAGATTTAGATGAGGAAAGACGGGAGGAGGCTCGAGTGGAGCAGAAACGCCGGCATGGACCGGTTGGGCCGAATGGCCTGTTTCTGTGCCCTATAACCGGTGAAGTATTGCACCCACATGATCATCTTCCACATGATGCTGAGCCTCGGTCGGTTACTCGACCGCAGGCAGCAACATCCACCGAAGCAAGTGGGGTGTCTGCACATCGTTAGGAGAGGGGGCTCTGGCCCTCGTTTACCAGGGGGGGATTGAGGCCGATGACAGCAGCTGAACTGCGACCCAGGCACAGGCCAGGTATTGAACCCAGGATATCCAGTCTGCAACCCTCGGCACGTCGCGGGCAACGAGACTTGTTCCATTTG
Organism: Somniosus microcephalus; assembly: GCF_052327205.1. Taxonomy (NCBI): domain Eukaryota; kingdom Metazoa; phylum Chordata; class Chondrichthyes; order Squaliformes; family Somniosidae; genus Somniosus; species Somniosus microcephalus. The sequence continues at coordinate 44,764,651 of NW_028225185.1, forward strand.
CTCACCACGTGAAGCGGCACCACAGAAAGACTTGCATTTATATAGCGGCTTTCACGACCACCGGACGTCCCAAAGCGCTTCACAGCCAATGAAGTGTGGTCGCTGTTGTAATGAAGGTAACGCAGCAGCCAATTCACACACAGCAAACAGCTGCGATAATGACCAGATCAGCTGTTGTAAGTGATATGGGTTGAGGGATAAATATTGGGCCGAGGACACCGGGGAGAACTCCCCCCTGTTCTTCTTCGAAATAGTGGCCGTGGTATCTTTTACATCCACCTGAGAGGGCAGGACACAGGTACTCGGTTTATCATTCGAAAGACCGCATCTCCGACAGGGCGGCGCTCCCTCAGTACCGCCCCTCCGACAGGGCGGCGCTCCCTCAGTACCGCCCCTCCGACAGGGCGGCGCTCCCTCAGTACCGCCCCTCCGACAGGGCGGCGCTCCCTCAGTACCGCCCCTCCGACAGGGCGGCGCTCCCTCAGTACCCGGCCCCGTCCGACAGGGCGGCGCTCCCTCAGTACCGCCCCTACCGACAGGGCGGCGCTCCCTCAGTACCGCCCCTCCGACAGGGCGGCGCTCCCTCAGTACCGCCCCTCCGACAGGGCGGCGCTCCCTCAGTACCCCGCCCCTCCGACAGGGCGGCGCTCCCTCAGTACCGCCCCTCCGACAGGGCGGCGCTCCCTCAGTACCGCCCCTCCGACAGGGCGGCGCTCCCTCAGTACCGCCCTCCGACAGGGCGGCGCTCCCTCAGTACTGCCCCCCCGACAGTGCGGCGCTCCCTCAGTACTGCACTGAAGTGTCAGTCTAGATTTTTGTGCTCGAGTCTCTGGAGTGGGACTTGAACCCACAACTTTCTGACTCAGAGGCGAGGGTGCTGCCCACTGAGGCACGCCTGACACAAAGGACACTGGCACGTGAGGAAATCTGAAGGAACTCAGTTGGCATCAGCATCCAGCCAACCCCAGTTACAATTTAGCCATGTCTCAATTTTTGTAAGTCCTTTGACAGGTTAGGGAGCACCACAGTACATAAATATCAATAATGCAGCTTAGAACCAGAGTTGACGTGAGGAGGTCCTTCCTTTGGCCGAGCGGGCGGACTCTAACAAGTCACTGGCTCGTTCAGCGAG